>NC_140936.1:173215001-173242501 GCF_014529385.1 Adiantum capillus-veneris | reverse complement strand
AATCACCTTTTTGAAGCCTCAATGTCCTCCATCCTCGACAAATGTATGGATTAATAATTATTTTGTGTATAACTCTTTTGACCACATTGCCGGAAATGTTACAAGTATATTTCTGTCAAAGAGGATATGTTTCTCAAAAAAATTGGGTGTTCAGAAACACCTTTTTGAAGCCTCTCCTCCACCTTGCTTAGAGGAAGTGAATGTCCTTAATATGAATACTTGAATAACACTCATTGTTAGACTCAAAAAACTATGATAACAAATAGTATCCTCAAACTTGCTCACAAAATGTGAAACATAGCAATATGCATACTTTATTAGCAACATTTTATGAGACTCAAAATCTTGAATAGCACTCAGTATTAGACTCATCAACTTGTGGTAACAAATAGTGTCCTCAAACTTACTAAAAAAAACCAAAACATAATAATATGAATGCTTCAATAAAAACATTTTATTAACAACTTGCATAAAATATACCCTATGGTTTTACTTATATGTGTTATAACTTGTGGTTATTTTTCATGGGATTTTCTACTCAAAGATAATGCACACAACAATAAAAGGCCTCTATTTCGTTATGGAGATGGATAATTGAAATCATGTTACTAAAAAGGAAGCCTATGGACCATAGAGTATCTTTCATATATCAAATGTCACATTGTCTTGATTTAATAGTACATTTTCAAAAGGGAATTTCTTGTTGGAGATTAAATAATTTACATGTCATCAATAAGAGGCTTATGACCCGGGGGGCATAGGGTTATTATTCACAATTTGTGTAGGGGAACCTGGTCTCAATGTAGCACTACATTTCAAGGGCGATTTCTACTTAGAGATGAAATAATAGCAAGGCCATTTCTAGATGGCTATGTAAGGGGGGACATAGGATTTCTACTTAGTGTGACTACAAAGCATTAAAATACACACCTATCGTTATTTAAGAACGTAGAAATCATCTATGTGTAAAATTTGAAAATGTATTATTTATCAAGAAGTCTATGATTAAAGGACCATAGGGTATATTTTAAGAAACATATCCTATTGTTTCAATGTAACAATAGATTTTAAGGATCTTTGTACATGGAGATTATGCACACAAGAATAAGACGATGTGGATATATTCACTCCAAAAAAGAGAATTCTCTTTATAGTTATCTTCAAAAGAGAAGTCATTAAAAGGCTAAAGAATATAAAGTCACAAGAACTTGTTCATGAATACATGAAGGAAATGCACCTTATTTTTCAAGAGGTCTATGACTAAGATGCCATAAGGTCCCCAGAAAATATTCATTATAGTCCTAATAGTTAAGTATATTCAACATAGAAATGGACTCTTTTAAATAAAATCCTTTTGAACCTTGTACCCAATCACTGCTAACCTCCTCAGAAGAACTCCCTGTGCTGGCGGTGTCAGAATCCTCCTCAGAACTCTTCTTGTCTTTACCCCTTGGTGATTGTTTTTTCTTGGATTTGCATCGGCTTGGCATGTCATCATCCTCCAACGATTCTCCAGCCAAGACCGCCATTGTAATGAAATCACCCAAATCTGTATTGACTTTATCCACCGTCGCAAGTGTTGTCCATAAGTCCTTGCTTAAGCCTTTCAAAAAGTAGTCATTCAAGACTTCCTGAGCAGGCTGCTGCGCCACTAGAACCCGCTACAGCAAAACCCGAAAACGGGCTGCATAGTCCTCTGTAGTCCGTTTTCCCTACTTGAGAGTCCATAATTTCTCCAGATTCTGCGCCACAGTTTTCTCCATTCTGAAACGCCGCAAAAACGTCGTCCGTACCGCATCATAGGTCTCAAAATGGTCCGATGGGAACTCCACCAGCCATTTAGAAGCTTTCCCGCTCAACGTAGACTCAAATACATATTCCTTATGTTGCGGCACCACTGGGGGCGCATTGTTGATTCCATAAGTTTTATCAAACTTTCTGGCATGAGCATCTGGATCTTCATAAGACTTCCCCCATAATTTTGAATATTTGGCCGCCATTGGCAACACCAGAGACAACACAGAAGGCTAAACAGGCAGGATTGTCTGAACCACTACCTGTTGCCCAAACAACTATCGCGCTGCTCTTGCTGGTGACTAGGGTGAACTTATTGACTACTGCTGGTCACCTCTCGGCCTCTGCACAGGTGGGCAGGAACTGCCCCTCTCCCTTCTGTGAGAACTGGATGTACCATCCGCACTGTCACCAGCAGCATTCTCACTAACCAAATCATCATCTGAAAATGGTTCTTCAGTCTACAACATGGGCGCCGTGTGGAAGGCACCACCGACTCAGGAGGTATGTATGTATATATATATATATATATATATATATATATATATATATATATATGTATATATATATATATATATATATATGTATGTATATGTATATGTATACCATGAAGCAAATCAAACATGCGAGGTGGTAGTAGTGTCCACAGGCTAGCATGTAATGGCCACTCCAATTGTCAAGAATCTTACAACAAGATGGAAATTGGTTAAAATTTGAAGAAGAAATGGCAAGAGGTGGCATTAGAGCTTTTGGATGTAGCACTTCATTCACTAGGTGGTTCGAGGCCGCAGGGCAGTCTCACTATGATAGAGACACTATTTATGCCTTCATTTGTATCATACACTACTCCATTCGAGCATTATCTTGGGGAGGGGTATGTGATTGTAAAATTATTTGTGTCTCCAACTCTTTGGCTTACAATCTTCTTCTTAACTCTTCCTTCTCTTGTAAAAGCTATAGTTGAGTCCCTTTAAGTGCAAGGGTTAGCTCTTCACTGGTAAGTGTCACCGAGGATGCACAGATGTCTTGGGTAGATTCGGGAACTTCTTTGGAAGAGAAGTCCACAGGTCAATGAAGGTGTGAAAGTGCATATATAGCATCTTGGAAAAATAAAGGGGGGCATCAGAGTCGTACATAATTTATTGTTATATCTCTTTAATTCATCAAATATTTCCTGATGCTAAGTTTCCCAATTTATCTTACTGGCCTTCTTTAATAGATTCGTATAAGCAGTGTTGCAATAAGTGCATAATCCCTTAGAAACGTCCTATACCATCCAGTAATCCCTAAGAATCCTCTTATTTTGTTGATAGATTTTGGTTGGGGCCATTCTATAATATACCTAACCTTAGCAAGATCTATAGAGATGCCTTCTTCTAACACAATGAATCCTAAGTATTTAATATGTTGCTGTAAAAGGTGCATTTACTATGTTTTACGTAAAGTTGATGCTCATGTAAAATCTGCAGTACTTTCCTTACGTGCTCTTCATGTTCCTCTTCAGTCTTGGAATAGACCAAGATATCATCTCATTGCATTCAAAGCATCTTACATTCTCCATAAATTGATTCACAGCATTTGCATCATGGGAGGTTTTCTGGAAAAAGGTGGACGGTTGTTTTGTCTACCCCCAATATTCAAAGTGGCACTCATCCGCCTTCGATTATTCTAAAACTTTAACTGCTCTTTTACAAGTGTCTTGGCATAGATCAAAGCATCATGCAAAGATGTAGGTCTCATCACTTCAAGCCTAGTATCGAATGGTGCATTCAGTCCCTTGACAAAAGCAAGTTATTTGTTCTTTGACAAATAACCTTGGTGCATATCTCCTTAATGTCACAAACTTGGAGTAATACTCCTCCAAGGTCAAAGTCTGATGGTGTACATCAAAGAATTCATTCATTTTTAATGCCCTATGGGCAAGAGGAAGGTATCCTTCAATGACTACCTTCTTCACAACTTCCCATTCTTGTGAATTCTCGTTAACTCTAGAATCCTTGCAATGCTACTTCCACCATAATTTTGCATCACTAACTAACTTAAACATGCCCAACATGGCATTCAATTTCTATCAGAAGTATGAGCCATGTTAAAGTAATCATCCATGACTTTAATCCATACTTCAACGTCCCTCTCAATGTCCTTCCCTTCACCTTTGGTAGGAGGTTGCATCTGCTTGAGGAAAAGCTTTTTCTCTTGAGTCTCCGAATAGAGAGCCATGTTATGGTAAAAATGATTTCATTGATTAATACCTTACACTTTTTCATTTATACTTCTTAAAATACCATATACAATGAGTCAAGACAATTTTCTAAACAATATCCAATTTATTTATATACAAAATCCAAGCTAAAGCACACTGCTTAGCCTTATAATTTTTCTATACATCCTCATCATCTATAAAAATCTTTGGATGATCATCAATGTATCGGTGGAATTTACAAGCCTTAATCTTTTTAAAATTACAAGATGTGATACGTTTGGAAGACTTAGTAGAGCATGGGTCCAAGATGTGATACGTTTGGAAGACTTAGTAGAGTATGGGTCACGGTAGTTGGATAACCCCTTCTGTCTTAGGAGATAAAATTTCTATGTTACACGATCATAGACCCATATGTTTTGTGAGATGGTTCTGACAATCTTCATCTGAGTTGCATTAGTAGGATAAATAGTGAAAATCCTTACAACCTTCAATTCATCAGCCCAACGAAGTCAACGTAAGTCGATCTCAATATATTCCACAACATCTGCCCTGATAGAGAAAAAAAGAGAATCCTTGCACCAGAATTATTGCCTATACTATCTCCACCCTTTGCATAGGTAAGGGTGTGTTGGTCCTATTAAAGTACCTAGAATAGACAGCATTGATTCACGGAATACCCAAGAAGAGGAATTACATGTGCTGCCAGAAACATGATCTAGAAAATCATGAACTTTGAGAATTCCTCGTTAAAAGTTTCCTAAGAAAGAAAATTAACTTAATTAGAATCTTGATCTTGAGTGATAGCTCAATACACACTTCATATAGAGATATAGAGAAGTTGGCAAGTAATCACTTTATTCAAATATTTATAAAATCTAGACATTCCTGGTTTAACCTTTACAAAATCTCATTCATACTCATCCTCTACATTTATATCTTCATAGCAATGGTATTCACATGCTTTGACCTTCTTAAAGATAGGAGGATATTTATTTGGTTCTAGCATTTGATACACCCTTGGGAGTGTTGGGAAGATCCTTGGTAATAGAAGTTGGTTTAGCTCTTCTCCCAAAAACAGTGATACAATCTCGTGGTAAACTGTGAGTACCTGCTCATAGATCCAACAATTTTAAGAAACCTCTTTCCCAACCTTGGTTGTCTTTTTAGCTGAATCTGTTTCCCATAAGTTGAAGATAGGCATGATCTTCATGCTTTCAATCCACTTTATCTGCCAACTCAATATGCTCAACTGCATTGGCCCTGACGAAGAAGTAGTACACATCCCGATACCACCAATTTATGTAGAACCATCAAGAAGAAATCAGATCTAATAATGAGTTTAAGATACTCATCATTTTCTCTTGAAATACAAGTGACAACGAATCACATGCTATTAGGAACATCATTTGAAACATGGTAAACTTTAGATAAGGGTCCATTTCCCCCTGAAATCAATCCAAGAAACCAGTTCCCTTCTTTAGGATGAATAACATAATCACCAATTTCATTCAATCCCAAATAAGCTTGACAGCTTTCTACCTTCAACAGTTACCCACTGTTTTAATACATAGCAGTTATCCACTTCTTCAAAAATATTACAAATTTCATTCATGAAAACAAAGCGATTTCCTACTGCATCAATCATAGCAGTTACCTATTGTATTAAGAAAACAGTTTATGAGAATCAAGTAATTCAACCATGCTCTAATACCACTTGTGATGTCCCCAACTTGATATGGCTAAGGGACACTCGATAGATACTCGGATACTCTGGATTTCCAATGGATGACACTTGGGCCTTGCATTGAATCCAAAGATATGAGCCAAAGGAGTCTAACTCTTAGTGCCATCAACTTATCTAGCACAATCGCCTAGAGCCTATATAGTCTAATTCCCATCTATTTGTTTGCTACGTGCATCGTAAGCACGGGATCGTGGAGGTACTTTACCTTAAACAAGATCAAATCAGTTCCTGGAGGCTCAAAATTGATTGTCAACTCAAATGACACCCTTGGTTCAAAGTTAGATCTCGGCTCCCCGAGGCTCAAAGATCCATACGTCCCCTAAGGTGTGGGATATTTACTGCTATTATTTCCTAGCTAGATTTTTGTATGGAAGCCACGTGATTGATTGCGTCCACCCAACCATAGATAGCCACTATTGGGGTAGGCTATCTCACACTTCCCGTGTTCCAATCCACATGCGTTACCTAGTTACTACCACACTATTTGAACATAGAAAGGCAGGTTCCTTATTTTCTTTCTAACACTTTGTTCGTTAAAACAACCCTTCAAACATTCTTTTCTAGACAAATTGACAATAGAATACAATTTCTCTACTTTAACAAGCAACACTTGAGTAAATAGTTTGAAGTTTATATGTCATAAAATTTATATTTTATGAGCTTCACATGTTTTTCTCTCTCTAAAAAGTAGCTATCTAGAGAGAGAAAGCACAGGTAAGCATAGGCTAAATGCAATGAATTGCAAAAAGGTTTATTTTGACTCTAGTTTATGCTAGTCATAAGAATAAACCTTTACAAGTGTAAAACGGAAACTCTATCACTACAATTCTAGAGAGAGAATGTGTAAAAATGTTAAAAATGGGATGTGTATGGAGTGGATTCAGGCAATGTGAAGTGTCTACAAGTGAATGCTACTCCCAAAGTGTAAAGGATTAAACTATAGGATCTCAACATGCTTTATGGGAGGTCAAACGGACTCCCGGGATGGCCAAAACAAGCAAAATACCGCTTTATTTACGGGAAGACTAGGAGTTGGGGGCAAAGGGACTATAGGTGGGAACCAGGGCATACACATGTCCAATAAGGGTTATCCAATGCAAAAAGAAAGGAGAAAAGGAAGAGGTACATTTTGTTTCTTGCTCCACAAGCTAGCCCCTCCACAAGCTAGCCCACTCTCTCTCTAACTACTAAAAATAGCAAAAAAGTTCTTTTTGAATGCTAATTGTGCTTCATGAAAAAACGTGAGCTTCATGAGGGGATATCTCTTGCATGATTTTCCAGTTTTGAGCATGGAGAAGTGTTGATGAAAGCTCTTATGCTCCTCTACACTCTTATCTACTCAGTTTCTCATATATTCATCTTGTTTATGTTGCCTCCCTTGGTAGCTATGTAATTACTTAGTCTATGAAGCTCATCTCTCAAGCTTCTATCTTGATATACATGAACTCTACTCCTTTTCTCCGCTAGTTCTCTTTACCTATGTGGTATTTGAGGGCTTGAGAAGAGGAAAACGGGGCAGCTTAAGTCTCCCTAAACTCCTATGATGCTATGGCTATGGAGATTCTTTGATTCTTTTCAAGTTTTGTTATTGTTATTTCAATGGTTATGTCAAGTTTGCAACAATTTTTACTACATAACATGTCATCTAAGCAAATCTAAAAGTGCCATTATCGTAACATTGGTATCAGAGCTGAAGGTTTTAGATCTAGAATCATGGCTGAAAATCAAGAGATTGATTTGAATGCTTGGAAAAAGCTAGATTTACTACAAGATGATGCAAGCAATGAAGGCATGAGATCAATCCGCTATTTTTCTCATAAGCTACATGAAGCACAAAGCAATCCGCACTTGCAGCAAGTAGCCATGCAAGCTCAACTATCTAGCAACAACTTGCTTCCTTCCACTCAAGAAGAGAGAACTCGTTCTCTAGAGTGCAAGGAATCGCTAGCTAAAGGTGGAAGAAATTCTACCTACGAAGAGCTAAGGTCTCCAATGCAACGAGGGAGAACAAGTGTGGATCCTAGAAATGGCTATGAAGATCAAGAAGATGGGAGTGAAGCGGACCATTGTAGGTTCTCGGACCAAGAGATGCCACCAAGATGACGTCGTCCAAAACGACGCTCTCCTATTCACTCAACAAAGCGAGGTCATGCTAGGTCACACTATAACACTTCCTCTTCTAGCGATGGTAGTAGTGAAAGATGGAATCCAAGACAACAAAGAAGGAGATCGCCTTCTCCTCCTTCTTCCTCACCCAATTCTTCCAATTATGATGCAAGTGCACAAGAAGCTAGATCCTGTCCACCACCCCGAAAGGTAAGAGGCCATAGACGTGTGCATCCATCATGGGAAAGGTCTTGCCATCTCCAAAAGTTCAAGGAAGGAAGAAAAAGCATTACTTTACTTTCCTTTGATGGGACATATGGTGATACGAACAAAGTACTACACTTTATTCAACAATTTGATGTAGCTTTTGGAGGTGAGCACTTCACGGAAGGCTCCAAGCTATGCCATGTGGCAATGTATTTCCAAAAGTCAGTTAGGCATTGGTGGGCTGCTCTAAGAGCTCAACGTCTAGCACCAAGGACTTGGAAGGAATGCTGAATTGCTATCATGAAGCAATTTCTCCAAGAAGGCACTAAAGATGAAGTCTTAACCGCATGGAGAAGCTTCAAGCTGGAAGAGGGAGAAACCATCCAAAAGTACATTAATAAGTTTTGGCATCTACATCTCAAAGACACTGCCTTTAGTAGGATGGGATTCTCTGAAAAAAAGCAACATTTTTGCGTTGGGCTTCCAGATGATTTGAGAGCATATGTTAATGCTCAAAGCCCCAAAACGATCTCCGTCCATGATAACAATAATCAAGCCAAAGGGGAAAAAAAGAAGGACAATTACAAAGGCAACAAATGTCTTTCTCCCAAAGAGATGGAGCGCTACCGGAAAGAGAATTGATGCTACAAGTGTGGAGAACAATGTAAAGAATGAGGATGCAAGAGAGCTACACAAGAAAAGCACAAAGCACACAGAGATGGAAAGATTCTTCTTCTTCTCCTAGTAAAGAGAGTACAAAAATGACTAAGTGCTAAAGCTGAAAAGTAGCACATATGTACATGTGGTCACTAAGTGTGAACACGCTAGAAGCGTACTAGGCTGGCACTATAAGTGTAGTCCAGCTGTAGAATCACTGACAGAGATCCTCCGTGTCGGTCACCTAACGCGCCAGTGAGTAAATGTCGTAAGCGGCCAAGACCCGTAGTGGATGCCAGCTCAAGATGTAGAGCTCGACATCTCAACAAACAAGGCCATGCATATAGAGCTTTTTGTTTACGGACAACTAAGAATGACAAGCCACAAGCATCTTTGGTTACAATGTAAGACAAGAAAAAATGAGACAATCAATCACGCCAATGTTATGCATGGGACAAAGTGCATGACCAAGATTGTCTTATCTTTTTTGACCCAGGCTCCAATCGCAACTTCATCTCAAGGGAGTTGGCAAGTCGATTGGGAATTCATGCACATGAGATGGGACACGCGTTAGAAGCTGATGGGGCTTTTGATACTCCAGCAGTCCCAGTCACTCCTATCCCTTGATTGGAAAGCTTCACATACATGTGCAAGGATATGTGGACCAAGAGGATTTCCACATTTCTCCTCTTAAGCATCAAGATGTTTTGTTGGGCACGCCTTGGTTTCATCGTATGGCTACCAATCTTATGTTTCTTGATAGAGTTATTTCTTTTCAACATAGAGGTAGAGACATTAACTTAGATGTTAATGATAAGGGACACACTATTCCTATTGTATCCCATGATTCTTTGAATAATTCAATAAGTCTACTCTTTTTGCTTACTTGATTTTTGTCAAAGATTCTATGATAGATGTTAATTCTCTACCATGTGAGCTAAAAGATTCATCTAATGAAGAAGAAAATTTAAAGTTGTTTCTTTATGAATATTTGTTTTACCGACTCTATCCCAAGGGAACTACCTCCTCCAAGGGGAGAAGATGATCATAGGATTGAGCTTATTCCAGGAATCTCTCCACCCAACAAACCATCATATAGGGTCTCTCTTGCACAACAAGAGGAGATTATGACTCAAGTAAATGAGTTAATTGAAAAAGGGATGGTGCATCGAAGCTTATCTCCATTTTGCTCATTCATGTGTTATTAGTGCAAAAGAAGGATGGCTCATACCGCATAAGTCTACTCTGTTTGCTTACTTGATTTTTGTCAAAGATTCTATGGAAGATGTTAATTCTCTACCATGTGAGCTAAAATATTCATCTAAAGAAGAAGAAAATTTAAAGTTGTTTCTTAATGAATATGCTGATTATTTTACCGATTCTATCCCAAAGGAACTACCTCCTCCAAGGGGAGAAGATGATCATAGGATTAAGCTTATTCCAGGAAGCTCTCCACCAACCAAACCACCATATAGGGTCTCTCTTGCACAACAAGAGGAGATTATGACTCAAGTAAATGAGCTAATCGAAAAAGGGATGGTGCATCGAAGCTCATCTCCATTTTGCTCACTTGTGTGTTATTAGTGCAAAAGAAGGATGGTTCATACCGCATGTGTGTGGACTATCGTGCAATAAACAAGAACACAATTAAGAATCGTTTTTGGTTCCAAGGATAGAAGATTTTTTTGATAAGATTCAAGGGTCTTCCTACTTTAGTAGGATAGATCTCAAGAGCAATTATCACATCAAATTTGTATCGTACCAAAAGATATTCACAAGACCGCAGTCTGCACTACCTTCGATCTTTATGAGTTTATTGTGATGCCATTTGGACTCACAAATGCACCGGCCACATTCAATCGAATGATGGACCGCATCTTTCGTAGGCATCGTGCTTACATAGGAATATTTTTTGATGACATCATAATCTACTCTAAAAGCTTAGAAGAACACAAGTCTCACCTTAAGGCGGTTTTCCAAGAAGTGGGAAACAATAAGCTTTATGTCAATGGCAAAAAGAGTGAGTTCTTTTTAGAAGATATTTGCTATTTAGGCCATATTAGCTCCAAAGAGGGTATCCTCATGGATCCCGACAAGTTGAAGATAATAGAAGAATGTCCTCAACCAAAGAATCTTCATGAACTCAGAAGCTTCATTGGAATGTGCTCTTACTATAGGATATTCATTGAAAAGTTCTCCATTATAGTAGGACCACTTCATGATTTAACTAAGAAAAGGTCAAATTCCAATGGATAGCTAAAGAAAATAAATCTTTCCTAGCACTTAAAGAAAAGCTAATGTCTAAGCCCGTTGTCGTGCTGTAGCACGTATATAGTGGGAACGGGCATTAAACGATTTATCTTGTGACTTTTTGACGCATAAGTATACTTCATATAATACTCATATACATAAATAAAAGATTTCTACCATACCTTAGTATTACCTTTGAAGTAATATAAATGTACATTACTATTAGAAAGTATTGCAAGAGAAGTATCAATAATTGTGTCTCTTTTTGTCCGGGGGAAAAGCATTTGTATATTTCTTCTAATATCTCAGCTATACCCTACCATATATAAATTATTTTCTTCTTTTCACATTTATGTAATAATATAACTCTTCAATAATGCATACCTTCTTGGATACATACAAGAGGGAAGGGCCTACTAGAAGACTGTATGAAAAGGAAGATCCAAAGCTTCTTGGACCATCCCAATTTGAAAATCCCGAACTAAGGGCGTGAAGAAAAGGCCAAAACCAAGTCAAGATCTTTTAGTAGGCCAATTTTGCCTTTTGAAGCCTGTCAATCCGAGTTACAGGTCAAAAGTTACAGGGAAACCAGTGAAAAACCCTCTCACAACTACACTGCAAGAAGAGATGGTAAACAAGTGAATCAAGTGAAAAGAGGTAATCTTGGTCTTTTTCCATAAAATAAGATATTTGGAGGGTAAAAGACATAATCATGTGAATGTGACACCTCAAAGATGCCTTGAAGGACAATACACACAAGTTGGGACCCCCTGCTGGAGCCACACAGAAGATGCTTAGGTGGGGCCCACATACATCATGCACCCACATGGAGCCTCAACGACCAAAAATGCTGAATTTCATGATATTTTGAGTCCTAATATTGCCCGTTTTAAGAAATATCCAAAGAAAATTTGATTTGGGCTAACTCTTTAGCCTAATCAAGTGATTATGTAAAACATGGCTCCCTCACCTATGAAAAGGGCAACCTTCTCTTCATTGAGGCAAGTTATGAGTGAGTGAGAATAGCTCAATTCCATAATGACACACTCATCTTAGTGCCACACTTTCTCTTAAGAAAGGCTGAAGTCTTGCCTCATCATCTCTCTCCATTAAGGTGGTGGCGATTGCTCTCATGTAAGATATATGTTGCTAGTTTTACTTTCATTTGCATATCTAATCCAATACTTGTCTCTAACTCTATCTCTATCTCTCATTATCTATCTTTAATACCACCACCACACTTAGATGTATCTCTAATTCTATCTTTAATACTCCTTTGATCTCTCTTGTTGTGTCCTAATTGTTTCATTGGAAGGTAATCAAGCAGCAACCTTGTCAATGTAATGGGTACAACCTTCTTGCGGGAAACAATTATGTGCACAAGGTTAGCAACCATATCTTCATCTTCCACAAGCATCTCTCTCTCTTAAGGTTCTCATTCTCTTCCACAAACTCTAGAATCTCCTTGCTACAGGTACTTCTCTCCCCGCAATATCCTTATTGCCTAAGGGCAACAATAGGGCTTGGGAGAGAAACTCTCTTCTTCTTCTCCTTTCACTTATTTCACACCTTTATCTTTGAACATACTAAGTATATCATTGATGAATAACCATAATCCACATAGAGGTAATTTCTTTCAATTCCATTCAGTGCAATCTATTAGGGTCAACATTTGGATTAGTCGAAAGATTCACTTTCAGCAACGCATAGTGTTTCTATTTGGTCCTGAAAGGCTCAACGAAGTACTTCTCTCACCAGATCCCATCATACTACCTATTATTGACTATGACTTCTCTTTTGATGTGAATGTGGTTATTTTATTATGAATCAAGAGGATTTGTACTCACAACTAATCCCAATCGCTAGACAAAACATATACATTCTAGTAAGCACAAAGCTACAATTCCAAAGAGCAATCCGTAGCTTATTTGGACAACAAAGATTAAATATCATTAACTCATCCATTAACCCTTTTATCCTACCCATGATACGATATGATCGTAATCTCGATGTTTTCATTTTTGTTTTGTTCTGACTATCTTTCATGAGTTCTCTCCATCACGTGTGTGTTTGTAAGGAAAAGTGAGCGGCTTCTTTGGCTACATTTCTTCTTTAGCTTTAGAAGCTATGTTATCTACATCTTAGCTCCTTCTCATAACCCTTGAGTTTCCTCACAAACTCTCACAGCAAGAGGCCCGGTGCCTTCCCGGCAAGACCGCCAACTTCTTGACACCGTGCTAGTTCTTCTCGACCTCACAAAGCAATTTGAGGTTGAATGTGATGCTTGCGGTGATTGCTTAGGTGTCGTTCTTTTGCAAGAAGGACATGCCGTAGCATATGAAAGTTACCATTTAAATGAGCAAGAAAAAGTACTAGGAATCTCCAAGGATAGAAGATTTGTTTGATAAGCTTCAAGGGTCTTCCTACTATAGTAGGATAGATCTCAAGAACAATTATCACATTGATGGTCGGTTTTCAAAACCATGACCGTGAGAACCACACCCTAAGGAAGGGAAGCCATATTACCAAGGAGAAAAGGGGAAAAAAAAACAAAAAAAGAAGCTCTTTACCATTCACTCCCCCCCCCCCTCTAAGCTTAACCACTAGCGGGGCGCCGCTAGTATGGCCACACCCCTCCATTATCGCCAGAAGACAACGAACCCCTCTCTCTCCTATTGCTCGGCTCCGCCAAATATTCCCTCTCTCTCCTACTCCACCACTGCATCACCCGGCCCGATAGGCGTGTAAGACGGTGATAGCCTGTCACACTCTTTGGCGGGCCTCCACAAATACTGTATATTCTCCATCTCTCCCTTTGAAATATTCTCCCTCTCTCTCTCTTACTCGTCCACACTCCAGCCCCGACGGGCCGCCTTATTATGCCCCCCCATCTCACCTCGTCCACACCCCTTCGGCCTTATACCCTCCCCCTGTTTCTTCCCCAAACGTGGCGGACCACCACCCTAACACCCACCTTCTATCCTCACCTCCCAATTGCTCTCTCTCTATTGGTAGGGCAGTCCCACAAGCCATGGAGGGAATCCATTCTCTCTCTATCTCTCTCTCTCAATTCCCTTAACCATCACCCACCCCCTATCCTCTCTCACCCTCCCTCACCATCTCACACACTCTCTCACTCTCCTTCTCCCAGGGTGGGAACCCGCCATTAGGACCCATCCTCTCTCTCTCTCTCTCTCTCTCTCTCTCTCTCTCTCTCTCTCTCTCTCTCTCTCTCTCTCTCTCTCTCTCTCTAATAGACACCCCCCTTTTGTTTTGTTGACTAAGCTCTCTAACCCCCCCGTTTTTGCGCCCTCTGTCAACCCGCCTACGCCCATGCTCTCTCTCTATCCCCTCAACCCGTACAGGCGCGGCTTGAAGCATCCACACCCACCCCCTATCCTCTCACCCCCCCTCACCTCCACACGCACCCCCTCTCTCACTCGCGCTCGCGCACACACTCCAGGACGCAGGCGGCCGCGTCCATGCTCTCTCTATATCCCCTCAACCCGTACAGGCGCGGCTTGAAGCATCCACACCCACCCCCTATCCTCTCACCCCCCCTCACCTCCACACCCACCCCCTCTCTCACTCGCGCTCGCGCACACACTCCAGGACGCAGGCGGCCGCGTCCATGCTCTCTCTATATCCCCTCAGCCCGCGCAGGCACCGCACCCGAATACCCCCACACACACACACACATACCCACCCTCGCCACCTCGCACTCTCTCTCTCTCTCTCTCTCTCACACTCACTCCATCTCCCCCCTTCCCCGCCTCTTCGTCGCCCACAGAACCACCAAAAAAAACAAAAATATATATAGCCCACCCCCGTTCCCACGCACGCATGCGCACACACATATACATATACACGCACACACACGATTACACATAGTATGAATACACATATGCGCACACCCGTTCATACACACACACGCATAAACGCACACACATAAATACAAAAAATGAGGACTTTTACGACTACGACGACAACAACGAAGAAGGACGACCCAGATCACGCGACCCCGACAACAAAAAGAACAAAGGCGTTGAAGCCATGCCCCGGCCCACCCCGAAAAGACGTACGCACTACATCAACGTACCGGCAAGCTGCCATTCATCGGCATCACGCGACCACAACACTGTTTTCAGTAAACCGTAGGTTATCATCATCATTTTTTCAGTTTTCACCCAAGCTTTGTAAAATTCCCAATTTGTAAATCCCCGCTCTCTAGGTGATGGTCACAAAGGCCCACCTAGAGGTTTTCATTTTAAATAACTCCTAAGACAAAGCAAGGGTCAACCACACCGGGTCCACCGCCTGGCTTTGTCTCCCCGATTAGCTTACCCTAATCAAACTAGGATTACCCTAATCCAAGCAGCCAACACCTATAAAAGGGCACTGAGAGGTCACTATTGGGAGGGGGGCATTTCATGAGAGGTCAACACTTGGTAGAGTTTTAGTGAGAGGGATTAACACTATTGGCATCGCGGGGAGGGGACCCTTGTAATGGTTTGTTTTTGGAATTGCACCATGTGAAGGAAGCTACGTCCACCTCTCGACTCCAATGGTCGATGCACACACACATACACATCCTTGGTAGTGAGTTTCACATCATCGAAACGTCTCTAGAGAATGCACCAAGTAGGTTCACCATCTCTTCTCCCTATCTCACTATCACCAGGGTGTGTCACCTCACCGGAAGGAAGGTCATTGTAAATACTGCAAGCAATAATTCTCCCTCACGCCCCCGAGGGTTTTCATTATTTGTCAATGCTCTCTCTCTCTCTCTCTCTCTCTCTCTCTCTCTCTCTCTCTCTCTCTCTCTCTCTCTCTCATAGACCCCCCCCTTTTGTTTCGTTGCCTAAGCTCTCTCATCCCCCCGTTTTTGAGCCCTCTGTCAACCCGCCTGCGCCCATGCTCTCTCTCTATCCCCTCAGCCCGTACAGGCGCCGCTTAAAGCATCCAGACCCACCACCTATCCTCTCACCCCCCCTCACCTCCACACCCACCCCCTCTCTCACTCGCACTCGCACACAAACTCCAGCCCACGGGCGACTGCGTCCATGCTCTCTCTCTATGCCCTCAGCCCGCGCAGGCGCCGCACCCGAATACCCCCACACACACAACACACACACACACACACACACCCCACCCTCGCCACCTCGCACTCTCTCTCTCTCTCTCTCTCTCTCTCTCTCACTCCATCTCCCCCATTCCCCGCCTCTGCGTCGCCCACAGAACCACCGGAAAAAACAGAATATATATATATATATGTGTGTGTGTGTGTGTGTGTGTGTGTGTGTGTGTGTGTGTGTGTGTGTGTGTGTGTGTGTGTGTGTGTGTGTGTGTGTGTGTGTGTGTCTATATAACCCACCCCCATTCCCACTCACGCATGCGCACACACATATACATATACACGCACACACACGATTACAGATATGAATACACATATGCGCACAGTCGTTTATACACACACACACACACACGCATAAACGCACACACAGAAATACAAAAAACGAGGACTTTTACGACTACGACGACAACAACAAAGGAGGACGACCCGGATCACGCGACCCCGACAAAAAAAAGAACAAAGGCGCCGAAGGCATGCCCCGGCCGCGACCCCGAAAAGATGTACGCACTACATCAACGTACCGGCAAGCTTCTATTCACCGGCATCACGCGACCACAACACCGCTTTCAATAAAATGTAGGTTATCATCATCATTTTTTCAAATTTCACCCAAGCCTTGTAAAATTTCCAATTTGTAAATTCCCTCTCTCTAGGTGATGGTCACAAAGGCCCACCTAGAGGTTTTCATTTTAAATAACTCCCAAGACAAAGCAAGGGTCAACCACACTGGGCCCACCGCCTGGCTTTGTTTCCCCAATTAGCTTACCCTAATCCAAGCAGCCAACACCTATAAAAGGGCACTGAGAGGTCACTATCGGGAGGGGGGCAGTTCATGAGAGGTCAGCACTTGGTAGAGGTTTAGTGAGAGGGATTAACACTATTGGCATCGCGGGGAGGGGACTTGTGTAATGGTTTATTTTTGGAATTGCACCATGTGAAGGGAGCTACGTCCACCTCTCGATTCGAATGGTCGATGCACACACACATACACATCCTTGGTAGCGAGTTTCACATCATCAAGTAGTTTCTAGAGAATGCACCAAGTAGGTTCACCATCTCTTCTCCCTATCTCACTATCACCACAATGTGTCACGTCGCCGGAAGGAAGGTCATTGTAAATACTGCAAGCAATAATTCTCTCTCACGCCCCTGAGGGTTTTCATCATTTGTCAATGCTCTGTGTGTGTGTGTGTGTGTGTGTGTGTGTGTGTGTGTGTGTGTGTGTGTGTGTGTGTGTGTGTGTGTGTGTGTGTGTTTGAATTCGCGGTGTTCACATCACCGTTGATTGCGTCCTAGCCGCTCTAAGGTAGGTGGTGCCCCCTGTTCGCTTTACCATGACCGGCTCGAGGCGTGCATGGGCTCCCGACGTGCATGGGCTTTCCAAGAAACCTTAAGTTTACAATGTTGAAAGCAACGCACCCCATCAATTATGGACGAATGGCTGAAGGAGTTCTCTAACTAGAGAACGGAAGAGGAGGAGACTAAAGAGGCACTAGCCTCTTTCATTCAAGTGCTACTGCGGGGCTATAGTATCATCAGTATTCAAGAGGTAAGCTCCCTATCTCGTGTTGCTCGTTCTAACCACAAATTGAGAACATCGAGTGGGAAGCCTATGAAGTGTCATCACTGCCATAAACCGAAGCACACTATCAATGAGTGCCAGCAACGAAGGCAGTGGAGGGACTGAAATAGTCTACATCCACATTCACCGCGAGGAGGTCGTCCACATCAAAGGAGGAAAGAAAACGATAAGACCCCTCCTCCCCAAGGAGCCTACTCCAAAATGGCCTAAAGGTGCTGCTCGATCCAAAGGTAAGGAAAGGCTAAGCCAGTCTGGAAATACATGACGCCAAGGGAAGAATCGTTTGGCAAAGGGAATGCTTCAAGCTCAAAAAGTCGGGTCGTACCGAGCTTGCCAAAGAAGAAGTCATCCGAAGCTAAGCGGCAAAAGGTCGCCTATCGATTCGCATGGCGCATGCGAGTGCTACCTATCCACTTCAACAATCCTGAAGCAGAAGTTGTGAGGAGATTTCCATGCCCTAGGGAGGAGTGGTTCGGCTACTGTTCTCGCTGTTTTGGAGGACGGGTAGAGGGTCTTCCTTCTCTTCTCCTACACCTTATCCTGAAGAAGCTCTCTACCACGGGTGAAACCCTGTGGGTGGGAGACGAATTGCAACTGAATGGAGTAGAATTCATGTAGCGCGCTGACTACGGAAATTATCTGCAATTGCTACTAGCCAAAAGGCTGGGAGTGGTCAAACGCGTCGCCATCACCCCGTACGTGCTAAGAGACGAAGGAAAGGTAGAGCCCATGAAAGGAGACGACCTCCTGCGGATGTGCCGACTCATCAACACTGGCACGATAAGAGTATAAGTAAGTTCTCCACCCTCTATGCATGATGGAAAACGGGCCAATAGCATTTCCGTTTAGATTCCTGCAGCATATGCATGTCCATATCTATGTAGATAGGAAAATCTTCTACCAACAGAAGATCGTATATCTATTCGGTGCGGCGGTGCTAGGACAAATCCTCAAGTCCCCAAACCCTATCATTCTTCCCATACTAGACTACCACCACTCCTTCAATGTTTCTATCTTTATCTTGTTTTAATCTATCCACCCAACTCTATAAAAAGCCGCTATGAGCCACTACTGTCTTTAATATAAAAAGAAAGAAAGAAAAAAAAGGTTTGTAATTCCTGAGTCATTACCATGGCAAGTGTTTCTTTCCCCACATTCATGCCATATTATGGTAAAAATTATTTCATTGATTAATACCTTACACTTTTTCATTTATACTTCTTAAAATACCATATACCAATGAGTCAAGACAATTTTCTAAACAATATCTAATTTATTTATATACAAAATCCAAGCTAAAGCACACTGCTTAGCCTTATAATTTTTCTATACATCCTCATCATCCATAGAAATCTCTGGATGATCATCAATGTATCGGTGGAATTTACAAGCCGTAATCTTTTTAAAATTACGAGGATTTGTTTGCTGGTTCCAAGATGTGATACGTTTGGAAGACTTAGTAGAGTACGGGTCACGTTAGTTGGATAACCCCTTCTGTCTTAGGAGATAAAATTTCCGTGTTACATGATCATAGACCCATATGTTTTGAGAGATGTTTTTATCTCTGACAATCTCATATGAGTTGCATTAGTAGGATAAATAGTGAAAATCCTTACAACCTTCAATTCATCAACCCAACGAAGTCAACGTAAGTCGATCTCAATATATTCCACAACATCTGCCCTGATAGAGAAAAAAAGAGAATGCTTGCACCGGAATTCTTGCCTATACTATCTCCACCCTTCGCATAGGTAAGGGTGTGTTGTCCTATTAAATTACTTAGAATAGAAACCATTGATTCACGGAATACCCAAGAAGAGGAATTACATGTGCTGCCAGAAACATGATCTAGAAAATCATGAACTTTGAGAATTCCTCGTTAAAAGTTTCCTAAGCAAGAAAATTAACTTAGTTAGAATCTTGATCTTCAGTGATAGCTCAATACACACTTCATATAGAGATATAGAGAAGTTGGCAACTAATCACTTTATTCAAATATTTATAAAATCTAGACATTCCTGGTTTAACCTTTACAAAATCTCATTCATACTCATCCTATACATTTATATCTTCATAGCAATGGTATTCACATGCTTTGACCTTCTTAAATATAGGAGGATATTTATTTGGTTCTAGCATTTGATACAGCCTTGGGAGTGTTGGGAAGATCCTTGGTAATAGAAATTGGTTTAGCTCTTCTCCCAAAAACAGTGATACAATCTCGTGGTAAACTGTGAGTTCCTGCTCATAGATCCAACAATTATGAGAAACCTCTTTCCCAACCTTGGTTATCTTTTTAGCTGAATCTGTTTCCCATAAGGTGAAGATAGGCATGATCTTCATGCTTTCAATCCACTTTATCCGGCAACTCAATATGCTCAACTGCATTGGCCCTGACAAAGAAGTAGTACACATCCCGATACCACCAATTTATGTAAAACCATCGAGAAGAAATCGGATCTAATAATGAGTTTAAGATACTCGTCTTTTTCTCTTGAAATACAAGTGACAACGAATCACATGCTATTAGGAACATCATTTGAAACATGGTAAACTTTAGATAAGGGTCCATTTCCCCCTGAAATCAATCCAAGAAACCAGTTCCCTTCTTTAGGATGAATAACATAATCACCAATTTCATTCAATCCCAAATAAGCTTGACAGCTTTCTACCTTCCAAGTATTAAATTTTCGTGTAGCAGTTACCCGCCGCATTAATCTTTCAACAGTTACCCACTGTTTTAATACATAGTAGTTATCCACTTCTTCAAAAATATTACAAATTTCATTCATGAAAACAAAGCGATTTCCTACTGCATCAATCATAGCAGTTACCTATTGTATTAAGAAAACAGTTTACGAGAATCAAGTAATTCAACCATGCTCTGATACCACCTGTGATGTCCCCAACTCGATATGGCTAAGGGACACTCGATAGATACTAGGATACTCTCGATTTCCAATGGATGACACTTGGTCCTTGCATTGAATCCAAAGATCTGAGCCAAAGGAGTCTAACTCTTAGTGCCATCAACTTATCTAGCATAGTCTCCTAGAGCCTATATAGTCTAATTCCCATCTATTTGTTTGCTACGTGCATCGTAAGCACGGGATCGTGGAGGTACTTTACCTTAGACAAGATCAAATCGGCTCCTCGAGTCTTAAAATTGATTCTCAACTCAAATGACACCCTTGGTTCAAAGTTAGATCTCGGTTCCCCGAGGCTCAAAGATCCATCCGTCCCCTAAGGTGTGGGATATTTACTTCTATTATTTCCTAGCTAGATTTTTGTATGGAAGCCACATGATTGACTGCGTCCACCCAAACATAGATAGCCACTATTGGGGTAGGCTATCTCTCACTTCCCGTGTTCCAATCCACATGCGTTACCTAGTTACTACCACACTATTTGAACATAGAAAGGCAGGTTCCTTATTTTATTTCTAACACTTTGTTCATTGAAACAACCCTTCAAACATTCTTTTCTTGACAAATTGACAATAGAATACAATTTCTCTACTTTAACAAGCAACACTTGAGTAAATAGTTTAAAGTTTATATGTTATAAAATTTTTATTTTATGAGCTTCCCACGTTTTTCTCTCTCTAAGAAGTAGCTATCTAGAGAGACAAAGCACAGGTAAGCATAGGCTAAATAAAATGAATTGCAAAAAGGGTTATTTTGACTCTAGTTTATGTTAGTCAAAAGAATAAACCTTGACAAGTGTAAAACAGAAACTCTATCACTAGAATTCTAGAGAGAGAATGTGTAAAAATGTTAAAAACGGGATGTGCATGGAGTGCATTCAGGCAATGTGAAGTGTCTACAAGTAAATGCTACTCCCAAAGTGTAAAGAATTAAACTATAGGATCTCAACATGCTTTATGGGAGGTCAAACGGACTCCTAGGACGGCCAAAACAAGCAAAATATCTCTTAATTTACGGGAAGACTGGGAGTTCGTGGCAAAGGGACTGCAGGTGGGAACCAGGGCATACACATGTCCAAAAAGGGTTATCCAATGCAAAAAGGAGGGAGAAAAGGAAGAGGTACATTTTGTTTCTTGCTCGACAAGCTAGCCCACTCTCTGTCATAATAATCAATATCTAATTCTCCTAAATGATTTTCTCATATTAAACTGATCATTTACTGTGGGGAAGTGCCAAGGGAGAAAAAGCTAGAATATTGGTTAAGTTAGCAGACCGGCCACAGTAGGGATCCAAAGGAGGGAAAATAGGGATCCAAAGGGGGGGCCATCTGCAAAAGAGCCATGTGAAACAATGGGCTAAAAAGACCCTAAGGTTCAGCCCATTAAGACTTCCAAAATGCTAAGGTTCCAAAATTCAAAGGTTGTGTCCAAAGGTCAACCTTAGGGAAAATTGGATGCTTAGTGTGTGCCCAAAAAGTCTTTCTACATCCCTACATGGGAGGGGGCGAGCCCCAAAGCTAGGGGATGAGAGAGAAAGCCACACACACACACACAGGCTCCCTTTACACAAAGGGAATGAGGGACACATGTCAGCTCCCTAGGCCAGATGCCCACAAGGTGTGCCCAATTCCTATTGGAAGACCCTTGAAGTGGACCAATGAGAATTAGGCTAGAGTAAATCTAGTTTAATTAATTTAAAAACATTTAATAAAAGAAACCAATAAGAATTAAGTGTCCTAGAAGACTATTGGGCAGTCTCCCAAGGGGTCCAATGAGCATTCAGGAACCCCATGGCTTGCCTGATTCCTATTGGCCAGGAGGCAAAGGGGTCCAATGAGAGTTTAGTTTAATTATTTAATTATCTAAAGCTCTCACAAAAGGGGAAAGGGGGACACATGTCAGAAGGCTATCACTTATGCTGCTTAATCCCTATTGGCTTGACCTGGGGAGGTCCAATGAGGCAAAAGCCAGACTAACTTAGCAGCTAGGGCTCGCTCGAGAGAGAGGGGGGGCTGATTTTTGCTTGGCATTGACACACACACTCTCACACTTGACCATGTGTGAAGGGAAAATACTCTATCTCCTCCCAAGCTTTAATGGAGAGCTCATCACCTACTCCAAGCTTGTGAGATAGAAGCCTACATCAACACTCTCTTGGCATGTGGATGCAAATCCAACCAAGAGCCAAGCTTCAATGCATGCTCATCTTCTCTAACAAGCTAATTACTAAGCTAAGCTATGCTAATATGAGTGATTATGTGAGGAGATGTACTTCTTTCTCGTAAGATACTTCTTTTTCCTCTCAATCTACTCTCATACCCTGCTAGCTCTCACCATCTTCGAAGGTGTGTGAGGTCTTGGGTCTGAGAACGGGGATAATTCAAGTTGTGTTTGATTAAGTGTTTTGCTTGGTGTATGAAGCTTCCATCTTCATTGCACTAGCTAGTCTTGAAGGAACACAAAGAATTGTATTGTACAATGTCTCTCTTGATGGGAGAAACCATAATACAAAGCCTTTTGGAGGGGGGACCGGCTCCATGCAAATCCGGTCCTCAACTGTTGTCAATAGCTTAATTGCTCTCTCTTTTGAAAGTATTGTCGATGCTATCTAACTAGGTGTTATGCTTTTTGTTGCTCTCTCCACCCAAGCACTCTTGTAATTCTTCTTAGGAATCTATTCTAATGAAATGCCCACTATGTTCATGCTAATTTCCGCTACAAATAAGATTTTAGGCCATTAAATGTTACACTCTCTCTCTAGCTACTAAAAATAGCAGAAAAGTTCTTTTTGAATGCTAATTGTGATTCATGAAAAAACATGAGCTTCATGAGGGGATATCTCTTGCATGCTTTGCCAGTTTTGAGCATGGAGAAGTGTTGATGAAAGCTCTTCCGCTCCTCTACACTCTTATCTACTCAGTTTCTCATATATTCATCTTGTTTATGTTGCCTCCCTTGGTAGCTATGTAATTACTTAGTCTATGAAGCTCATCTATCAAGCTTCCATCTTGATATACATGAACTCTACTCCTTTTCTCCTCTAGTTCTCTTTACCTATGTGGTATTTGAGGGCTTGAGAAGAGGAAAACGGGGGAGCTTAAGTCTCCCTAAACTCCTATGATGCTATGGCTATGGAGATTCTTTGATTCTTTTCAAGTTTTGTTATTTTTCTTTCAATGGTTATGTCAAGCTTGCAACAATTTTTACTACATAACATGCCATCTAAGCAAATCTAAAAGTGCCATTATCGTAACATTGGTATCAGAGCTGAAGGTTTTAGATCTATAGTCATGGCTGAAAAACAAGAGATTGATTTGAATGCTTGGCAAAAGATATATTTACTACAAGATGATGCAAGAAATGAAGGCATGAGATCAATCCGCTATTTTTCTCATAAGCTACACGAAGCACAAAGCAATCCGCACTTGCAGAGAGTAGCCATGCAAGCTCAACTATGCAGCAACAACTTGCTTCCTTCCACTCAAGAAGAGAGAACTCGTTCTCTAGAGTGCCAGGAAATAAATTCTACCAACAAAGAACTAAGGTCTCCAATGCAACGAGGGAGAACAAGTGTGGATCCTAGAAATGGCTATGAAGATCAAGAAGATGGGAGTGAAGCGGACCATTGTAGGCTCTCAGACCAAGAGATGCCACCAAGATAACATCGTCCAAAACGACGCTCTCCTATTCACTCAACAAAGCGAGGTCGTGCTAGGTCACACTATAACACTTCCTCTTCTAGCGATGGGAGTAGTGAAAGAATGAATCCAAGACGGCGAAGAAGGAGATCCCCTTCTCCTCCTTCTTCCTCACCCAATTCTTCCACTTATGATGTGAGTGCACAAGAAGCTAGATCCTATCCACCACCCAGAAAGGGAAGAGGCCATAGACGTGTGCATCTAGCATGGAAAAGGTCTTGCCGTCTCCAAAAGTTCAAGGAAGGAAGAAAAAGCATTACTTTCCTTTCCTTTGATGTGACATATGGTTATACGAACAAAGTTCAAGGAAGGAAGAAAAAGCATTACTTTCCTTTCCTTTTGGCATCTACATCTCAAAGACACTCTCTTTAGTAGGATGGGATTCTCTGAAAAAAAGCAACAATATTGTGTTGGGCTTCCAGATGATTTGAGAGCATATGTTAATGGTCAAAGCCCCAAAACGATCTCCGCCCATGATACACCACTCTATTGTAATATATTTTCTACAGCTACTACAACGACGGGGATGAGATCCAACGAGCGTAGAGAAAGGCCACCAAATGGGGAGAGACCTCCCAACAATAATCAAGCCAAGGGGGCAAAAAAGAAGGACAATTACAAAGGCAACAAATGTCTTTCTCCAAAGAGATGGAGTGCTACCAGAAAGAGAACTGATGCTACAAGTGTGGAGAACAAGGCCATGCATATAGAGCTTTTCCTTTACGGATAGCTAAGAATGACAAGCCACAAGCATCTTTGGTTACAATGTAAGACAAGAAAAAAGAAGACGATGAATCACGCCAATGTTATGCATGGGACAAAGTGCATGACCAAGATTGTCTTATCTTTTCAACCACGAGAAAAGGTTGTTTCAGTGGCATACCACAATGATATATCTAGGATGCTATGGATCCATATTTTGCTAACATCATGTCCGCTTTGAGTATGGGGAAGATACAAGATCCATATGAGCTAAAAGATGGATTTAATCTCTATGGATCTAAGATACGTGTTACTAAAGAATTGAGAGAGAAAGTTATGTTAGAATCCCATGCTCCTCCTTATGTGGGACATCGGGGCATACAAGCCACTACAAATGCTATTGAGACATACTTTTACTAGCCATCAATGAAACAAGACATAAAGCTTATGTTTCGCAATGTTTGATGTGCCAAAAGGTAAAGTATGATAGAGGTAAACAAGCGGGGTTATTGAAGCCACTACCCATCCCAAATGCACCTTGGGAAAGTATCTCCATGGATTTCATTTTTGGTTTACCAAGATCAATTTATGGAAATACGGGCATATGGATGATAGTTGACAGGTTTAGTATGCAAGAACATTTCATACCTGTCAAGAAGACTATCAAAGCTCATCATATGGCTAACCTCTTTGTTTCTCAAAGTTTCAAGTACCATGGCTTGCCAAAGTCTATAGTCTCAGATAGAGATCCTCGACTGATGAGTTTCTTCTAGAAAGGACTATTTGAGAATATGGGCACAAGGTTGAACTTCTCCTCCACCTATCATCCTCAAACAGATGGGTAAAGTGAGATTGTCAACTCCACCATATTAGATCTACTCAAGAGCTTTGTCAATGTTGTAGATCAACAAAATCAATGGGAAAGGTACTTATGGTTAGTAGAGTACGCATATAACAATACCGTGCATACCTCTATAGAAAAGTCTCCCTTTGAAATAGTTGAAGGTCGGTCAAAAGTTCCTCCTATTTTGAGGATTGATGAGTATGTGCGTGATCTTCAAACATCATTTGAGAAGATAAAAAACGCCATAAAAGCAACACAACTAAGACAAAAGATAGCAGCTGATAAGCATAGGAAGATGACTAGGTCTTGCTCAAGTTTTCCAAAGCCCGTTTAAGGAAAACAATGGGAAAGGATTAGCAAGGCATGCACTCAGGTCATCAAAAGTATTACACAAAGTTAGCACGTCACTATTATGGTCCTTTTCAAATTTAGGAACGTATAAATGAGATGGCTTATAGGCTAAGGTTGTCAGCTTCATGGCGCACCCACAATGCCTTTCATGTAAGCCTTCTAAAGTCTTTCAAGGGAACACCTCATACGGAGCCCCTTGAAGAAGAACCCCTTGAATTTGAAGAGATGGAAGAAATTTTGCAACCCGAGGCTATTCTAAGACACGAAAATAAGTTTCTATGGAACGGTAAGGTCCTTTGTAAGTATTTAGTTAAGTTTAAGAATTATTCTTTTGATGATTCTAGATGGATGATGGAGCCCCAGCTCCAAAGATTCATGCCTCAGGTCAATACATATAACGATGAACATGGGATGCCTACTTCCCAAGCCCACAATGTATAAACCATGGTAATAAAGACTGGTTTTTATTCATGTTGTCTTTTATGTTTTATGATCAAATGTGCATGCAAGTGTTGTTGAGAGAGAAGGAGAGAACACAGAAGTAGAACCCCAAAGTGTGTAGAATACACACATGAGATGATGTATATATAGAGGGGACCTGGGTGCCATATATAGAGAAGCCATATATTGAGTAGCTTCACATATAAGCTCAACACCCCCGCTCAAATAAGGGTCCCTAACTGTGGATGAAAAACGCAGCGGAAGCGTGGTGGGCCCATAACCCACAGGTCCCAGGATCGTAACCTGGCTCTGATACCATGTTGAGAGAGAAGGAGAGAACACAGAAGTAGAACCCCAAAGTGTGTAGAATACACACATGAGATGATGTATATATAGAGGGGACCTGGGTGCCATATATAGAGAAGCCATATATTGAGTAGCTTCGCATATAAGCTCAACAAGTGTTTGTCACATTTGTATGAGTCTCTCTCTCTCTCTCTCTCTCTCTCTCTCTCTCTCTCTCTCTCTCTCTCTTTGCCACGCTAACCATACCCTCGTCAGAAATATAACAAGCTGAAATTTGTCCAAAAATGATTTGCCGGAAAAACCCAACAACAATACCACAGAGTAAAACTTTCTTTAGCAGCACTACATTTCAGAGAGGCGCCTACCTAAGATTAATTAAGCTAATTCTCTGGAATCTCAACATCCCCATCGTTGTTGAGCTATATAGAGTAATTGTTGAGCTATATAGAGTAAATCTATATAGCTCAACAATCGTCAATCTCTATTTGCAAATCCTTGGGATCCTTCTTATCCACAGAGCAACCCACAAAAACGTAGTACCAAGAATTTCCTTTA
>NC_140936.1:173207501-173210001 GCF_014529385.1 Adiantum capillus-veneris | reverse complement strand
TATTTTGTAATATTCCTCCATCTATCATATGATGTTGCATCTTTTACATGTAACAATTTTGTAATCACAAAATTATCAATACAATCACATTATGTTATGGCATTTGTTTGTTATGGTCTCTCAAGACACTTGCTGTTTTAATGTTATGGTATTGCAAGTGTTTTGTTATGTTATGACATCTCTTTGTTATGGTCTCTCAAGACACTTGTTGTTTAATGTTATGGTATTTTACGTTATGACGTGACTATTATGATGTGACTATTGATTATGTTATGCTCGGCATAACCTTTACATCGCACCCTTACAACGATGTATTTGGGAAAAGTGTGGCATATTGTAGTTTGGGGGTTTCCATACTGCAATATGTCCCACTTTGCCCAATATTTTTTTCTACACAGAGCCAGTATAACCCTTGGTAACTTTTATCGCAGACCCCCGATAACGGCCCCGATAAAACCCTCGTCGATAAAACCCCCGATAATGTCGCCAAAATTATCAGGGGTTTTACCGACGTTATCATACCGGGGGTTTTACCAGGGGTATTACCGAGGCCGTGGCTTTTTTTGGAAAAAATAATTGTTTGTGTATTCGCCCCGGTGTTACCCCTGATAGAGGCCCGATCCCTTGTAGTGACTTGTTCTATTGTGGAATGGTGTAATTCACTTAAAAGTGGATCCAAAGCAAAAGAAAAAGGTAAGATTCCCGAGCTTCCTTAAAAACAAGTATAGTCGAGGACGACTATGATTTAAGGGTCGATAATTTTAACAAAATTATATTTTGATGAGCTTCACATATTTTCCTTTGTAAAAAGTAGCTATCTAGAGAGAGAATACAAAGGCAAGTATATGAAAAAGGTAATGTATTGTAAAAATGTATAGTTTCACTCTAGGTGATGTTAATCAAAAGAATAAACCTTTGAAAGTGCAAAAATGGGTACTCACTCGCTAGAATTCTAGAGAGAGAATATTAAAATAAGTTAATGACATGATGTACGAGAGTGCATTCAAGCAATAAAAAGTGCCTACAAGTGAATACTACTTCCAAAGTATAAAGGACAAGTTTCTAGGATCTCAACATGATTTTACGAAAAGTCAAGCAGACTCCCGGGATGCCGAGATTGTGCAAAATACGGCTTACAGGAAGGAGATAATGGGATTATGGGTATATGGGCTGCTAGATGGGAACTAGGGCTTACACATATCAAAAAGGTGAGCCATGCATGCCAAAAGGGGGAAAAAGGAAAGGTACCTCTTGTTTCTTGCTCCCCCAACCCACAAAAAGTCACTTTCTCTTTCTCGATGCTAAATATAGCAAGCTCCTCTCTCTTTTTGAAAAGGTGTGCATGAAGAGCCTGTCACACCTGTTGGATAGCCTTACACAAAAACGGTCATAACTTGAGCTCTGGTTCTCAGAAATGTGCAACCCAGGACTCCCCTCGAAGCTCACTTTGAGCTCTACGCTTATATGGTAAGACTTATGTGATTCCATGATGTCTATGAGGTTCTGCAATAGCATCTTTGCTCGGTAGAAATGCTCATAAGAAGAAGTAGAGGGAACTCAAGATAGGAAGAAGCTTTACACATCTCTCTTATGATACCTCCCTTGGTAGCTACTTATGTATTTAGTGTATTCTTTAAAGCTTTCTTCTTGATTTCAATACACTCTACTCCTTTTCTCTAGAATTTATCCTTACCTACGTGGTATTTGAGGGCTTGAGAAGAGGAAGACGGAAGAGATAAAGTTTCCCTAAGCTTCACATTGCTTGGGCTATGGATATTCAAAGCTAGAAGGTCCTTATATTGTATTTTAACTCAAGCGATGACTCTTCTCAAGCTTGAGCACAAGTAATACAAATGCCTTTCGAGAGGGGGCGGGGGGGGGGGGGGGGGGGGGGGGGGGGGGGCGCTCATAGGCTCGGCCCTCAATGTGGTATTTTGATTGTCTCTTTTTTATGCTTCATAAGTCTTTATTTAATTGTTATGCAATTTGTGCTGCTATTGTTGCTAAACATGCAAACTAACTAAATGAAATTAGCCACATGCTTAACAACTCTCACGATACCTAACCCACCCATAAACTTTTGCTTCCAACTAGATGGTAGGAAGATAAGGAGTCATAATGTGAGAACTTCATTGTTAGTGGCCAATGTCTAGCCCCACACATTCTCAAGGTAGTAGAATCTTCATGATGGGCTCATGTGGACTCACTCTTTTGTCAAGTGGTGAATGTGTATCTCCACACATTTTGTACTTTTTAGTGTAGACATCTATCCCCTTTTGTAATTGGCATCTACTTGTTGTTTGGCCTTTTTATCTTGGAAATCACACATCAGTGTGTGTAATGTAACCAACTCTTAAATCTACACCCTTTCTTTATAATGAAAGTCTCATTTTGTCTCAATTGGTATGCAGATCATATCTTTGTGTATATTTTCCATGCTTTATTGTTTCTACACGTCAGAACAGAGGATTAGCATTGTCTGTGAAAATGGACATGTAGT
>NC_140936.1:173200001-173202501 GCF_014529385.1 Adiantum capillus-veneris | reverse complement strand
CAATGGATAATGCCAAGAATAGTATATCTTCTAGAAAAATCTCAAAGCAATGATATCGGGGGATTCACCATGAGTTCTGTATGGGTATCACATGAGTGTAAGGGAGGGGCTTTTGGTAGGAAGGGGAGGTATCTTTTTTAAGCTATGGTCAATATACGAGGGGATGTTTTCCATATATAGGGGGAAGTTTCCCATTTTTGGTGCATGCAAGTGACATCTCATCAATATTACTAGTGAATCCCTTGGGGCAACGATATCCTCACAGTTTCCCTAGTAGTGGTTGTAACATTCACATCGTGAACCTTATGGTACAAAAGTGAAGATACTACTTGATTTGCAAATATTATTGACACTTCATGTAGAATTGTCAAAAAACATTAAAACGTTAGAGGGTACTTGATATCCTCACATTTTCCGGAGCGGTTGTACACTCACATCGTGAACCTTATGATGAAGGATTGGTACAAAAGTGAAGATACTAGGTTTGCAAATATTATTGACACCATGTAGAATTATCAAAAAAAAAAACACTACAGGGTACTTGATATCTATCGGTCACTAATGTGTGCTACCATAAAACTACCTACCGAGACATGATTATGTCCATACTTTTACACCTTAGAGTCTCTTATTTGCAACAAAGATGTTGTGGTTGAAACCTTCTTATGCATGGCATTCTATGAGAGGGAAGTAGACCAATCTAAAAAGATTAAGAGAAGGTTAAAGTGTTAAGGGAAGATTTGAATAACTCTGCTTGGTGGAAGGGTGTTGCAGATGCATATCATGTGATGATACCAATAATGTATGTAATAAAAACCCTTTACCACACGCCTCCTAATCTTCGGAAAGTGTGGATGATATGTTGGACGGTGCTGAGAAGTTTAAAGTCTCTTGAAAAACTTAAGGACTCTATGGCGGTCAAATGCCCCCTTTTCTAAAGTACAAAGAAAAATTCTTTGAAAGTACTTCCATGCTAGGTGCGTGAGTGTGCATAGTCTGCTACACAATGTAGTTTACATGCTAGATCTAGAATATTGGAATCTAGAATTGATGTGCAATGAAGAAGTCATCCAACACTCCTATAAGTCGATGAATGTATTCTATGCCAACAATGATGACATAGTGAAGTGCATCAAAGATTTGACCTCTTTTACGTTAAATGAGGGTCCATTTGCTAACTCATTCGTCGAGCAAATGGAAAGAAGCAGCCACTATGGAAGTGGCGGATGCTGAACGATAGAGAGTACTATAGTCTCTTGTAAAAACTTGCAATGAATGTCCTGGGTAAGTGTGTATCAAACTCTAGCTCAGAGACAATTTAATCTATGTATAAATATGTACACAACATTGTTTGTAATTGGCTCTTAACAGATAGGGCTGAAAAGCTTGTATACATGTTTTGCAAAAATAAGAAAATCCTTCATCATATTGAAAGCTATGGATATGAAGAGGATATGCATGCTTGGATGTATGATTGTAATACCTAGGATGAGGATGATTTTGATGTTGAAATATCCCAATGTACTCTTGGTCAATTGGACGAGAATTTCCAAGTCACATATGGATGAAATCCATGAGCTACTATAGCATAAAATTGGTGGGCTGATGCTTTCAAATGATAGCAACCCTGATCTATAGCACTTTTTTAAATTCTTATCTTTTTAGGAAACAATACTTTTGTACACATGGTGAGCTTATGTGTGTGTGTCTTTCTTACTTTAATAGTTTTAAAAGTCGTGCACCTGCATTGCTAAGTGATTGTACAATTTGAATTTAGAATCACTTTGTCCATGTTTCAAATGTCTATTGAATAACATTGCTCGGCTTAAAAATATACATAAAATTCCATTGCTTAGTGATAAAAAAAGCGCTCTTTGTAGATTCATATTTAAAAGTATTACAAAGATAAGATGGTTTTCGACATGTGTTCCATCATTACATTCTCACAAAAAATACTTACTAAAAAGGGCTAATATTAGGGCATAAAATAATATATTGGGAGGCATAGGGAGGGGGGGCATGTTCAATTCATTGTCTCTACCTCCTTCAATATTATCAAAAAGATTGCATAGAATACTAGGAGTGCCCTTTCAATGCTTCCTTCACTTGTAGTCCCTAGGCATCCCAAGCTGTGTGTAAAGGGTCTCATGAAACTCCGATTGATAGCTAGCACATGATGAGCCTTCTTGCATCAACGTCACCAAGAAAAAAAAATGACAGAAGTGGCCACATGAGAGATGATGTTAGCCCCACTACAACTATCAAAATCCTCATCACAACCAGGGCACAGGGTGTCGCCACTTGATCCTACAACAAAGGGGCTACTAACCATCTCAAGATGTCACAAAAAGTACCTAATGTGGACACCATGTCATTGTGCTAGTTGCAAACATTGAGACAAGCCATGCACTTCTTGAGTCAATCTATCAAGGCGGACCTCTATCTTGGCTTAGCTTGCATGAGGATTTTGTGAGGCGTGGAGGACTCTCTTGGCTTCTTG
>NC_140936.1:172855001-173192501 GCF_014529385.1 Adiantum capillus-veneris | reverse complement strand
CCCTTCTGGTTGCGAGATATCTGCGTTGTAGAGTGGTACGGTCGGCTCTTCTCTAATCCGCTTATTGATGGTGGCTGCTTCATATTTCAGCAAAGGATATGGGAGAGAGGGTTGAAGCCATTCGCGCCTGATGTTGCTGGCGTCAATCTTCTATATGGTCATGGACTTGAAAACCCTTTGCTCCCACTCCAAGGCTTCCTTTGTCGTCTCTCTGATCTCCTCCTCTATTGCCTTACATAGCTTTTCTTCCTCCTCCTGTGTCAGATCTTGTGGCTCTTGAGAGGATCCTTCTAGGGTTTCCTCTTGCATAGGTGTGTCCACCGGATCTACCACATATTCTAAATCTATGCCTTCATTTGTTGTTGGCCCTGTGTCCTCTTGCTCTACAACTTGCTGTCCTCTCAGCTCCTCAATCTGCTTTAGGAGTTTTTGTTTTTCTGTTTCAGCTTCTTCGCCCATATTTACGAGGAGTTCATTCAATTCAGCGTTTATCTTCTCCGCCTCCTTGAGATTTCTTTTGCTACTTTCTAATTCTTCTTGCAATGCTTTTTGTTCTTCTTCCATTCGTGTTTGCATGACAATAGACCCTTCTACCATCATCAATCTTTGCTTTTGCTCTAGAGTCAGCTCCTTCTGAAGTTCTTGCATCTGTTCTTCATAAAGTTGACTTTCCGTAGTGATGTGAGTCGAGCTAGAGGCTCTAACTCTGACAGGAGATGCCCGCAGCCTCTAGATGGTTTGATCTTTCACTTTGAGCTGGTCCTTGAGCTCAAGGACCTCATCCCGGCTGGCTTCTTGATCTATCTCCGCCTTTTCTTTGGCGTTTCACATTGCTTCAACTTCTTTAGATTCCTCAGCCAGCTGCAGGGTCAGGTTATCCCTTTCCCTCTCGGCATCTATCAGTGATTTGCTGAGTTGCTGACATTCCTCTTCAACTTCTTGCACTCTTTGGGCTGCTGCCTGATTTTCTTCCTCCATTGCATGGCATCTTTGCAATGCCCTTGCTAGGCTAGACTGTAGCTCCGCTTCTCTTTCTTTCTGCCTTTGACTTTGTCCTTGTAAAGAGCCTACTTCCAGCTTTATCTTCACTTCAGTGGCTTTGAGAGCTTCCATCTCACTTTCTAATGCCATGGATTGCGCTCTTAACCCAGTCAACTTCGTCATCACCACATCCCAGTCATTGGAGGGCGGGTGCAGGTCCACTGTATCTGTGGCCATTTCTTTTAGTTCTACTAACCTGATCCTTGCATTTGTTCCTTAGATCTGTGCTTGCCAAGTCGAATGCGACTATGGCAGCCTCTTCTTTCGTGTATCCTGCTGTTAGCAGGTCCAAAAACGTGTTATATGAATCATTTGGCTCTCGTTGCCCACTTCGAGGCTTAGCCTCTTCCTTTGTTTTCGGTTCCTGGCTCTGCTCTTGCTTGGCCTCTTCTTGTTCTTCTGGTTTGTCTTCAGCCTCTTTATCTTCTTGTGAAGGGCTGCTAGGAGGTGGTGGGGGTGGTGGTGAGGGTTGTGGGCTGCTGGCCGATAGAGATGTAGGCTTTTTATTAAGATCTTGGTTTGTCTTTGTTCTTCTTTCTCTCTCTTAGCTCTCTTGCTCGTCTAGCAGTTTCTATCGTAGCTGCTCCACTTCTTCCTCTGTAAATGGTACATGCGGTATGTTTTCTGATGAGGCATCAAGAATCTCAAAATTTTTGATGTAATCTTCGAATCTATCCCTTTGCACCCTTCGGGATGATCCCAACATTGCCTCTAGAGATGGCTTCCAGAGTTCACTTAGATCGCCTTTAATGGCCCTTTCTGCTCTGAAGCTCTCCATCAGCCACTCTAGTCTTGCCGCCTTTTGTGACTTTGTCTCTTTTTCTGGCACTTGGACAAACTCTTTCTTCCCCTTCTTTTGCTCGGTCTGCTCTTCTTGCACATGCTCTAGCCGTCTTTCCAATCTGGTGGCAACCCTTGGTGCTCTTTGTGGCTCGTCTTCTTTGTCTTCTTTTAGCCTCAACCAATCGTTTTGTGACGGTGGGTCAGGCCATCTTCCTTTTGCGTGCAATGCCCCATAAATCACCTTAGTGATTAGTTCTCCTGGCACAATATATGTTGGTTTCTTGTTACCCATCTTCACTAGGTTGTCATGTATGTATGCTGCATAATTGATTATCTTTGGAGTACTCTTCATCATTGCCCAAGTGAATGTCGTGGCAATTGCACCTGGCGGCATTCTGTACTTTTGAGGCCTCTTCGTACACATGTGGAAGTATTGGTTGTACAACTGACTCATTATTTCCACTCTTGGGTTGGCAATATCTTCAAAGGTGTAGTTACCTTTCTTCTCATTGTACACCTTGACCTCATCCCTTCTTTTAGTTACACTATCCCCCTTGTTGGAGAGGTCTAGTGCATCTGCTACAACCTGCTCAGTGATGATTATTTCTGTTTCAGGCCTGCCTTGTAGATCGGTTACTCTGGCCACTCCGTCTTCTTTGATTGTCGTCACAAACTCCCATACTCTCTTTATGTCAACCCCTGCCGGTACTACTTCAAAATAGTTGTGGAGATCAATCTTCTCCTACCGCTTCAAAATAGTTGTGGAGATCAATCTTCTCCAAGTACTCGGCCATCTTGGTTCTTACGCACTCATTGAGTTCTCTCAGTAGCATTGGTAGCTCGACCACATTCCCTTCAGTGTCTTTGAACACTCCTTGGTAGATCTTTAGGTCGTTGGACTCTAGCAGATCTTCTTGGATCCATGTGTTGGTGGGCTTTAGTGTTCCTTCTGGTATGACGAAGGGCTCCACTTCTTCTAGGTAGTCCTTAATGGTCATTCTTTTCTTCTTTGCCGGTGACTTCGCGGCTGCCATAGATCCTGTTGCACTCAGTAGTCCGAAGTTAGCGTTTTTTCCATATTAGCTGAGAAACTGAGTTTTAACTATCCAAATGACTTGAAAATTGAAAATAAAGCTTAAAAGGAACTTGTGAAGCTGTGCATGTGCTCATAGTGCAAATCTGGCCAAAATTTTCCAATTAGACATCCTACGCGTAGGATGTCTTTTTCATCAGAATTGGTTGATACTTGACATGCTAGTAGTGTATGGCTTATGGAACATGGATATGGATTTGGATATCAAAAAGTGGATTTTTTGGGCTGATTCAGGCTTTAGGTCACAAATTGGGTAGAGATTCCATACCAGGTAGCAATTGATGTCCAAATGGGTTGAAAATTGGTATATGGGCTCATTGCACCATGGTATTCGCTTCCATGATGTCACTCTTTGCACAGAAGGCCTAAATTATGCCGGAGACATCCTACGCATAGGATGTCTTTTTTATCAAAATGACATGAGATTTGTTCTATGGGTAGTCCTTGGCCTATGGAACATGGCTATGTGCTTGGATTTGGGTTGGACAAGGATTGATGCTTGCAAGAGCCTGTATTGTGTTTTTGGGCTCAAAAAGTGGATTTTTGAAGGTGTTGGGGTCAAAAATGATTAGAATGGCTTCAAAATTGGTATATGAGCTCTTGATGATGATGTGATTGGATCTAGAATGGACAAACATCCTCTGCAGGCCAAAAAAAGTCAAATAGACATCCTACGCGTAGGATGTCTACTTCACCAATTTTTGCTTCTGACCACACAGATTGGTTGGTGATGTGTTTGTGAATGTGTTGTGCAAGTTTCATGTGATTTCGACAAGATTGGTAGGTCCATGGCCCATTTTTGCATCTATGCCCTAACTTTGCGTTTTTCAGGCATATGAGGTCAATTTTGGTCCAAATGTGATGAAACTTTGTGAATAGCATGTAAAGGTCATTCAGAAAATGTGTATGATGAAAAATGTTGGGATCTGTGTCCAGAAATGCCCTTGAGACATCCTACGCGTAGGATGTCTCCTGATTATTTTTTCATGGAATGTGCCCCTAGTGCTTGCCCTTGGTCCCCCTGAGTCCCTTTTAAGCCTAATTTCAACAAAAAAGTCAAATGGATAGAGAATAACTCCCTGTGTAGACTTTAGAGCCTCCGAGCCGTTTTTTGACTTTTGGAGTGATTTTTGGCGATGAAATTTCTTGATGTTGATCTCCATAGTTTCCCGATCCCTTGGGGATCCTTGCCGTATGGTTTTTGTTGACTTTGGATTCACCGGAGCTTCATTTGGAAATTTGTCGCTCTAGAAGCACCCGTGGTTGCTTTTACATATGTTCGATGATTTGTGCCAGTCTACCATCATAGGACTTGGTTGTTGATGGTCTAGGAAAGCCACTCGTGAAGTTTGGTGGCAAACGGGCATGCTCTTAACTTCTTGCGAGATGCGGTTTAGGCTCAAAAATTTCTTGATTTGGACTCCATTTGCTCTGTTTATCAGAAATTTGGCATTTCGGTCAAAACTTGGCCAAAACACACTTTCCGCTTCAATCTCATAATTGCACCCCCACTGTTGGACGGATACGCCGCGACGGACGTCAGCACAGCGAGAACTCACCTAACAAGTAATGTCAGCTAAGGACGAAGCTCGACCTTCAGGCGCGTGGAAGCAAGCATGAGGTGTCACCCATCGAACACTTTCGAAACACCATAGAACTTGAAGAAGACCCTACTAATACCTATAGGCCGCTCTCCCTAAGGTCTATGAACCAAAATCACGACCCAAAACACCCGGTGCAGAAACACGTAGGATGTATGGCCGAAATCTGCAAGTCTTTGTTTCCAAAATCTGAAGTACCTAATGTGTAGCTCTACTCAATGTGAACGTGTGGATATGCTGTAATGCAAAATCAGATAACATATGCTCACCCAAACAACCGATGAAGCTCGTAGAAGGAGCTCCCAAAGCCGGACCGTACGCACGCAATGTTGGTATTGGCTCGTAGCTCTAGTCGGGGGCAACACGCTGCACTTCTCCGTACTCGATTCCGACCACCGTAGCACACGTAGCGTCAAGACGAAGCTCACACTCTCTCTCACGTACGTAGTACGCTCACTCACAAACTTAAAACTTGTTTAAAATGACAAAAGGTTTTTCATTAAGGTCAAAAAGTGGTATATATACCTTACAACTTCTCAAACCCTAAAGTTCCAAAATCAACCATGTACTCAATCTAACTATCAAAACTGGGATACAATCTGGAAACTTCTGTAAGTCCCAATATGTACAATGCGAAAAATCGGGTTTTCCTCAATGAATGAATAATTACAAAAATAATAGTCCGCCGAGTAGTTAGATGCCGTGGGGTGTGTCCAGCTTCTAACATCCCCCCCCTCCTTGTTCATGTCGTCCCCGACATGGCCTTGATCCTTTGCTCCATCTTATGGTCTCCCACATCTTTAGCAGTGATTCGTACCGTGCATGTATATTTAGCATTGTTGGGCCAAAGATATCTATATGCATGGTGAAGAACCCCGTGTAGAATGCTTCTTCAAACGCCTGGAGGTGATAGGATGGGAGAAACATAATTCTTTGATACAACGCATGTATCACCTCCTTGGAAGGCTGACTAGACATATCATAAGCACATTTGTATGTATCCTGGAAGAAGAATATGCTGTCAGTCACCTAGCCTGGCTTGAAGGTCTCGAACACTGCTAGGATGGTTCTGCAGATTTTTCTCATCATAATGCATGTAAGGTTAGGTGAGCCAGTGAACAACTTTATGGCGCCCGTTAGGGTTTTCACCATGTATTGTACACTTATTCTCTCACCTACCTTCATGCCCGGCAGCTTTGGATAGTTCAGCCAAGTGGGTTGGCTTCTTTGAATGATTTCTTGTGCTTTCCACGTCCTAACCCTTGGTAGAGGACAGAAGCTGAGGTTGTCTCTGATGTGTTTAGGTGCCTCTACCAAGTGTATTAGGTATTGTGGGTACTTGGTAAGCCAAGCCTTCCTCCACTTTGGCTGAGAATCCACTATGAGCTTTACTCCTTCTGGCCTCGAGGTGTCTGCATTGTAGAGAGGGACCGTTGGCTCTTCTCTAATTCGTCTGTTTATTGTTGCCGCCTCATATTTCAGCAATGGATATGGGAGAGAGGGTTGAAGCCATTCACGCCTGAGATTGCTGGCGTCGATGTTCTAAATTGTCATAGATTTGAAAACCCTCTGTTCCCATTCCAAGGCTTCCTTTGTGCTTTCTCTGAGCTCTGCCTCTATTGCCTTACGCAATTCTTCCTCCTCTTCTTGTGTTAGATCCTGTGGCTCTTGAGAGGATCCTGCTGTGCTTTCCTCTGGCATGGGTGTGTCCACAGGTTCTCAAGGTCGATGCCCTCATTGGCAGCTGGCCCTAAGCTTTCTGCTTCTGCTTGTTGCCGGCCTTTCAACTCCTCAATTTGCTTGAGGAGTGTCTGCTTTTCCGCTTCGGCTTCTCCGCCCATAGTCATGAGGAGGTCATTGAGTTCAGCGTTTACTTTTTCAGCCCCCTTGAGCTTTATCATTATGCTCTCCAATTCTTCTTGTAGGGCTTTCTGGCTGTCCTCCATTCTTGTTTGCATTGAGATAGAACCTTCAACCATCATCAACATCTGCTTCTTCTCGAGAGTCAGCTCCTTCTGGAGTTCTTGCATCTGCTCTTCATATATTTGACTCTCGGAAATGATTTGAGTCGAGCTTGTAGCTCTAACTCTAGCAGGTGATGCTCATAGCCTCTGGATGGTTTGATCTTTGACTTTTAATTGGTCCTTGAGCTCAAGGACTTCATCCAGGCTTGCTTCTTGTTCTATCTCTGCCTTTTCTTTTTCATTCCTCATGACCTCTACTTCTTTAGTTTCTTCTGCTAGCTAGAGTGTCAGATTATCTCGTTCTTTTTCAGCATCTCGCAATGACTTGTTGAGTTGCAGACACTCTTCTTCAGCTGCTTGTAATCTTTTTGCTGCTGCCTCATTTGCTTCTTCCTTTGCTTGGCAGTTTTGTAGAGCCGCAAGCTGGCCTGGAGGTCAGCTTCTCTCTCTTTTTGTCCTTGGCTTTGTTCCTGCAGAATATACCTTTCCATCTTGGTCTTTTCTTCGGTGGCCTTTAGAGTTATCAATTCTTCGTCTGATGCCACAGATTGTGCTCTTATTCCAGCTAGCATTGTCATCACCACGTCCCAATCATTAGAGGGCGGGTGCAGGTCTACCGTGTCAGTAGAAATTTCCTTTAGCTCAACTAGTCGGATGCCTGGCATCTGTTCTTTATGCCTTGTCCTCGCCAAGTCGAATGCGACTGTGGCGGCTTCTTCCCTTGTATAGCCTGTAGCTAGCAGGTCCAAAAATGCATAATATGCCTCCTCTAGTTCTTTTTGCTCAAACGCAGGCTTGGCCTCTTCTTTGGGCTCAGGTTCTGGCCTTTGCTCTTGTTCCTCAGCCTGGTGTTCTTCTTGATTGTCCTCAGCCTCCTTATCTTCTGGTGGAGGGCTGCTAGGAGGTGGTGATGGTGGAGGTGATGGCTGTGGGCTGGGTTTAGGGCTATCTAGTAAAGCTGCAAGTTTTCCCTTTAAGTCTCTGTCTCCTTTCGTTTTTCTTTCCCTTTCTTGGCTTTCTTGTTCATCTAGCAATGTCTGCCTTATCTGCTCCACTTCTTCCTCAGTGAAAGGGACATGGGGAATGTTTTCCGCTGCAGCATCAAGAATCTTGAAATTCTTGATATAGTCTTCAAAGCGGTCCCTGTGCACTCTTCTGGATGATCCGGACATAGACTCGAGAGATGGCTTCCATAGTTCGTTTAAATCACCCTTTAGGGCTCTTTCTGCTCGAAAACTCTCCATCAGCCTCTCGAGTCTAGCCGCTTTTTGTGATCTTGTCTCTTTGGCCGGCACTTGAGCAGATTCCTTTTTTCCTTTCTTCTGCTCAGGTTGCTCCTCTGCAACTGTCTCTAGCCGTCTCTTCAACCTTGTAGCCACCCTTGGTGCTCGTTGTGGCTCGTCTTCTTTGTCTTCCTTTACCCTTAGCCAGTCATTCTGAGATGGGGGGTTAGGCCACCTTCCCTTGGCGTGTAGTGCTTCATAAATTATCTTGGTTATCATTTCTCATGGCACTATGTAGGTTGGCTTTTTGTTGCCCATTTTTACCAAGCTGTCATGTATGTATGCCGCATAGTTGATTATCTTTGGGGTACCTTTTGCCATTGCCCAATTAAACGTTGTGGCAATTGCACCTGGTGGTATCCTGTACTTCTGTGGCCTCTTCGTGCACATGTGGAAGTACTGGTTGCACAATTGGCTCATGATCGCCACCTTTGGGTTGGCGATGTCTTCAAAGGTGTAATTGGCCTTTTTTTCTTTGTACACCTTGACTTCATACCTTCTTTTTGTCACACTGTCTCCTTGATTGGAGAGATCTAGTGCATGGGCTACAACCCGCTCCGTGATTATGATCTTTGTATCGGGTCTGCCGTGCAAATTTGTCACCTTGGCCACCCCATCCTCTTTGATGCTTGTTACAAACTCTCATACTCTTTTGACGTCCACGCCTGCTCGTATTGCTTCGAAATAGTTATGGAGGTCAATTTTCTTCAAGTAGCCGGCCATTTTGCTTCGGACAAATTCATTGACCTCTCTTGGCAGCATTGGCAGCTCTATTACATTGTCTTCATTGTCTTTGAACACCCCCTGGTAGATCTTTAGGTCGTTTGACTCTAACAGATCTTCCTGTATCCAGGTGCTGGTGGACTTTAGTGTTCCCTCTGGAATGACAAAAGGGTCCACCTCGTCCAGATAATCTTTGATTGTCATTCTCTTCTTCTTTGCCGGTGACTTCGAGGCTGCCATAGATCCTGTTGCACTCAGCAGTCCAAAGTTAGCGTTTTTTCCATATCAACTGCTAAACTGAGTTTTACTTATCCAAATGACTTGAAAATTAAAATTATAGCTTAAAAGGAACTTGTGAAGCTGTGCATGTGCTCACAGTGCAAATCTGGCCAAAAAATTCCATCTAGACATCCTACGCGTAGGATGTCTTTTTCTTCAGAATTGGTTCATACTTGACATGTAGGTGGTGTAAGGCTCATGGAACATGGTTATAAGCTTGGATTTGAATTTGGATGACAAAAAGTGGATTTTTGGGCTCATTTAGGCTTTAGGTCACAATTTGGGTAGATTGTCCATCATGGGTAGCAATTGATGTCCAAATGGGTTGAAAATTGGTATATGGGCTCAATGCATCATGGTATTGGCTCCTATGATGTCATTTCTTGCACAGAAGGATAAATTTATGCTGAAGACATCCTACGCGTAGGATGTCTTTTTCATCAGAATTGCATGAAACTTGTTCTGTGGGTTGTCCTTGGCCTATGGAACATGTCCATGTTCTTGGATCTAAATTTGGATAAGATTTGATGCCTGTAGGGCTCTGTGAGGTGTTTTTGGGCTCAAAAAGTGTATCTTGAAGGTGTTGGGGGTCAAAAGTCATTACAATGGCTTCAAACTTGACATATGGGCTCTTGCTGATGAGGTAATTAAATCTGGAATGACAAAGCTTCCCTTCCATGCCAAAAAGGTCAATTAGACATCCTACGCGTAGGATGTCTAATTCCTCATTTTTACTCCTTGACCACACAGATAGTTAGCTGATGTGTATGTGAATGTGTTGTGCAAGTTTCATGAGATTTGGACAAGATTTGGTAGGTCAATGGCCCATTAGTGCCTTTATGCCCTTACTTTGCGTTTTTCCATGCATATGAGGTCAAACCTGGTCCAAATGTGATGAAACTTGGTGTAGGGCTTGTAAATGTCCTTCAGAACATGTGCATGACAAAAATTGTTGGGTTTGGTGCCAAAAAGTGCCCTTGAGACATCCTACGCGTAGGATGTCTCCTGATGATTTTTTCAGTGTTAGTGCTCCCAGTGCTTTCCCTTTGCCCCCCTAAGTCCCTTTTGAACCTAATTTCAACAAAAAAGTCAAATGGATAGAGTATAACTCCCTGTGTGGACTTTAGAGCCTCTGAGCCGTTTTCTGACTTTTGGAGTGCTTTTTGGCGATGAAATTTCTCGATGTTGGTCTCCATAGCTTCCCAATCCCTTGGGGATCCTTGCCCTATGGTTTTTGTCGACTTTGGCTTCACCGGAGCTTCATTTGGCAATTTGTCGCTCTAGAAGCACCCGTGGTTGCGTTTACATACCTTTGATGATTTGTGGTGGTCTACCACCATAGGACTTGGTTGTTGATGGTCTAGGAAAGCCGCTCGTGACGTTTGGTGGCAAATGGACTTGCGGTTTGGCCGCAAGTGCATTTTGACGCTTTGTGTGTCTGATGCTGTTTCTGAGGTTTAGTGCCGCTATGGGTCACTTTTTGGTCATGCGGGTCATATGGACTTGTCGAGCATGTCGAGATGCTCCTACCCATAAATTTTGGTAGCATTTGGTTTCCGTTTTGACGATTTCCCATTTGGTGGCCTCTTGCAGGTTTCTGGGAATTAGGGTTTTTCCCGATGGTCTCCCATTGCATTTGGCTATCCCCAGTCTCATAATTGCATCCCCATATTTTTGTTTTTCATTACGACTGTTTTTCACCTTCTTTTTGTATTTTTGAATTTTTTCTACCGAAAATTAGCAAAATTAAAAGGAAAATAGCACATCAAACCCAGAAAATCCCCAAAATTCATAATAGATCACAAACATCACCGCAACACATTATATACACTCACATGCAATTTTATGGCCGGATTTCTCCGTTTTACCAATAAATGGCTATTTCTACTTATATACACACACCTAGGGGCTTGATTTGGCGTTTGGCCCCATATACCTGTAGCTTCATGCTATCTAAGGGCATATATACTTGGGTTACTCTAGAAAATTTCGCAATCAAATGTCAACCCTTAAAATAGTCGAAAATCATGCCCTTTTTTGTTGTTTCTGTTATTGGTTCCGCATTGAGAATGCCTCCCCCCCCTCCTAGTCGGAGTCCTCCCGGACGACAAGGTTTTGCCTCGGTGTATGTGACGTGCATAGGTTGAAAAAGTTGTGCTAATGCCTTGCCAATTAATGTGGCCCTATTTTATGCATACTCGGTCAATGCATGGAAAAATTAATGCTGTGCAAGAGAAGGGAATAAGCAAGATGCTTATTGGCATTCGCCGTCGAGGCTTCGTGCTTTCTTTGCAAGTAGCAGTTGTAACTCTACTGCTCTCTGTTTAATTGTCTTTTTGGTAAGAGGCAATTGCTTTGCCGACACTGTTGATGGAGTCGTAGCTGTTTCTGAGGATAGAATTGGCTGGGATGTGATAGCTATGGGCCTTATGGCCTTGGCTTTCCATTGGTAGTTTGTTGCTGCCGACTTTTGTAGATGGTTTGGCACTTTCTTGTTTGACACTGGTTTGTCTGTCATTGGCATCCACATATATCGGTTCTCCTTGTTGACCTGCAGATGTCTGCTTTCCATTGTTGCTTGTATCGTAGGTATTTCCTTTGGCTTTTGCTTTGGTATCCAAATGTGAGTGACATTTGGGTTATGGCTAAGCATTTTATTTGGGATCCATATCTGTTTGGTTACCTTGGTTTTGGGTTGCAGCGTCTGCTTTGTTGGAATCAGGTTGTTACATTGTTTCTTTCCCGCCATGGCATTTCTATCCTTCCTCATCCATACTTGTTTACCTTGTTTTGGTAACCTAGATTTGTGCATTGTGGCTAATGACTTCAGCTGTCTGTGATTAGCAGTGTTGTCTTTTACCTGGTTGTTGGTCTTAGGTTGCACGGTTGTCTTTGATGGTATTTGCTCTTTTGTCTTTGTTGCTAGTGATTGCATGGCTTGCAGTTGATCATAATGGTATTTCTGAGCAAAAGCTATCACCTGTTGTTCATGTTCGTGCTGAATTTTGACCACCTCTGCTTTCCAATCTATCTGGACATTGTATTCTTTTTGCCAAGGTTGCCCTAGCATCATTGGGTGTTGGGTGCTTTCATCTGTCACCACATAGAATTTGTGTGGGTAAATATATTGATGTAGGTGTACATGCAATATAGTCCATCCTAATGTTTCCAATGGGTGTGATGTGCTACTTTCCAGCACTTGGGGGGTAGGATGAAGTTGATCTGTGACTTTGAGCTGTTGGTATAATCCGTAAGAGATCAAATTTGCTTGAGCACCCGAATCAAGCAAGGCTGTTGATTCAACTTGATTGTTGCCCACTTTGACTGTAATTATTGGCTCTATTGTTTCCTCCTCCAAGTTCATCAGTCGAATGGCATTGACTCTCAATGGTGGTTTACTCTGTTGTTGTTGTCGCAGAAGCCGTCTTTTTGCAATGCGTTCTTGTGCTTCGGCTTGAGCTTCCTCCCATACTCTCTCTTTTTCCTTCATTCTTTGCTTTCCTTGATGAATTTGTTGGAGCATCTCTTGTGTGAGTGGTAGATGATATCTCCTCAGTCGACACCCACTAATCCAGTTTGGCATTTCTTCACCTGATAATGTAGCAAGCTTGACAGCTCCACTTTGTGATAGATCATGAATCACAAATGGTCCCATCCCTCGCTTTTTAAGTTTCTTGGCATGTTGCTTCAAATTATAAACAAGTACGTAATCACCTGTTTTGAACTCTTTGGTACGCACATGTTTGTCAAAAAAATCATTTTGTCTTCTCTTTTTAGCATAGATCAAAGTGACAGCTCGTAAGCGGAGTTCATCTAGCTTTTCAAGATCATTAATTCTTGAAGAGAGTTCATGCCCTGTCCATTCCAAGCTTGTTGCTACTCGTAGAGTTGGGATTAAAAACTCTATGGGTAGTATAGCATTTAGCCCAAACACCATGTTGTATGGTATTGTTCCTATTGAGGTTTTGTAAGCTACTCTGTATGCCCATAGTGTTGAGTGTAGCTACTGATCCCAATCGGTTCTTGATTCTGACACTATTTTAGTGAGAACCGTGGATAGTGTTTTGTTTGTGGCCTCAGCTTGCCCATTGGCCTGTGGATGGTATGGTGCTGATTTCCTATGTATGACCATGAATTCCTCTAGTAGATATGCAATGACTTCATTGAGGAAGTGTGTTCCACGGTCACTGATAATTTCTATTGGTAACCCGTAACGTACAAAAACATTCTCATACAAAAATTGAGGCGTGGTACGTGCATCAGCTTTTTGTGTTGCTTTGGCTTCGACCCATTTTGTGAGATAGTCCGTAGCCACAATGATATATTGGGTATGGGTGCGATATGCAGGGGGTGATATAGGTCCCACAAAATCAATGTCCCATTTTGCAAATGCTCTTGCCCCCATCATTGGCCGTAATGGCATCTCATCTCTTTTTATTAGTATCTTGGTGCGTTGACATGCAGCACAACGCTTTACAAACTCATCGGCATCCATGTGCAATGTAGGCCACCAAATTCCTGCGGTTAAGACAATTTTTGTTGTCTTATCGCCCGAAAAATGGCCTCCACTTACTCCGCTATGTGCATGTTCTAGAATCAGCAGGTATTCTCTTTCACTTGCACAGATTCTAAGTTAATTGTCCTTTCCCCGCTTATAGAGTTGATTTCCAATTAACTGAAAGTCACGAGCTTCCAGCTCTATACCTTTTTCCCGTGCTCTTGTAATGTTCTCAGAGAACGTTCTAGTGGTTAGGAAGTCAATGATATATTGACTCCATGCAGGTGCTATGTTCACCCGAAACAAAGTTGTGTGATCCACTGGTCGTTTGGCACTACATACTGTACAATTGGTAACATAAGAATGTGTATCCGCATACATAGTTGGCCAATAAACCCCTAACTGTTTCAGTCTCTGGTGTGTTTTCATTGTCAAACAATGAAGTGCACAACCCTGGACATGTGCCTCTTCAAGGTAGCACTCGAATTCTTCCGGATTTATACATAATCGTAGGATTAGGTCAGATTCAAGATGATACAGCCATCCTGCTATCAACTGGAAGTTTTTTGTTTGTCGAATTGTTTGTTGTTTGTATCTACATCCTGTATTATCAAACTCACTTCCAAAGGAGAGAATGCTAACTATTTTCTGAGACCATTTGGGTACCATTTCAATGTTGAAAAGATAAGCATCTGGTATGTCATCATCTACCCCTTGACGAGCTTCCCCGTTGTGTATTCTTGAAAGATGATCAGCTCGCAGATGGGTTTTACCCTTTTTGACCACCACTGTGAAGTCAAATTCTAGCAATATAATAAACCAGCGTACGATTCTCCCTGTATTGCAAGGTTTATTTACTAGGTACAAAAGAGCTTGATGATCTGTGAAGAACACAAATTTGTTTGCAAGCAAATTATGCCAAAATTTCTTTACAGCATAAATCATTCCTAACCCTTCCCTCTCGGTGGTTGTGTAGTTCTTTTCTGCACTATTTAACTGTCCGCTCGCATAGCAAACCGGAAAATCCATTGTTCCGTCTCCAGGTTGAGCTAGAATACTTCCAATGGCATATGCTAAAGCATCAATGTGCACATGGAATATCTTTTCCCAATTTGGTGCCTTTAATACAGGTGCGGATATAAGGTTTTCCTTCAGCCTTTGGAATGAGGTTTCACACTCCTTGGTCCATTCGAAATTGACTAGCAAACGATACAGAGGTTGTGTGATAACCGCATACATGTATATGAATCTTCGATAATATCCGCAGTGCCCCATGAAGGATTGCACTTGTTTCACATTAGTAGGCCTGGGCAGGTCTATAATGACTTTGACTTTGTCTAGGTCTGTGGTTATGCCGTTTCTTGAGATAATGTGTCCTAAGATTCGTCCTTGCTTAACCATAAATACACACTTTTCTGGGTTTAGACAGATTCGATATGTTCTACACTTTTCAAAGACCTTTTGCAAATGGCCAATATGTTCCTCTCGCAGAAGAGAGTGTACACACAGGTCATCCATGTAAATTTCTAAGAATATTCTTAGGTATTCCTTGAAAGTGTGAGTCATTAACCTTTGGAAAGTGGCTGGTGCATTTGTTAAGCCAAATGGCATAACTCGATATGCATAAATCTTCCATTCTGTGGCAAAAGCTATTTTGTGTTGATCCTCCCTTGCTATTGCCAGTTGGTTGTATCCTGAAAACCCAGCCAGAAAGGAATAAGCCCGTTTCCCAGCCACTCGCTCAAGGACATGTTCTGTAATTGGCAAGGGATAATTATCCCTTATGGTTGCCGCATTCACCTTCTTGAGGTTTACACACACTCGCAGTTTTCCATTCTTCTTGGGAACTACCACAATGGGTGACACCCAATCTGTATGTTCAATTTCATAGATGAACTCTGCTTCCATCAGTTTATCAATCTCTTCTTTAATTCGTCTGCTAAATGTGTCATTATATGTATAAGGACGTTGTTTGCTAGGTTTTGCACCCGATTTCAAAGGAATTGTATGTTGGCATATCAATGGATTAACTCCTTTGAGGTCTTTATAGGACCAAGCGAACACATCTTTATACTTCGTGAGAAGTTGTGTTAGCTGTGCTTCCTCCTTAGCTATATAGACTGGCCTAGGCTTTTCACCTGGTTCTACGAGGTCTATTCTTTTTGCATTTTCAGGCCCATCATAAGATTCTTGGTTGATCCTCTCCCTGATTGGTGGTGTCATGATGATTTTTCTATCTTGGATAGTAAATTTCCAATAGTGTGCTGGTACGTTCATGTTGCCCTTTTCTGACTCCCCTTTACTATCACTATCTTCTTCAATAGTCAATATCTCTCTCAAAGACCGTTTCAGTTCTTGGTATTTCTGTTTACGCTCCAGTTTGGTCCACTCTTGGTCTTTTGTTGGTTCTTTTTTTTATTTTTCAGATTTTTGTGATTTTGTTTCGATTTTAACTTTTCTTACCTGTTTTATTTCTTCCCGCGTTCGTTCTTTTCGATTTTCTGAGAATTTTCCTGATATTTGATCTTTCACACAATCCTCTGTTTTTACAAGCATCAAATAGTGAGTTTTACCTTTTATCCTAGGCATCAGGTTCTCTCTCGCTTTCCTTCCTGCTCTTTTCCTTCTATAGCGTTCTTGGCGTCTAGGGTGTTGATTAGCAAAATCATAAAACTTGATATTCTCGGCTTCATTCCCACGCTTACTTGAGGTGTCTGAACACTCATTATCTGCCTCATCGTTTACTTCCAATTGTTCAGAGGAGTTGTAAAACTCTTCTTGTTCCGGAGGTTCTACCGTCTCTTTTTCTGGCACAACGCTTACCATGTAATAGGGTAGCACATCGTAGCCATCCTTATCGCAAAATTTTGTTGTTGGACTGTCGATAATGGTACAGACAACTAATGTTGTCAGTATGTGTTCCCATTTTAGAGGTTCCAAGGCATCTTTAGGGAAAGGTTCCGGAATATACTCCTTGTCCTCAATTACTCTTTCTAAGACACATTCCTCTTTTCTTAAGCTTCTACAATGTGAAGCTCCACACATCCATAGCTCTTTTGGTTGCCCTAACCATGCTGGTATTTCTGATCCTGCTATTGTAGCCGAATCAAACTCTTCCACTGGTGTTTGGTTTACATCTTTGTAACTATGGTCTTTCAGGTGTATTTTAGTTGTCGTCTCGCCATATGTGAGGTATATGTGGTCATAACCCCAATCTTGGACCATCTTCAGTTGTCGCATGAATGGTCGTCCCAAGATTATCTCATAATTGTTCTTTTTGTCGAAATCGACTATTGCAAATGTATGCTCATACTCGATCCCGCACGAAGTGACAATTACTTTTTCTAAGAGTCCGAGAGGCTTCTCCATGAACCCATCTGCCAACTGCAGCTTCATTCTGGTAGCCCTCAGAGCTGGTTTTCCCCATTTTTTCCAGATTTCCTTGGTGGCGATAGCAACTCCCGCTCCACTGTCAAGAATAGATTTGGAAACTACTCCTTGGAATTCTACCGGTAGCGTCGTGTTTCCGTCTTCTCCCTCGCAATATTCTCCAACCTTATTCAATAGTACCGGTCTAATGTTCAGGTTAGGTCTGTCCAACTCCCTGATTCCTTCTTGTAGCTTTGAGGTGGGGTCTTTCACTCCAAATTTTTCTAGGCATTTTCCTACTGTGTTCCACATGTTTGGCCTTAACCTTAGGAGTTCTGCTAACGTGATTGTGCATGCCACCGGGGTGGATAACAGCTCAATCAATCCTTGTGAATCCATCACCTTGTTAGAAGAAAGTCTTTGAGATGGGATTGCTCTCACTTCCGACTTCGCTTCATATTCTCCTAGGTAAGAGGGTAAAGTTCTCAAAGAGTCTGGTTGGCTGTGCCCCGAACTTATAGATCCTTGGTCTCCCCCTTGTGAATGTATCTCAAAGTTCACTTGTGATCTTGCCTCGAATTCTTCAATAGGAGGTAAGATCACATTCTTTTCTTTTCTCGTGCTATTCATGTGGTGACTCATCCTATTAGCCTCATTGACCTCCCTGATTTGCTTCCACAGATCATCTAGACCGTTACCGTCCTTTCCCATTTCTGCCAATATTTTAGGATGGACCCCGTCACTTGCCTCATTGGTGGTATTTGGCACTATGATAGGCTCTCCTCTGGACTCATAATCATTAGTGAGTCTTTCCTTTATTTCTTCATGTTTATCTAATGTTGGTTGAATAGGGGTTGGAGCTGGTGCGTCATGACAATTTGCCGGTTTACCCAACGGGTCTTCCATCAATGATTGAGCCATCTCGATCATCTTTTTACACATATCCAACCTTTGTTTTTCTATTTCTGCATATGGATAAGTCATCCACCTTTGCTCCTGGGTTTGGTTCTTTTTAAGTCGAGCTTCATACGCTTTTAGAAGCGCATCCAGCTCCTCGTTTACCTTGTCTGCCAGTACAGATCCTCCTGATCCTGCACTTTTGGGCTCCGCTATTTCCTTGGGTGCTATGGCTGCTGTGGTGTGTGAGCTTAGGCTAGCTAGATCTTCTAACCGCTCCAATCTGTTCTTTGTATGTTTCAACTCATCGGATAGGGCTGTTTGCTCTCGTTCTTTCCTGGATTTCCTACGCACCTTTCTTGCTTTCCAAGTGCTTCTCTGATTTTTTGTTTCCGAAATTTGAACATCTGTTTTTGGTTCTTCTATTATGGGTTCGTTCGTCCTTCTTTGGGCTTGGGCCCGTGTTACCTCCTGAATAGGTATGATTGTTTGATTTTCCGATCCTCCACTTGAAGGTACTGTTTCCAACAGGTTCAAGGTGGTTTTTGCTCTTTTGCTCGGGTTTTTAGGGCAATCGGGAATCAAATGAGTAATTCCACATTCTGGGCAATACGCATTGACTCTAATGATTTCATCATGAGGACAGCCTCTCAGCCAATGGTCTCCGCCACAATTGTAACAGGGTCCCTTAGGTTGTTGAGGTGCTCCTTGAGCCCCTCATTGCTGGTAAGCTTGTCTCTGTCCGCCCATGCCTCCATTGGCTATGAACAACAATGTTTGTTCATCTAAGCTATATCTTCCTTCTCCTGCGGCCTGTGCAGCAGTTGGAGGTCCTTGATTCCCTATCATGCTCCATGGTTCTGGTTTTGAGGGTTCTTCTGGTGGATAATAGACAGGTTTTGCCGCATATCCATTGGGATCTCATAATATGCATGCATAGGCATATCCATTGGGATCTTCATAATATGCATGCATAGGCACCCAAGACTTTTCTTCTGATTCCGTTACCGTTGGTGTGTATCTTATACCACCTGGTCGTAAACCTCATAGGGGTGGTTGTTGCCCCAACACCGGTTGTGGTCTTTCTACACCTACAGGTCCTGGTAAGTTGCCTGCTTGATATCTAGGCATCGGTGGAACTTGAGGGGAAGCTACTGGAGGTTGGGGAGCATAAGGCCTCTCCCTCACATATCCCTTGTTATAGTAACATTCCTCGATCCCATGGTTTGTCCATTTTTGTTCAATAGCACACCACTTGGGCTGTTTAGCCTGGGGTTTGGCGTACAAGTTGATCTTTTTTAGCACTTCATCTACGAGCTGCTCTTGGTTTACCGCTATTTCTCCTTTCAGTGTTGTCCTGGAAGACTTGCTCCCACTTTGCTGTGAAGATGAATCGTCATCAAGGTCCTTGAACTCCCCTTCTTTGTAGACTGCACAATTGTCCACAAGGTACAGAGCCTCCTTGGTCAACTCATTCAACGTCGTGCTCCTCTTCATATGTAAGTCTTTCTGGAGATCTGCATTCCTTAGTCCTTGGATGAATATCAGCATAAGTCTGGACTGAGTTGGCAGTTCTTCAACAGGACAGAACTTAACATATCTTTTAGTCTTAGGACTGCCTTCCGTACAAATTCTCCATCTTTTTGTTTGAATTTATGGATTTGTGAGACGGTATTATGAGCTATTCCCCTTTGAGAGAATTCCTCAATAAACTCATCAAACACTTCCTCCATCAACTCAAAATCTCTACACTCCACAGAGTCAAACCAAGTTGCAGCATCATCCTCTAGGGTTAGTCCAAACCCTGCAATTTGGGTAGGAAAGTCTAACACCTCTTCGGCTCTAATTACACGCACAAAGGCTACTACATGATCTCTTGGGTCTCTGTTTCCTGTGTATTTCTTGTTTACCCATTTTTGCACTTGAGAAGGTCTATTTCTGCGATGGTCTACAAATCTCATCATTGGATCACCCCGTCCAAGTCGATACACCTCCTCAGGCCTTCTGTAATAGGCCGGTTCCTCGCCCAACGGTGCTCCTAAGCCATAATTTCTAACGGTTCTTGCTGGAGGTGGTTCTTCTCTTTGAACTCGTTCGACGGGTGGTCCTCCAAGCTCGGTCGACCCTTGTGTCTTTGGATTACTCTCTGCTTGATACCTTGAATAGTGTGGTGGTTCTTGCAAATCCCTGAGCCCTCGTGCGGTTGGATAACCATCTCGGTTTCGGTATGGTTCCATTGTTGCACTCTGCCGAAGCCATGCCTGCAATGATGGCTGGTTTGCTGGTTGGTCTTGGTTGTTGAATGCTTGCGGTCTGGTGGAATGTGATGTAGTGTCATACTCATCTGAAAATGGATTCGTTGACTTGCTTGGGGTGTGGACGGCTCTCGGCATTTCCTCAGGGGCATATGCTGATGCTCCTGGACATGTTGCTCTTTCTACTTCCTCAGGGAGAATACGTTGGTATTCTCGCCCATATCTATCAACAAAAACTATGCCCTTCCCCGTAGCAGTTTCATAAGATAATAAGTAAAGAACCTTGTCTTTGCTTAGTTCGTTTCCGTATGGTTCTTTGCTACGAAAGTAAGAGACAATACCCTCGCTCTCATGTTTGTATATTCCCACATTCTCGTTATAAGTTGGAATCCTGATTGTTTTCTTATCATACATAAAAATAGCTTCATGCCGATCAATGTTTGGTGGCGGCTCTTGAGTTTCTGAAACCATTTTCGCTTTAGCCACGTTATCTCCATATCTGTTGTAATCTTCAGGGTTGCTAACTATTAAATAATGGTTCCCCTTTTCGTCTTGGAATCTATCTCCATCATCATACACGCGGATTATCTCTAATATTTGTGGTGGCCTCTCTTCGATACAAATGCACTTGCGGCCTCGATAGTCAGAATAGACTAGGGATCCTCTTGAGTTTGTTCCCTCTAAGAAGATCACCGTAAGCCTGGAATCATTCAAAGGATTTTGGGAGGTGCTTCCTCCTCGCATAGGTCCATCATAGGTGAAACCTCCTGGCGGTTGACTACCCATCATGAAGAAAGATTTGTCTGACGAAGTGTCAGTATCACTACCTTCCTCAATAATCGGTGCTAGCGGATCTAGCCTTGCCTGAGTTACACTCTCTTCGGTGCACACTAAGCTACCTTGGTCACCTGCCACCTTCTGGTCTCTAACAATGTATCTTCCGGATCTTAAATTCATCAAACTTATCAATGCAACTTGTCACAAATTCAACCACTCACCTGGCAATGGATCTATTTCTGCACAACTTCTTGCTCTGTTGCTGAATATACCTATACACAAGCGTTTTAATTTCGACAATTGAATCAAAGCATTTATCTGCTATAGGTTATCTTAGTAATGATTGGTATAATTGGAGAGTTAATCTCAACCAATACTGTATTTTATACACTGCTGATGTTTTGGATTAGGTTGCTAATCTGAAACAGTACTTCCTTCTGATGTTGGCCAATTTACGCGAAAAAGTCTGAATTCAGTCTTTGCTTTGTCAAATGGGCAACCAAGGTCCAAATTCACTTCTGAAAGAAGTTCTGGAACCCTTAAGCCAAATGGAACCTCACTGTCTAGGCCAGGTCAAATTTTCTCTTCAGTATGCCCTAATAGACATCCTACGCGTAGGATGTCTCCTGTTGTATTTTGCCTGGATCTTTGCACTGTTGTTTCCCTTTGTTGTGCTAAGCTTACAGCTGCTTTTACTTTTTTATTTGTACTTCTATAAGCTGGTCAATGAGTCAGAAATCTGTTCCGACGGCCTGTTGATGGTATTGATCAGTCTAATCAACTCCAAATTGGACCAAAATTGACTAGTAGGCTTGCCTTAGGCTATATAACACCTTACAATGCTCTAAGTCAAATTCTGGCTTCATTTTCTTGCATTAGACATCCTATGCGTAGGATTTCTTTTTCATCAGAATGTCTTCAAACTAAAGGCTCAAGCTCCCCTTGAGTTGCTGATCACCTTGGTATACTCAGATTTCAGTTTGGAGTCCCAAATCACTCAGAAGACATACTACGCGTAGGATGTCTTTTTGGCCTGTTTGACCCCAGATTTGTTCCACAGCTTCCCCTTGATGTCAGTATCCCAGTGGTATGCTTAGATTTTGATTTGGATGTCAAAAGTCCCAAACTTCAGCTGTTTTTACTTTTTCAGTCAAAAGTGCTGAAGTCCACTTTGAACCCAATTTTCTTGCTCAAATGAGGTGAAACCCCTTTCAGTCACTCAATATATCATGCAAGACACACTCATGCAGCCATCTTATGGTTTTGGTCTCAAGTTAATGTTTTGGCACTATTTGGGTAGAATGTCTAGCAATTTCAGTCTATCTGGCCTTATCCTGTCAAGAGATGGCCAAATTTCCACTTTCCCGTTGAAATTAGGGTAAACCCTACCTTCTGAACACATTGGTCAACTCAAAATCCCAAAATTCCTCCCAGATTGGCCTGTAGACATCCTACGCATAGGATGTCTCCTAGCTTAAAATTAAAAAAATTTCTGACAGGAATGCCCCTGATGCTCTGTAGACCTATCAGAAACACTCACAGTAACTTTTGGACTTCAATTAGGCTTTCAACCACACTTTTGCGTCTTTTACAAACTTGTAAGGATTCTACCAAGCAAGTGTACATGCATGAAATGCTCTAGATCTGAATCATGATGTCCTACTTACTCTACTCCTACCTATCATGAAGAAATGGTGATAATGGTGTTTTTGGTTGCTTTTTTGGCCTCTCCGGACTCTCAAGCTCACCTCTCACCGCTTCTACCACTCCAGCTCCTCCTCTAGAACTCGACTACTACCTAAAACTACCTAAGTCTACCTCCTCTACCTAAGTTGAAGGATCTAGGCCAGACACACGCTTCCTAAACTCCCTCTAAGACCTAGAGAGTCCTCCACCCTCTGATCCTATCTAAATGTAAAGCGAGACTCTTGGCAAGCCAAAAATCCCAATCCTCAAGGATTAGTCTTGGTCACCTACCTAAGGTTTTCGTCCCCGACAGCGGCGCCAATGTTGGCCGAATACACCGTGACGGACGTCAGCACAGTGAGAACTCACCTAACAAGTAATGTCAGCTAAGGACGAAGCTCGACCCGTAGGCGCGTGGAAGCAAACATAAGGTGTCAACCTACACTCGACCGACTCCTAACTAATTCCTACAGAGGTCCCTACCAATTGTCTAAGTTATAGTCTTCAAGAGTGCAAAAGAGGATACTTCCTACAATGCTTGCTAGAGCCAAACACCCATCAAACACTTTCGAAACACCATAGAACTTGAAGAAGACCCTACTAATACCTATAGGCCGCACTCCCTAAGGTCTATGAACCAAAATCACGACCCAAAACACCCGGTGCAGAAACACGTAGGATGTATGGCCGAAATCTGCAAGTCTTTGTTTCCAAAATCTGAAGTACCTAATGTGTAGCTCTACTCAATGTGAACGCATGGATATGCTGTAATGCAAAATCAGATAACGTATGCTCACCCAAACAACCGATGAAGCTCGTAGAAGGAGCTCCCAAAGCCGGACCGTACGCGTGCAATGTTGGTATTGGCTCGTAGCTCTAAACGGGGGCAACACGCTGCACTTCTCCGTACTCGATTCCGACCACCGTAGCACACGTAGCATCAAGATGAAGCTCACACTCTCTCTCACGTACACAGTACGCTCACTCACAAACTTAAAACTTGTTTAAAATGACAAAAGGTTTTTCATTAAGGTCAAAAAGTGGTATATATACCTTACAACTTCTCAAACCCTAAAGTTCCAAAATCAACCATCTACTCAATTTAACTATCAAAACTGGGATACAATGTGGAAACTTCTGTAAGTCCCAATATGTACAATGTGAAAAATCGGGTTTTCCTCAATGAATGAATAATTACAAAAATAATAGTCCGCCGAGTAGTTAGATGCCGTGGGGTGTGTCCAACTTCTAACACCCACTGTACCATAGGTTATCCTATAGTCAGTGATCATCCCCATATTTTTTGGTTTTCATTTCGACCGTTTTTCACCTGCTTTTTGTATTTTTGTAGTTTTTCTGCCGAAAATTAGCAAAATTAAAAGGAAAATAGAAAATAAAACCCAAAAATCATAATAAATCACAAACATCACCGCAAAACATTATATACACTCTCATGCAATTTTTATGGCCTAATTTCTCTGTTTTACCAATATTTTGCCCGAAAAATTGCTATTTCTACTTATATACACACTCCTAGGGGCTTGATTTGGCATTTGGCCCCATATACCTATAGATACATGTTGTATAAGAGCATATATACTTGTATTAGTCTAGAAAATTTCACAATCAAACAACAACCCCTAAAATAGTCGAAAACCATGCCCTTTTTTTCTCTTTCTGCTATTGGTTCCGCATTTGAGAATGCCTCCCCCCTTCCTAGTCGGAGTCCTCCCGGACGACAAGGTATCGCCTCAGAGTATGTGCCGTGCATAGGTGGAAAAATTTTGCTAATGCTTGGCCTTGTAATGTGGCCCTATTTTATGCATACTCGGTCAATGCATGGAAAAATTAATGATGTGGAAGAGAAGGGTATAAGCAAGATGCTTATTGGCATTCGCCATCGAAGTTGCCTGTTTTCTTTGCAAGTAAGAGCTGTAACTCTACTGCTCTCTGTTTAATTGTCTTTTTGGCCACAGGCACTTGCTTTGCTGCTACTGTTGATATAGCCGTAGTTTTTTCTATGGAGAGGATTGGCTTGGCCGGAATGGCCGTGGACCTTATTTCCTTTGCTTTCCATTGGTAGCTTGTTTGTTCCATTTTTTGTAGGTATTGTGATTATTCCTTTGTTGCCACTGTTTTGTTGCTGATTGGCATCCACATAAGTCGGTTGCCCTTTTTTAAATGCAGTTGTCCGCCTTTTGTTGTTGCTTGTACTAAAGGGAGTTCCTTTTGCTTTTGTTTCGGTATCCAAATGCGAGTGACATTTGGGTTATTACTGAGCATTTTCTTTGGGATCCATATCTGTTTTATGCCCTTGGTTTTTGGTTGAACTATCTGCTTTGATTGAATTCTTTCGTTGCATTGTTGTTTGTCTGCCATGTCATTTCTATCCTTTCGCATCCATACTTGTTTCCCTTGTTTTAGTAACCTAGATGTTTGCACTACGGTCGGTGGATTCGTATGTATGTAGTCAGCATGGTTTGCTTTTACCTGTTTGTTGGCCTTGGGTATCATGTTGTTCTTTGGTGGCATTCTTGCTTTTGGCTCTTTTTTCAGTGATTGCATGGCTGGCAGCGGATTATTCCTGTATTGCTGAGCAAAAGCTATTACCTGTTGTTCTTGTGCATGCTGAATTTTGACTGCATTCGCATTCCAATCTATCTGCACATTGTACTCTTTTTGCCAAGGTTGTCCCAACATTATTGGGTGTTGTGTGCTTTCATCCTCCACCACATAGAATTTGTGTGGGTAAATATATTGATGTAATTGTACATGCAATATAGTCCATCCCAATGTTTTCAACGGGTGTGATGTAATACTTTCCAACACTTGAGGAGTAGGGTGAAGTTGACCTGTGGATTTGAGCTGTTGGTATAATCCGTAAGAGATCAAATTTTCTTGAGCTCCAGAATCAAGCAATGACGTCGATTCAACTTGATTGCTACCCACTTTGACTACAATTATTGGTTCCACTCTGTCTTCATCCAACTTCATAAGTCGAATGGAATTGATTCGCAATGGTGCTTTACCTTGTTGTTGTTGTCGCAGAAGTCTTCGTTTTGCGATGCGTTCCTTTGCTTCTGCTTGAGCTTCTTCTCGTATTCTCTGTTTTTCGTTCATTCGCTGTTTTTCTTGATGGATTTGTTGGAGCATCTCCTATGTGAGGGGTAAATGATATTTCTTCAGTCGACATTCACTAATCCAGTTCGGCATTTCTTCCCTTGCTAATGTAGCAAGCTTGACAGCTCCGCTTTGTGATGGATCACTAATCACAAAGGGTCCCATCCCTCGCTTTTTAAGTTTTTTGGCATGTTGTTTCAAAGTATAAACAAGTATATAATCACCTATTTTGAACTCTTTAGTGCGCACATGCTTGTCAAAAAACAATTTTTGTCTTCTCTTTTTAGCATAGATTGAAGCTACAGCTCTCAAGTGGAGTTCAGCTAGCTTTCCAAGATCATCTATCCTTGAAGAGAGCTCATGCCCTGTCCATTCTAAGCATTTCGCTACTCGTAGAGTTGTAATTAAAAATTCTATGGGTAGTAAAGCATTTAGGCCAGACACCATGTTGTACGGTGTTGTTCCTATTGATGTTTTGTAAGCTACCCTATATGCCCATAGTGTTGAGTGTAGCTGCTGAGCCCAATCTGTTCTTGACTCTGACACTATTTTAGTGAGAACAGTGCATAGTATTTTATTTGTGGCCTCAGCTTGTCCATTTGCCTATGGATGGTATGGAGCAGATTTCCTATGTATGACCATGAATTCCTCTAGCAGATATTCAATGACTTCATTAAGAAAATGTGTCCCACGATCACTGACAATTTCTATTGGTAAACCGTATCGTACAAAAACATTCTCATACAAAAATTGTGCAGTGGTCCGTGCATCTGCTTTTTGTGTTGCCTTGGCTTCCGCCCATTTTGTGAGATAGTCCGTAGCCACAATGATATATTGGGTATGGGTGCGATATACAGGGGGTGAGATAGGTCCCACAAAATCAATGCCCCATTTTGCAAATGCTCTTGCTCCCATCATTGGCCGTAGTGGCATCTCATCTCTTTTTATCGGTACCTTGCTGCGCTGACATGCGTCACAATGCCGTACAAAATCTTCAGCATCCATATGTAATGTAGGCCACCAAATTCCTACGGTTAAGACAATTTTTATTGTCTTATCACCCGAAAAATGGCCTCCACTTATTCCGCTATGTGCATGTTCTAGAATCGGCAGGTATTCACTTTCACTTGCACAGATTCTAAGTTGATTGTCCTTTCCTTGCTTATAGAGTTGGTTCCCATTTAACTGAAAGTCGCGAGCTTCCAGCTCTATAGCCCTTTTTTGTGCTCTTGTGATGTTCTCAAGAAATGTTCTGGTGGTTAAGAAATCAATGATATATTGACTCCATGCAGGTGCAATGTTTACCTGAAACAATGTCGTGTGATCCACTGGTTGTTTGGCACTACGTATAGTACAATTGGTAACATAAGAATGTGTGTCCGCATACATAGTTGGCCAATAAACCCCTAACTGTTTCAGTCTCTGGTGTGTTTTCACTGTTGAACAATGAAATGCACAATCCTGAACATGTGCTTCTTCAAGGTAGCACTCGAATTCTTCCGGATTTATACATAATCGTAGGATTTGGTCCGATCCTAGATGATACAGCCGTCCTGCAATCAACTGGAAGTTTTTTGTTTGTCGAATGGTTTGTTGTTTGGATCTGTATTCCGTATTATCAAACCTACTTCCAAAGGAAAGAACGCTAACAATTTCTTGAGACCATTTAGGTATCATTTCAATATTGAAAAGATAAGCATCTGGTATGTCATCATCTACTCCTTCAGGAGCTTCCCCATTGTGTATCCTTGAAAGATGATCTGCTCGTAGATGGGTTCTACCCTTTTTGACCACCACTATGAAATCAAACTCTAGCAATATAATAAACCAGCGTACAATTCTCCCTGTATTGCATGGTTTATTTACCAGATACAAATGATCTGTGAAGAACACAAATTTGTTTGCGAGCAAATAATGCCAAAATTTCTTTACAGCATAAATCATTCCCAACCCTTCTCGTTCGGTGGTTGTGTAGTTCTTTTCCGCATTGTTTAACTGTCGGCTTGCATAACAAAGTGGAAAATCCATTGTTCCGTCTCCAGGCTGAGCCAGAATACTCCTGATTGCATATGCAGAAGCATCAATGTGAACATGGAATATCTTTTCCCAATCCGGTGCCTTAAGTACAAGTGCTGATATAAGGTTTTCTTTCAGCTTTTGGAATGAAGTTTCACACTCGTCCGTCCAATCAAAATTGACTAGCAAACAATACAGAGGTTGTGTGATAACCGCATACATGTATATGAATCTTTGATAATATCCGTAGTGTCCCATGAAGGATTGCACTTGTTTAGCATTAGTAGGCCTGGGTAGGTCTACTATGACTTTGACTTTGTCTAAGTCAGTGGTTATGCCATTTCTTGAGACAATGTGTCCTAAGATACGGCCTTGCTTAACCATAAAGATACACTTTTCCGGATTAAGGCAGATTCGATATGTCCTGCATTTTTCAAAGAACTTTTGCAAATGGTCAATATGTTCCTCTCGTAGAAGAGAGTGTACACAAAGATCATCCATGTATATTTCTAAGAATATTCTGAGGTATTCCTTGAACGCGTGTGTCATTAACCTTTGGAAGGTAGCTGGGGCATTAGTTAAGCCAAATGGCATAACTCGATACGCATAAATTTCCCATTCTGTAGCAAACGCTGTTTTGTGTTGATCCTCCCTTGCAATTGCCAGTTGGTTGTATCCTGAAAACCCATCCAGAAAGGAATGAGCTCGTTTCCTTGCCACCCACTCAAGTACATGCTCTGTGATTGGTAAGGGATAATTATCCCTTATGGTGGCTGCATTTACCTTTTTGAGGTTCACACATACTCGCAGTTTTCCGTTCTTTTTGGGGACTACCACAATGGGTGACACCCAATCCGTATGTTCAATTTCATAGATAAATTCAACTTCCATCAACCTATCAATCTCCTCTTTGATTCGTTTAGCAAATGTGTCATTATATGTATAAGGAAGTTGTTTGCTAGGTTTGGCATCCGATTTCAAAGGAATTGTATGTTGGCATATCGTTGGATCAACTCCTTTGAGGTCTTTATAGGACCATGCAAACACATCTTTATACTTCTTGAGAAGTTGTGTTAGCCGTTCTTCTTCTTCAGGCTCTAAATCGTTTGCTATATAGACTAGCTGAGGCTTTTCACCTGGTTCCGCGAGGTCTATCCTTTTTGCATTTTCAGGCCCATCGTAAGATTCTTGGTTGGTTCTTTCCCTGACTGGTGGCGTCATAATGATTTTTCGGTCCTGAATGGTAAATTTTCGATAGTGTGATGGTACATTCATGTTTCCCTTTTCTGACTCCCCTTTACCCTCACTATCTTCCTCAGTAGTCCATACCTCTCGTAAAGACCGTTTCAGTTCTTGGTATTTCTGTTTACGCTCCAGTTTGGTCCACTCTTGGTCCTTTGTTGTTTCTTTTTTTTATTTTTGTGATTTTTGTGATTTTGTTTCTGTTTTAGCTTTTCATTCCTGTTTTATTTCCTCTTGCGTTCGTTCCTTTCGATCTTTTGAGAATCTTCCCGATATGTGATCTTTTACACAATCCTCTGCTTTTACAAGCATCAAATAGTGAGTTTTACCTTTTATCCTGGGCATCAAGTTCTCTCTCGATTTGTTTCCTACTCGTTTTCTCCTATAGCGTTCCTAGCGTCTAGGGTGCTGATTAGCAAAATCATAAAACTTGATATTCTCGGTTTTCTCCCCACGCTCACTTGAGGTTTCTGAACACTCATTATCTGCATCATCATTTACTTCAGATGCTCAGAGGAGTTATAAAACTCTTCTTCTTCGGGTGGTTCTATCGTCTCATCTTCTCCGGGTATAATGTTTACCATGTAGTAGGATAGCACATCATAGCCATCCTTATCGCACAAATTCATTGTTGGACTATCTGTAATGGTACAAACATCCAATGTTGCTAGTATGTGTTCCCATTCTAGAGGTTCCAAGGCATTTTCAGGAAAAGGTTCCGGAATATATTCCTTGTCCTCAATCGCTCTTTCTAAGACGCATTCCTCCTTTCTTAAGCTTTCACAATGTGAAGCTCCGCACATCCATAGCTCTTTTTGTTGCCCTAACCATGCTAGGAGTTCGGATCCTGCTACTGTAGCTGAATCAAACTCTTCCACAGGTGTTTGGTTTACATCTTTGTAACTATGGTCTTTCAGGTGTATTTTAGTTGTTTTCTCGCCATGTCTGAGGTATATGTGGTCGTAACCCCAATCTTGGACCATCTTCAATTGTCGCATGAATGGTCTTCCCAAGATGATCTTGTAATTGTTCTTTTTGTCGAAATCGACTATTGTAAATGTATGCTCATACTCGATTCCACACGAAGTGACAATCACTTTTTCTAAGAGTCCTAGAGGCTTCTCCATGAACCCATCTGCCAATTGCAATTTCATTCTGGTAGCTCTTAAAGCTGGTTTTCCCCATTTTTTCCAGATTTCCTTGGTGGCAATAGCAACTCCCGCTCCACTGTCAAGAATAGCTTTGGAAACTACTCCTTGGAATTCTATTGGTAGCGTGGTGTTTCCATCTTCTCCCTCGCAATACTCTCCAACCTTGTTTAATGGTACTGGCCTAGTGTTTAGTTGAGGCCTGTCCAATTCCCTAATCCCTTCCTGAATCTTCGAGGTGGGGTCTTTCACTCCAAATTTTTCTAGGCATTTACCTACTGTGTTCCACATGTTTGGTCGTAACCTTAGGAGTTCTGCTAATGTGATTGTGCACGCCACCGGGGTGGACAATAACTCAATCAATCCTTGCGAATCCATCACTTTGCTAGAAGAAAGTCTTTGAGATGGGATTGCTCTCACTTTGGACTTGGATTCATACTCTCCTAGGTAAGAGGGTAGAGTTTTCAGCGAGTCTGGTTGGCTATGCCCCGAACTAATTGATCCTTGGTCTCCCCCTTGTGAATGTATCTCAAAGTTCATTTGTGACCTTGCCTCAAATTCTTCAATAGAAGGTAAGGTTACATTCTTTTCTTTTCTAGTGCTATTCATGAGGTTACTCATCCTATTAGCCTCGTTGGCCTCACGGATTTTCTTCCACAGATCATCTAGACCATTACAGTCTTTACCCATTTCTGTCAATGTTTTAGGCTGGAACCCGTCACTTGCCTCGTCTGTTGTATTTGGCACTAGGATAGGCTCTTCTCTGGACTCGTAGGCATTAGTGAGTCTTTCCTTTGTTTCTACATGTTCTTCTAAAGTTGGTTGGATAGGGTTTGGAGCTGGTACTTCATGCCAATTTGCAGGTTTAACCAGCGGGTCTTCCATCAATGATTGAGCTCTTCAATCATCTTTTTACACATTTCCAGCCTCTCTTTTTCTATTTCCGCATATGGATAAGTTATCCACCTTTGCTCCTGGGTTTGGTTCTTTTTTAGTATGGCTTCGTACGCTTTTAGAAGCGCATCCAACTGCTCATTTACCTTGTCTGCCAGTACAGATCCTCTTAATCCTGCACTTTTAGGCTCTGCCATTTCCTTGGGTGTTATGGTTGTCGTGGTGTGTGAGCTTAAGCTAGCTAGATCCTCTAACCGCTCTAATCTATCCTTTGTATGTTTCAACTCCTCGGATAGAGCTGTTTGCTCTTAATCTTTCCTGGCTTTCATACGCGCCTTTCTAGATTTCCAAATGCTTCTCTGATTTTTTGTTTCTGAACTTTGGGCATTAGTTTTTGGCTCTTCAACTATGGGTTCGTTCGTCATTCTTTGAGCTTGGGCTCGTGTTACCGCCTGAATAGGTATGATTGTTTCATTTTCTGACCCTCCACTGGAAGGTACCATTTCTAGCATGTTCAAGGTAGTTTTTGCTCCTTTGCTCGGGTTTTTAGGACAATCGGGAATCAAATGAGTAACTCCGCATTCGGTGCAATATGCGTTGACTCGAATGATTTCATCATGAGGACAGTCTCTTAGCCAATGGTCTCCACCACACTTGTAGCAGGGTCCCTTCGGTTGTTGAGGTGCACCTTGAGCTCCCCTTTGTGGGTATGCATGTCTCTGTCCGCCCATGCCTCTGTTGACTATGAATAACAATGTTCGCTCATCTAAGCTATATCTTTATTTTTCTGCTGCCTGTGCAGCTGTTGGTGGTCCTGTACTTCCTATCATGCTCCATGGTTCTGGTGTCGAGGGTTCTTTCGTTGGATAATAGACAGAGTTTGTCGCATATCCATTGGGATCTTCATAATATGCATGCATAGGCACCAAAGCCTTATCCTCTGATTCGGTTACGGTTGGTGTGTATCTTGTACCGACTGGTTGTAATCCTAGTAGGGGTGGTTGTTGCCCCAACACCGGTTGTGGTCTTTCTACACCTACAGGTCCTGGTAGGTTGCCTGCTTGATACCTAGGCATCGGTGGAACTTGAGGAGAAGCTACCGGAGCTTGAGGAGCGTAAGGTCTCTCTCTCACATATCCCTTGTTATAATAACATTCCTCGGTCCCATGGTTTGTCCATTTTTGTTCAATAGCACACCACTTGGGCTGTTTAGCCTGGGGTTTGGCATACAAGTTAATCTCTTTTCGCACTTCATCCACAAGCTGCTCTTGGTTTACAACTACTTCTCCTTTCGGTGCCGTCTTAGAAGACTTGCTTCCACTTTGTTGTGAAGATGAATCGTCGTCAAGGTCCTTGAACTCCCCCTCTGTGTAGACCGCATAATTGTCCACAAGGTAAAGAGCCTCCTTGGTCAATTCATTCAACGTCGTGCTTCTCTTCATATGTAAGTCTTTCTGGAGATCCGCATTCCTTAGTCCTTGGATGAATATCAGCATGAGTCTGGAGTGAGTTGGCAGTTCTTCTACAGGACAGAACTTAACATATCTTTTTAGTCTTAGGGCTGCCTTTCGTACAGATTCCCCATCTTTCTGTTTGAATTTATGGACTTTTGAGACGGTATTATGAGCTATCCCCCTTTGTGAGAATTCCTCGATAAACTCGTCAAAAACTTCCTCCATAGACTCAAAGTCTCTACGCTCAACAGAGTCAAACCAAGTAGCAGTGTCATCCTCTAGGGTTAGTCCAAACCCTGTAAATTGGGTTGGGAAGTCTAACACTTCTTCAGCTCTAATTACATGCACAAAGGCTGCTACATGATCTCTTGGATCTCTGTTTCCTGTGTATTTCTTGTTTACCCATTTTTGCACTTGAGAAGGTCTAATTCTACGATGGTCTACAAACCTTATCATTGGATCTCCACGTCCTAATCGATATACCTCCTCAGGTCTTCTGTAATAGGCTGGTTCCTCTCCCAGTGATGCTACTAAGCCATAATTTCTAACAGTTCTCGCCAGAGATGGTTCATCTCTTCGATCTCGTTCTATGCGTGGCCCTCCAGGCTCTGTTGACCCTTGAGTCCTTGGCTTACTCTCTCCTTGATACCTTGAATAGAGTGGTGGTTCTTGCAAATCCCTTCGCCCTCGTGCGGCTTGATCACCATCTCGGTTTCGGTCTTGCTCCATTGTTGCACTCTGCCGAAGCCATGCCTGCAATGATGGCTGGTTTTCTTGTTGGTTTTGGTTGTTGAATGGCTGCGGCCGTGTGGAATGCGAGGTAGCGTCATAATCTTCTGAAAAAGGATTCGTTGACTTGCTTGGGTGTAGGTGGCTCTTGGCACTTCCTCACGGGCATATGCTGATGCTCCTGGACCTGCTGCCCTTTCTACCTCCTCTGGGAGAATACGTTGGTATTCTCGCCCGTATCTATCAACAAAAACTATACCCTTCCCCCTAGCAATTTCATAAGAGAATAAGTAAAGAACCTTGTCTTTGCTCAATTCGTTTAAGTATGGTTCTTTGCTGCGAAAGTAAGCGACTATATCCTCACTCTCATGCTTGTAGATTCCCACGTTCTCATCATAAGTTGGAACCTGGTTGTTTTCTTATCATACATAAAAATAGCTCCTGACCGATCAATGTTTAGTGGCGGTTCTTGAGCCTCTGAAACCATTTTCCCTTTCGCCACGTTATCTCCATATCTGTTGTAATCTTCAGGGTTACTGACTATCAGATAGTGGTTCCCCTTTTCGTCTCGGAATCTATCTCTATCATCATAGACTCGGATTATCTCCAATCTCTGAGCCGGCCTCTCTTCGATACAAATGCACTTGTGTCCCCGATAGTCAAAATAGACTAGGGCTCCCCTCGAGTTTGTTCCCTCTAAGAAGATCACCGTGAGTTTGGGATCATTCAAAGGATTTAGGGAGGTGGCATTGGTCTTTCATAGGTGAAACCTCCTGGCTGTTGACTACCCATCATGAAGAAATATTTGTCTGACGAAGTGTCAGTATCACTACCTTCCTCAATAATCGGTGCTAGTGGATCTAGCCTTGCCTGGGTTACACTCTCCTCGGTGGACACTAAACTACTTTGGTCACTTGCCACCTTCTGGTCTCTAAAGATGTATCTTCTTGATCTTAAATTCATCAAACTTATCAATGCAATTTATCACAAATCCAACCACTCACCTGGCAAAGGATCTATCTCTGCAAAACTTCTTGCTTTGCTGTTGAATATAGCTGTACACAAGCGTTTAATTTCGGCAATTGAATCAAAGCATTTATCTGCTAGAGATTATCTTAGTAATGATGGGTATAACTGGAGAGTTAACCTCAACCACTACTGTATTTTATACACCGCTGATGTTCTGGATTAGGTTTGCTAATCTGGAATTATACTCCCTCGGATGTTAGTCAATTTACGTAGAAACGTCTGAATTTCAATCTTTGCTCCGTCAAATGGATAAACAAGGTCCAAATTCACTTCTGAAAGAAGTTCTGGAACCCTTAAGCCAAATGGAATCTCACTGTCTAAGCTCAGTCAACTTTTCTCTTCAGTAGGCATCCTACGCATAGGATGTCTCCTGCTTTGTTTTGCCTAGATTTTTGCACTATGGATTCTGCTACAGTCGGGAGCGTAGAGAGCCCTGCAAAATATCAAAAATAATATACTGCAAGCCATAAAACGGACAAATCTCCATACCTGGCGAATCCACGAGCACATAATCGACGCTATACGCGAACAGAGAGAGATAAAGAGCGGAAGAGAGCGAGAGAGCACGTGTAGGCGCACCTCCTAGAGCGGAGTGCTACGCCGGCACGACGAGAGAGGAGAGGTGAGAAGAAGAACACAGACACTGGGTGCAATCTCCCCCCGTGCAAGAGTGACCATTTCCCTCTTGCACGTATTTAATTTATAGATTCTTGAATGGTCAAAGTGAGTACAAACTGGCCGACCGGTCATAAATGGCCAAAGCTCATAAAGAGCACTTGAATAATAAAATGTACAATATATATTTCCATTCGTATAGACCTAGCTCGGTCTAGTCTTTTCCAGCTGTCAACTGCAATAAATCATAAAATATCATTTCTGTAACATACCTCTCCGTTGGAAAGCAACTATCCTCAGTTGCGAAGATAAAAATCTGCAAACAATACTTGTAAAAAACAATGATTAGAAATATGTATCAAATAGTAAAGGAAATCCATAAAATTAGACAACATTGCTTATGCCTGCCGTCATCCACATACTACCTATTCTAGTGTCCCATACCACTAGAATAAGCAGTATATGTCATACCCTGATGAATCAGGATATCATTGGTCACGCTCATCATCAAGCGCATAATGTCAAGTGTCATCACATAAACACTGCCGTGATAAAGTAAACATCAGATACCAATTCCCAATCCAATTCCAATTCCACAATATAAGTCCAAATCCACATCACTTTCATTATGTACCCGGGTAACAAAATCATACTAGTTACAGTGGTGGCCAACCATTGCAGCATGATTTTGTGATTGGTGTTGCCTCATCCGGCGAGTCTACACCAATAAAGCGTGCTGCCTAAGTCGACGAATTAGCACTAATGCTGCCTAAATCGGCGAATCTACATTTGGTATTGTTTAAAAATCATGAATCTGTAATTTTCAGTGTGCTGCCTAAATCGGCGGATCTGCAGAGATAACTAGTGTTGCCTAAATCGGCGAATCTACACCAAGATGAGCATTTACACACTGCCTAAATCGGCAGATCTGTGTGCATGTGACCAATGGACTAGACAAGACATAAAAAGACAAAACATGTATTACCTGTGTGCCAGATTATGTTAGGTTGGAGGCGCTGCAGTGTATACCAAATGTTGAGGATTGTCCCAAATCAGCTGAGCTCATGTAAGTACAAGTTATGATGCTAGAGATAATTTATTCTATAATTGCAGATAACACAATGTAAAGAAGGAAAAGAGCTATGTTTGCTAGAAATTTCCGATAGTATTCTTGCTTGGTGCAAAATTACGTGAGTATAGCCAATATCGAGGGATTCTCTGATGTGGGAGCATTGTACTTGGTTTTAGCTGCAAAAAATGTTCTTCAAAGACAAAGCGCTACAAAAAAAATAAAATAAAAATTGCTAGATTTAAGAATAATTGGACTGTACACTAATGCATAATATTTTAAAAGTTGTTAATGATAAAAGTGATGCGGAGTTGGTGTTGTAAATAGGGAGACATGAACACAAACAAGTAGATAATGGTAAAACATGTTGCATTACACATTACAAATCTTAAGCAAAACAATAAGTAGATGTTATCATTCATGCATGAGTTAACAACGTTGCCATGATAATACCCCCATCGCTGTAGCATTTACAGAAATAAATGCCAAAAGTTTGACCCAGCATTTTCATGTCCCATTCACGTTCACTTAAAACCTCAGTCTTTGGGAAAACTTGGACATTTTGAATTGCCTGGCATCCACTCCAAAGGTTCAATATCATGATGCGCATGCCAGTGAGACATTTTAAAAATAAGCAAAAGTCAAGATGATCATAAAGTAGGTTACACAAGTGAAGATGATGAGGATTACAACAAGCCCATTATGTGCTCGTATGCTTGACAGAGGTAGCACGCTTGCACCAAGCTTTTAACATTGCCCTCATCCATGATGATCTTATTGAAAGCAATGCAACGGATGCTAAAATAAAATCTAAAGTATTGTGTCACGACAATTCTCAACTCTTGAGCGAATGCACTCTGTACAATAGTCGGTGCATAATTGCGAGAACCATAACTTGGATCTTTTGTGGTGAATTTGGTAGTCCCACCAAAAACACACAATCGTTGAAATTTGTGAAATTTGTTGTAATAACCGTTGAAAGCACAAGAAGCCTGAGGAATGGTATCTTATAGATTGTTACATTTGATGCAAAAAGAGCGAAGTACAGTGAGATGCTAACTGCATTTTTATTTTTTTTATTTTCGCACTCAAAGAAAGGATAACATCTATGAAAAATAAGAATCTTGTATCATCCAAGAAGCTTAACATGAGCTTCAACGCATGCTCTATTAAATTAGGGGAAAAGAGGCTCTCGAGGGAGGAAACAGAGACTCTGCAAATAAATCCCTTGACAGAGGGGTGCTCAATTTTACGTTTCTGAGCGTGTGCTTTTGAAAAGTGCTGGTGAGGACAAAGTTATGAGCTAGTGTCAACTTGTTCAAGCCAACATGAATTATCGGGTCGTTTGGTAGCATCAGAGAAACCTTGATGTTAGTGTTCACAAGCTCTTCAAGAATTTCAGGATTGGCATCATATATCGTCACCTTCCCCACCTTCATACCTTAGATCAGGAGAACTACCTCATGAGGGGAGAGGAGATTGCCGCCAAGTTGGCCATAGTTCATCAAATTTAGAGGCAAATCTGAAAATTTGTCGGTTGGATTACATGCGCGGGTGAATCGGTCTTTGATAAGGAGAGAAAGATTTAAGATAAAAAAAATAAAAAAAATTAAACAAATAACTGTGTTTAGCTTAGGTCGGTCAAGCTTGGCGGACCAGCCAAGAACAACGGTACGTCTAAAAATAGACGTCGAACGATACTGATGCCTGCATGGTAGCCTGAGCGGTGGAATGCAAAGCCAATTGGAGCTCGATCAATCGTCTGGCAGAGCTTGAGCATCATTGAGGTGCTAAAAAAAAAGGATAAATTTGAGTGTTAGTGGGACTGTAGAGAGATGGGCTCCAAGTTTTGTTGATTGATGCCTACGAATAGCCATTGAGACGCGAGTGGGCAAGAAACGAAGACAGTTGTATTGCTTGCACAGACGTATGCAGACCACTCCCGCGTAGGGGAGGGGGGGAGGGGGGGGCGGCCTTCAAAATCTGCAGAGACTAGAGGGGCTATCGGCCAGTACAAAGTGGATGGCCGGGGTTGTCATCAACTGCTAGGCCTCTTGCAGGGGGGTAAACGACTGACAACGCAGATAGTGATAGCGCAGACGGTTCTCAGCTCTTGCCCTCAATAAACGGAGCAATTGCGGACTGCCTCCCACCCATCCAAAGAGGAGACGGAGGTTGTTGATGCTACTACAGGACGCAAGGAAGTGGAGGGAGAGAAAGAGAGAGAGAAAACACGGTCTGAGAGAGAGAAAAGGGGTCGGTTGCTGCAGCTGCGCTAGAGGGGGGAAAGGGTGGGGTTAGGAATACCTTGGGGAAACTGGGAGTGGGTGACTCTGCATGGCAGAGGGGTGATTGAAAATGTGTGTGTGTGTGTGTGAGAGAGAGAGAGAGCTGTCTGCGAGGACTGGAGTACTGGCGGGTGGTGAATATCTGACTGCATGGCGGCTTAGTAAAGTAAAGCAAGAGAGAGAATTGTGGGTGTGTAGCTACCTGTGGACGAGAGAGACTGGTCGCTAGTTGTGTGGATCTGGGAAGCTCGTGATTGTGGGTGTGTAGCTACCTGTGGACGAGAGAGACTGGACAGCTAGTTGTGTGTGTCGTGATTGTGGGCAGCTCGTGACTAGGTTGGTAGTGGTTTGTGTGGCTGAGGGACGCCATATTGCAGACCACACAAGGTGAGATTTAGTTTGGCTACGTGTGAAGAGGAGAGAGAGAGAGTGTGTTGGGCAGTTGTTGGCTCGAGTCAAAATGCCCTTGCAAGTCTGCATGTTAATCAGCGCCGCAGAGCGAGAAGGGTGTGGGGTTGCATGGTTGGTGAAAACTGAGAGAGGTAGGCGGTGTGCATGTGCGAACGGCTGATGCATGGGAAGAGAGGCTCAAGGGGCCACCAGCTGACGAGACAGCAATTATCTGCAGTTGTCGATCGCCCGGCACGTTGGTACATCCAAATGATGTCGATGGTAGAAATGGGCCCAAGCGGGGCTATGTGATCAAGCATGTGCAAGCTCAGGTGATAATGCAGCTGTAAAGTGCGGCTGCAACTAGGTGGAAGTGGAGATGTATGCTTGATGCGGCTTTTTAGGCCGACAGTATGCTGCAGATGGCCAAACAGGGACATGGCCCTATATACCCGAAGTGGTGGTTTAGTGTGCCAAAATGTGGTGCTCGGTGTGCTTTACGACCAGGTCCAGACGGCTCGTCAAATAGAGCCTATATGTGAAAGATATGGCAGTTTGAAATGGGGTGCGTGCAGATCCTCGCCGGATTGGGCGGGTGCATGTGATTGGTCAAAGTTGATGCGAGTTGATATACTCGAAGTGCTCGAGTTGTGATGCATGCCGGTCTTTTCGGATTGGCGATCGGAGCTACGGATAACAAGTTATGGGCCGTCGAAGTTTTGACGGGGGTCAGTTTCAAGGCGGCAGGGCCACGTTGGGAAATGTGTAATTTGGTGTTTTCTTGAGCTCGCCAGGTGTTTGGTGGGTAGCATACAGCATATGATGCTAGTCGAAGTCGACGGCACCTGAATCGGAGTCCGGAGCATGGAGGTATGCTCGGCCAAGGTTGGCACTTCGTAGGGAACACGGATGATCGGATGTTTTTTCCTAGGTTTGGGACACGCCGTTTGAGGCTGTCGAGGCGTCATGATGCGGAGCCGACCTGTGGATCTCCCAGGTGGTATGATCGGAAACCTTATTGGGTGAGCCCGGGCACACGAAGCACCGACGGCACATGAATCCAAAACACTTGAGGTTTCCTTGTTTTGTAAAACTAAAAGAAAAGCTTGGCTGGACTTGGGAAAAGGGAAGGGAAAATCAACTCATAAGGAGGAGTTTAAAAAAACCAAAAGGAGGGCTTAAGTGAGTGAGGGCAGTGGCGCCCGGCTTCACTGCCAAAAAAAACATGTTTTGATTTCTTTTTTGGCCTTGGAAAAGAAGGAGAGAGGAGGGCAGCGGGCTGAGAGTTTTTGGGGTTCCTTCTTGCTTGGGAAAAGAGGAGGAGGGTTTTGCTCTTGGGCTCCTTAGGCTTGGGAAGAAGGAGAAGCTTCGTGCGCTCGATGGTCGGAGCCGACATGGGTGGTTCGTGAAGCGGTCCGAAAGCGGGAGGAGTTGGAGGAAGAGATTTTGTGCGCTCGGCGATCGAAGCTAGCACGCAGGGTTCGTCCGTGAAGCGACCGAAAGGGCGAGGGCCTGGCAGAGAAAGTAACTAGCGAAGGCTATCCAGAGGAGGAGTTGTCGCCGATGCGAAGCGAGTGATGATTTTTTCTCGTCGATATGTGTCCCGACGTAGTCGAGTTTGGAGGGAGGTGTGTGCCCCTCTGTATGAAGCAAGTGATGGCCTTGTTGCGACCAAGAGCAGGCCAGATGGAGTTTGTACATGGTTTCTGGCTTGAAGGAGAAGCTGTCATTGTCGATTTTTTTTGCGTCGTCTCACCCCCCTTTCCCCCCTTCTCTTCTGCTCTCGTGTATGTGCGTGCGGGCGTGTCGGCAAGTGTGTGCCGCCCCGACGAAGTGTTGCAATGAGAGAGAGAGTGTGTGTGTGGTGTTTTGCGTGTGTGGGAGAGCGCAAAGCTAGTGCATTGAGGTGTGCGGATTGTGTGAGTTCGTGTGCGTCTGTGTGAGCGCGTGTGCGCGCAGAGTCTGGTGAAAAGTGCGAGTTGAAGGTGCTTGCCAAGTGGATTGGGGTGTAGTGTGTGCCCTGGGCTATAGGAGGCAGCCGTGTTAGCGTGTTGGGTGCATTCCCCATTCCCCCTCTCCATCTTCTGGTGCCCCCATTGAGGAGCACACTGATAGCTCCCCGGTGATGTGATTGGAAGCAAGGATGTGGCAAAGCAGTGGCCCGATCTTCAGCGGAAGCGAGGATGTGTATGACTGGCTGGCAGATTATGAATTATTCCTGCTGTCATTGCAGATAACAGGTGATGATGACAAGGTGCGTACGTTGCCCTTGGTACTACAAGGAAAAGCGAAGCTATGGTTTGATGGTCTCCGAGCGGCAGACCAACGAGTTTGGCAGAGTTTTAGAGAGCAGTTTCGTAAGGTGTTATCGATTGATGAAGTGGAAGCGCAGATCAAAGGCCTGCGGCAAGATGTGAGTGCTAATTTTGAGGTTTTTGTGGCCGAGTTCGAAGCTCGTTGGAAGCAATTGGTGGCTATCACCAATATGGTCAATGGGGATTGCTTCAAGATGGAAAAGTTTCTTGCGTGTTTGCATCCTGTGGTTAGAGAAAAGTTGGATGATGACGAGCCTAGGTGCTATGGTGAAGCGGTCCAGGTTGCCAGGTTAAAGAGCCGCAAGGTGAGAAGAAAAGTGGAGCTTGGCTTGCTTAAGCCGGTAGATTGTGCGCCGATTGTGGCAGCAGCAGGGTGTTCTTTGGATAGGTCGAGGATGGTGCCAATGATGCGAGGTATGGAGCCTGTGGAGGTAAGGCCGATGGTCAATTGCGCTTGTGTGGAGATGCCTGTTTACAGGGTGCCAGTGCCTGTGGTGGATGAGCTTGCCAACGAGGGCGAGTCATGTGTTAAAGAGAGCCTGTACTGAGAAGATGGCAGATGCCAAGTGTCAAGTTCAGCTTGAAGAGGAAAAGGTGAAGCCTGTTCTTGTGGAGTCTTAACTCGAGAAGATAGCAGATTGTGGCCATATGGTAGGTGCCGAGAGCTTGGAGCTTGATGATAAGAGGGGGCATGGCCAAGTTGGCAGTGGTCAAGCCTTTGTGGAGCTTAAGAGTGAAGATGTAGCTACCGACTCGGCCTATGGAAGTGGTGATGAGAGTTCGAGCTCGAGTTTGTGGGATACAGGTAGAGAGGACGAGTCCACGTCCTATGGCGAGGAGACAGACTCCAGTGAGCTTGAGATGGTGCAGATAAAGCTGCCTTGCTATGTGCATGAAGAGGTGATGGTTGCCACTATGGCTGAAGAGCAGGTGGAAGTGCCCAAGCTTGGGGCTGACGATATGCATGCAAAGGTTTTGTGCGGCACCATGCTTATGGTGATGTTGGTTAAAGTGGCCGTGCAGTGTGCTTTGATAGTGAGGCAGGTACAGATCTTGGCCAAAGAGGAAGCTTCCATGGAGGTCGAGAGTGAACAGGTTGAAAAGGATGCTCTACAAGAGGCATTGATGGAGCCATGTGGCTCTCTTGGTTCGGATGAGCATGAGGATACGGTGTTTGAGGATGCCACGCGCATGGACTGCGATGGTATGATGCCGTTAGAGAGGCCTTTGGGTGATGAACAGGTGCATTTGGCCATGGGTGAAGAGGAAGAGCAGGCTATGGGTGCTGTGAAGCCGTCAAGGGAGATGTGTCATTGGGTCTTGAAGGCTATGCTTGTCAGTGCAGCAGTACAGTGGGCAATTCGCCAGTTACAGGAGTCTGTGGAGGGTGCCTCCACTTTACATGGTTGGGTGGGAGGGTCAGGTTTGTTAGGTTTGTCCGTCGACGTTGGTGTGTCTGTTGGTGTGGCCGTTGGGCAAAGTGGTGAGCATGGTGGTGCTCTTATGGATGCTTGGATGCCAGGAGCTGCGTGGAGCAGTGAGGAAATGTTGGGTGCATTTTATATGCACTATTGGATTGGCGTTTAGGAGCAGTTCTATAGGGAGCTGCTGCTTGTGGATGAAAATGACCAATGCCAGGTGTTTGATCCTGGAGGATAATAGCAGATAATGCAGGGGGTTGGGCAAACCGCCTGAAAGATGGCCAGCGGCAGGGAGCTATGTATATATTGTATATACACTTTGTGGTGTGTTTTATGGTTTGCTCACTGTTTGCCAAGCTATGCCGTTGTCATGTGCAGAAAGTATGCTTTTGGTTGAGCATAAATGCTCAACGAGGGGGTGGGCAATGATGGTACAGCCAAATGCTATCAATGGTAGAAATGGACCCAAGCGGGGCTATGTGATCGAGCAGGTGCAAGCTCAGGTGATAATGCAGCTGCAGCTAGGTGGAAGCGGAGATGTATACTTGATGCGGCTTTTTAGGCCGACGGTATGCTGCAGATGGCTAAACAGGGAGATGGCCCTATATACCCGAAGTGGTGGTTTAGTGTGCCAAAATGTGGTGCTCGGTGTGCTTTACGAGCAGATCCAGAAGGCTCGTCAAATAGAGCATGTATGTGAAAGATATAGCAGTTTGAAATGGGGTGCGTTGCAGATCCTCGCCGGATTGGGCGGGTGCATGTGATTGGTCAAAGCTGATGCGAGTTGATATACTCGAAGTGCTCAAGTTGTGATGCATGCCGGTCTTTTCGGATTGGCGATCGGAGCTACGGATAGCAAGTTATGGGCCGTCGAAGTTTTGACGGGGGTCAGTTTCAAGGCGGTAGGGCCACGTTGGGAAATGTACAATTTGGTGTTTTCTTGAGCTCGCCAGGTGTCTGGTGGGTAGCATGCAGCATATGATGCTAGTCGAAGTCGACGGCACCTGAATCGGAGTCCGGAGCATGGAGGTATGCTCGGCCGAGGTAGGCACTTCGTAGGGAACGCGGATGATCGAATGTTTTTTCTTAGGTTTGGGACACGCCGTTTGAGGCTATCGAGGCGTCATGATGCGGAGCCGATCGGTGGATCTCCCAGGTGGCATGATCGGAAACCTTATTGGGTGAGCCCGGGCACACGAAGCATCGACGGCACATGAATCCAAAACACTTGAGGTTTCCTTGTTTTGTAAAAGTAAAAGAAAAGCTTGGCTGGACTTGGGAAAAGGGAAGGGAAAATCAACTCATAAGGAGGAGTTTAAAAGAACCAAAAGGAGGGCTTAAGTGAGTGAGGGCAGTGGCGCCCGGCTTCACTGCCAAAAAAAACATGTTTTGATTTCTTTTTTGGCCTTGGAAAAGAAGGAGAGAGGAGGGCAGCGGGCTGAGAGTTTTTGGGGTTCCTTCTTGCTTGGGAAAAGAGGAGGAGGGTTTTGCTCTTGGGCTCCTTAGGCTTGGGAAGAAGGAGAAGCTTCGTGCGCTCGATGGTCGGAGCCGACATGGGTGGTTCGTGAAGCGGTCCGAAAGCGTGAGGAGTTGGAGGAAGAGATTTTGTGCGCTCGGTGATCGAAGCCAGCACGCAGGGTTTGTCCGTGAAGCGACCAAAAGGGCGAGGGCCTGGCAGAGAAAGTAACTAGCGAAGGCTATCCAGAGGAGGAGTTGTCGCCGATGCGAAGCGAGTGATGATTTTTTCTCGTCGATATGTGTCCCGACGTAGTCGAGTTTGGAGGGAGGTGTGTGCCCCTCTGTATGAAGCAAGTGATGGCCTTGTTGCGACCAAGAGCAGGCCAGATGGAGTTTGTACATGGTTTCTCGCTTGAAGGAGAAGCTGTCATTGTCGATTTTTTTTGCCTCGTCTCACCCGCCTTTCCCCCCTTCTCTTCTGCTCTCGTGTATGTGCGTGCGGGCGTGTCGGCAAGTGTGTGCCGCCCCGACGAAGTGTTGCAATGAGAGAGAGAGTGTGTGTGTGGTGTTTTGCGTGTGTGGGAGAGCGCAAAGCTGGTGCATTGAGGTGTGCGGATTGTGTGAGTTCGTGTGCGTCTGTGTGAGCGCGTGTGCGCGCAGAGTCTGGTGAAAAGTGCGAGTTGAAGGTGCTCGCCAAGTGGATTGGGGTGTAGTGTGTGCCCTGGGCTATAGGAGGCAGCCGTGTTAGCGTGTTGGGTGCATTCCCCATTCCCCCTCTCCAACGTGTCCCAACAGGCAGTTTGCGTCGTGACGTGTTTAAGGGTGTCGTTATTGGCATAGACGGTAGTTGCTAATGCAGTGACAATGAGCAGGTCAGCCGGCTTCTTCTGGCGCTATTCTTGCAGATCGACACAAGAGAGTGGAAAATAAAACAAAAAGTTGGCTTAAGTGTACAGCGTGGGTGCTTTCCCACCAGGTGGAAATTTGCGTAGTTGTTCTCCTTGTACAATGGTCTTGATTATTTCGATTCCTTCTCGAGGAAGTGGTCGAAAGTTATGAGATTTGTTGAGCATGTCTACAAGGTCTATTGGGATTGTCCCTACTACGTAAAAGTTCGCTTCTTCTTCATCTTCCGTGTCCTATACCTCGAATTTCCCTTATATATATATACTACGAGTCTAACATATAAGGCACATCTCCTATTTCTTGCAGTGTATGTCATTAGTAGATACATAATATGACCGCTACAGGAATGTGATATGGAGATCCAGGCCGTTATCGAGCAAGGTGCTATGCATTAGCAAGAAGCAGAATCATGTGTGTAATAATTACGAAAAGAGGTTTTATGGTAAACATAGTATAGTTTTTTTTTTTTGCATCCTATTAGTCATGAATTCTAATTGGTTTGTTGCATTAGAGTCACGACCATTAGATTCCTCATTGTACGAGTATTATAATCAATTACATTCACTATTTTAATTTCAAAAATTCACTAATTAGATCATACAATCACATTAATCAGTAGAAAGTGAAGCAATTCATGGAACCTACAAACACAAGAAAGAAAAAATACTTAGCTGCTGCTTATCGATCATAATCATTTGTCTTGGAGCGTAGCCTAAGCTCTGATACCACTGCTACAGTCGGGAGCGTAGAGAGCCCTACAAAATATCGAAAATAATATACTGCAAGCCATAAAACGGACAAATCTCCATACCTGGCGAATCCACGAGCACATAATCGACGCTATACGCGAACAGAGAGAGATAAAGAGCGGAAGAGAGCGAGAGAGCACGTGCAGGCGCACCTCCTAGAGCGGAGTGCTACGCCGGCACGGCGAGAGAGAAGAGAGGAGAGGTGAGAAGAAGAACACAGACACTGGGTGCAATCTCCCCCCGTGCAAGAGTGACCATTTCCCTCTTGCACGTACTTAATTTATAGATTCTTGAATGGTCAAAGTGAATACAAACTGGTCGGCCGGTCATAAATGGCCAAAGCTCATAAAGAGCACTTGAATAATAAAATGTACAATATATATTTCCATTCGTATAGGCCTAGCTCGGTCTAGTCTTTTCCACCTGTCAACTGCAATAAATCATAAAATATCATTTCTGTAACAGATTTCCCTTAATGTGCTGAGCCCACAGCTGTTTTTATTTTTTGATTTGGACACCTATAAGCTGGTCAATGGGTCAGAAATCTGTTCTGACAGCCTATTGCTGATCTTGATCAGTCTAATCAACTCCAATTTGGACCAAAATTTACCAGGAGGCTTGCCTCGGGCTATACAACACCTTGCTATGCTCACTGTCACTATCTGGCTTCAATTTCTTGCATTAGACATCCTACGCATAGGATGTCTTTTTGGCCTGTTTGACCCCAGACTTGACCCACAGATTCCCCTTGATGTCAGCAACCCAGAGGGATGCTTAGATTTTGGTTTGGATTTCAAAAGTCCTTAATTTTAGCTGTTCTTGCCTTTTCGAGTCAAAAGTGCTAAAGTCCGCTTTGAACCCAAATTTTCTCACCCAAATGAGGTGAAACCCCTCTCAGTCATTCAATATATATTGCAAGTCATGTTCATGCAGCCATCTTATGGTTTGGGTCTTAAAATAATGCTTTGGCACAATTTGGATAGGATGTCTCGCAATTTCAGTCTATCTAGCCTTATCCTGTCAAGATATGGTCAAATTTTCACTTTCCAGTTGAAATTAGGGTAAACCCCACCTTCTGAACACACTGGTCAACTCAAAATCCCAAAATTTCCACCAGATTAGCCTGTAGACATCCTACGCGTAGGATGTCTCCTGGCTTGAAACTAATTTTTTTTCTGACAGAAATGCTCCTGATGCTCTGTAGCTTTATCAGAAAGACTCACAGTAACTTTTGAACTTCACTTAGGCTTTCAAACACACTTTTCCATCTTTTTGTGTCTTTTACAAACTTGTGATGACTTTACCAAGCAAGTATACATGCATAAAGTGCTCTAGATCTTGAATCATGATGTCCTACTTACTCTACTCCTACTCATCATGTGAAATGGTGATAATGGTGTTTTGGTTGCTTCCTGGTCTCTCTGGACTCTCAAGCTCTCCTCTCACCGCTTCTACCACTCCGACTCCTACTCAAGAACTCAACTACTACCTAAGACTATCTCAGTCTACCTAAATCTACCTAAGTCAAAGGATCTAGGCCAGACACACGCTTCCTAGACTCCTTCTAAGACCTAGAGAGTCCTCCACCCTCTGATCCTATCTAAATGTAAAACAAAACTCTTGGCAAGCCAAAAATCCCTATCCTCAAGGATTAGTCTCGATCACCTACCTAAGGTTTTCGTCCCCGGCAGCAGCGCCAATGTTGGACGGATACGCCGCGACGGACGTCAGCACAGCGAGAAATCACCTAACAAGATTTGTCATCTAAGGACGAAGCTCGACCCGCAGGCGCATGGAAGCAAGCATAAGGTGTCAACCTTTCGACCGACTCCTAACTAATTCCTACAGAGGTCTCTACCAATTGTCTAAGTCACAGCCTTCAAGAGTGCATAAGAGAAAACTTCCTACAACGCTGTCTAGAGCCGAACACCCATCAAACAATCTCGAAACTCCACAGAACTTGAAGAAGACCCTACTGACACCAATAGGTCACTCTCCCTAAGGTCTATGAACCAAAACCCCAACCCAAAACACATGGTGCAGAATCGTGTAGGATGTCTGGCCGAAATTTACAGGTCATCTTTTCCGAAATCTAAAGTGCCTAATGTATAGCTCTACTCAATGTGAACACGTAGATATGCTGTAATGCAAAATCGGACAACGTATGCTCACCCAATCACCAGACGAAGCTCGTAGAAGGAGCTCGCTAAACCGGACCGTACGTACACAATGTAGATATCGGTGCGTAGCTCTCGTCGGTGGCAACAGGCTGCACTTCTCCCCACTCAATTCCGACCACCAGTGCACACATAGCATCAAGATGAAGCTCACACTCTCTCTCGTACACAGTACGCTCACTCACAGACTTCAAAACTTGTTTTTAAAATGACAAAAGGTTTTTCATTACGGTCAAAAAGTGGTATATATACCTTACAGTTCTCAAACCCTAAAGTTCCAAATCAACCATCTACTCCATCTAACTATCAAAACTGGGATACAATCTGGAAACTTCTATAAGTTTCAATATTTACAAAGTGAAAAATCAGGTTTCCTCAATAAATGAATAATTACAAAAAATGATAATCTTCCGAGTAGTTAGTTGTCATGGGATGTGTCCAGCTTCTAACAATGCCCAACATGGCATTCAATTTCTATCAGAAGTATGAGCCATGTTAAAGTAATCATCCATTACTTTAATCCATACTTCAACATCCCTCTCAATGTCCTTCCCTTTCGAGGGATTCACTCTATATACAAAATGGGACACCACCTGCAAGTGGACAACATTGATAAAACCCCTATATACGACTCATATTAGGAAATATGAACCCCTTTTTACGCTTATACGATAATAAATGAAGAAAACTATCATAACCCTATCTTACATATAAAATTTAGGTCTCACATGATCTAACTAAGTAAATGTAGTCAAAGAGTGTGTAGCATAATGACTAACAACGTACTAAGGAACCACTTCTGTTGATAACTAGATGTACCCTCAATGTGTCTTAGTTTAACTTTCAAACTATATGCCCGATTAGCCTGCATTGTGGTTACTCGTCCAATTCTGAATCATCTAAGTTACTCAAAAAACATGGTTATAAAGTTATGTTAGTTTCTTCGTGTAAATTTGCATATATACAAACTCTTTATAAGGTTCATCCCTCAACAAATGAACTATAATCACAAAACAAGCAATTGATATAAAGCAATGTTAGTTCTTGCATGTATCTTTGTAGCTATTGACTCACAAGCTCAAGGGCGGACTCTTTTGGGAAGCCATGATTTTGAAACACAAAAACTTCCTCTCATTTTTCCCTTTGTCACTTCCCCCCCCCCCGCCCCCTAAATATGATACCCCTCTCCCTTATTTTTAAGCTTGAGAGATAAATTATTGGGGGCCTACCCCTAACTTATAAACTTATGTGACTTGTAAAAAAAAAACCTCCCCTGCACTTATGTGGTGCGGTAAGTTTTCCATGGTGAATCCCCCGGGCCTTCCCTTCACCTTTGGTAGGAGGTTGCATCTGCTTGAGGAAAAGCTTTTTCTCTTGAGTCTCCGAATAGAGAGCCATATTATGGTAAAAATGATTTCATTGATTAATACCTTACACTTTTTCATTTATACTTCTTAAAATACCATATGCCAATGAGTCAAGACAATTTTCTAAACAATATCCAATTTATTTATATACAAAATCCAAGCTAAAGCACACTGCTTAGCCTTATAATTTTTCTATAGATCCTCATCATCCATCAAAATCTTTGGATGATCATCAATGTATCGGTGGAATTTACAAGCCTTAATCTTTTTAAAATTACGAGGATTTGTTGCTGGTTCCAAGATGTGATACGTTTGGAAGACTTAGTAGAGTACGGGTCACGGTAGGTGGATAACCCCTTCTGTCTTAGGAGATAAAATTTCCGTGTTGCACGATCATAGACCCATATGTTTTGAGAGATTGTTTTATCTCTGAAAATCTTCATCTGAGTTGCATTAGTAGGATAAATAGTGAAAATCCTTACAACCTTCAATTCATCAACCCAACGAAGTCAACGTAAGTCGATCTCAATATATTCCACAACATCTGCCCTGATAGAGAAAAAAAGAGAATGCTTGCACCAGAATTCTTGCCTATACTATCTCCACCCTTCTCATAGGTAAGGGTGTGTTGGTCCTATTAAAGTACCTAGAATAGAAACCATTGATTCACGGAATACCCAAGAAGAGGAATTACATGTGCTGCCAGAAACATGATCTAGAAATCATGAACTTTGAGAATTCCTCGTTAAAAGTTTCCTAAGCAAGAAAATTAACTTAGTTAGAATCTTGATCTTGAGTGATAGCTCAATACACACTTCATATAGAGATATAGAGAAGTTGGCAACTAATCACTTTATTCAAATATTTATAAAATCTAGACATTCTTGGTTTAACCTTTACAAAATCTCATTCATACTCATGCTCTACATTTATATCTTCATAGCAATGGTATTCACATGCTTTGACCTTTTTAAATATAGGAGGATATTTATTTGGTTCTAGCATTTGATACACCCTTGGGAGTGTTGGGAAGATCCTTGGTAATAGAAATTGGTTTAGCTCTTCTTCCAAAAACAGTGATACAATCTCGTGGTAAACTGTGAGTACCTGCTCATAGATCCAACAATTCTAAGAAACCTCTTTCCCAGCCTTGGTTATCTTTTTAGCTGAATCTGTTTCCCATAAGGTGAAGATAGGCATGATCTTCAGGCTTTCAGTCCACTTTATCCGCCAACTCAATATGCTCAACTGCATTGGCCCTGACAAAGAACTAGTACACATCCCGATACCACCAATTTATGTAAAACCATCGAGAAGAAATCGGATCTAATTATGAGTTTAAGATACTCGTCTTTTTCTCTTGAAATACAAGTGACAACGAATCATATGCTATTAGGAACATCATTTGAAACATGGTAAACTTTAGATAAGGGTCCATTTCCCCCTGAAATCAATCCAAGAAACCAGTTCCCTTCTTTAGGATGAATAACATAATCACCAATTTCATTCAATCCCAAATAAGCTTGACAGCTTTCTACCTTCCAAGTATTAAATTTTCATGTAGCAGTTACCCGCCGCATTAATCTTTCAACAGTTACCCACTGTTTTAATACATAGTAGTTATCCACTTCTTCAAAAATATTACAAAATTTCATTCATGAAAACAAAGCAATTTCCTACTGCATCAATCATAGCAGTTACCTATTGTATTAAGAAAACAGTTTATGAGAATCAAGTAATTCAACCATGCTCTGATACCACCTGTGATGTCCCCAACTCGATATGGCTAAGGGACACTCGATAGATACTAGGATACTCTGTATTTCTAATGGATGACACTTGGTCCTTGCATCACCTGTGATGTCCCCAACTCGATATGGCTAAGGGACACTCGATAGATACTAGGATACTAGGATACTCTGTATTTCTAATGGATGACACTTGGTCCTTGCATCAAATCCAAAGATATGAGCCAAAGGAGTCTAACTCTTAGTGCCATCAACTTATCTAGCATAGTCTCCTCGAGCCTATATAGTCTAATTCCCATCTATTTGTTTGCTACGTGCATCGTAAGCACGGGATCGTGGAGGTACTTTACCTTAGACAAGATCAAATCGGCTCCTTGAGGCTTAAAATTGATTCTCAACTCAAATGACACCCTTGGTTCAAAGTTAGATCTCGGCTCCCCGAGGCTCAAAGATCCATCAGTCCCTTAAGGTGTGGGATATTTACTTCTATTATTTCCTAGCTAGATTTTTGTATGGAAGCCACGTGATTGATTGCGTCCACCCAACCATAGACAGCCACTATTGGGGTAGGCTATCTCTCACTTCCCGTGCTCCAATCCACATGCGTTACCTAGTTACTACCACACTATTTAAACATAGAAAGGCAGGTTCCTTATTTTATTTCTAACACTTTGTTCGTAATAACAACCCTTCAAACATTCTTTTCTAGACAAATTGACAATAGAATACAATTTCTCTACTTTAACAAGCAACACTTGAGTACATAGTTTGAAGTTTATATGTCATAAAATTTATATTTTATGAGCTTCACACGTTTTTCTCTCTCTAAAAAGTAGCTATCTAGTGAGAGAAAGCACAGGTAAGCATAGGCTAAATGCAATGAATTGCAAAAATGTTTATTTTGACTCTATTTTATGTTAGTCAAGAGAATAAACCTTGACAAGTGTAAAACAGAAACTCTATCACTAGAATTCTAGAGAGAGAATGTGTAAAAATGTTAAAAACGGGATGTGCATGGAGTGCATTCAGGCAATGTGAAGTGTCTACAAGTAAATGCTACTCCAAAAGTGTAAAGAATTAAACTATAGGATCTCAACATGCTTTATGGGAGGTCAAACGGACTCCTGGGACGGCCAAAACAAGCAAAATACCGCTTAATTTACTCGAAGACTGGGAGTTGGGGGCAAAGGGACTGCAGGTGGGAACCAGGGCATACACATGTCCAAAAAGGGTTATCCACTGCAAAAAGGAGGGAGAAAAGGAAGAGATACATTTTGTTTCTTGCTCCACAAGCTAGCCCACTCTCTCTCTAGCTACTAAAAATAGCAAAAAAGTTCTTTTTGAATGCTAATTGTGCTTCATGAAAAAAATGTGAGCTTCATGAGGGGATATCTCTTGCATGCTTTGCCAGTTTTGAGCATGGAGAGTGTTGATGAAAGCTCTTATGCTCCTCTACACTCTTATCTACTCAATTTCTCGTATATTCATCTTGTTTATGCTGCCTCCCTTGGTAGCTATGTGATTACTTAGTCTATGAAGCTCATCTCTCAAGCTTCCATGTTGATATACATGAACTCTACTCCTTTTCTCCGCTATTTCTCTTTACCTATGTGGTATTTGAGGGCTTGAGAAGAGGAAAACGGGGGAGCTTAAGTCTCCCTAAACTGCTATGATGCTATGGCTAAGGAGATTCTTTGATTCTTTTCAAGTTTTGTTATTGTTCTTTCAATGGTTATGTCAAGCTTGCAACAATTGTTACTACATCACATGCCATATATGCAAATCTAAAAGTGCCATTATCGTAACATTGGTATCAGAGTTGAAGGTTTTAGATCTAGAGTCATGGTTCAAAAACAAGAGATTGATTTGAATGCTTGGCAAAAGCTAGATTTACTACAAGATGATGCAAGCAATGAAGGCATGAGATCAATCCGCTATTTTTCTCATAAGCTACACGAAGCACAAAGCAATCCGCACATTGCAGCGAGTAGCCATGCAAGCTCAACTATGCAGCAACAACTTGCTTCCTTCCACTCAAGAAGAGAGAACTAGTCCTCTAGAGTGCCAGGAATCGCTAGCTAAAGGTGGAAGAAATTCTACCTACGAAGAGCTAAGGTCTTCAATGCAACGAGGGAGAACAAGTGTGGATCCTAGAAATGGCTATGAAGATCAAGAAGATGGGAGTGAAGCGAACCATTGTAGGCTCTCAGACCAAGAGATGCCACCAAGATAACATCGTCCAAAACGACGCTCTCCTATTCACTCAACAAAGCGAGGTCGTGCTAGGTCACACTATAACACTTCCTCTTCTAGCGATGGGAGTAGTGAAAGAAGGAATCCAAGACAACGAAGAAGGAGATCCCCTTCTCCTCCTTCTTCCTCACCCAATTCTTCCATTTATGATGCGAGTGCACAAGAAGCTAGATCCTGTCCACCACCCAGAAATGGAAGAGGCCATAGACGTGTGCATCTAGCATGGAAAAGGTCTTGCCGTCTCCAAAATTTCAAGGAAGGAAGAAAAAGCGTTACTTTCCTTTCCTTTGATGGGACATATGGTGATACTAACAAAGTTCAAGGAAGGAAGAAAAAACATTACTTTCCTTTCCTTTTGGCATCTACATCTCAAACACATTGTCTTTAGTAGGATGGGATTCTCTGAAAAAAAGCAACAATATTGCGTTGGGCTTCCAACAAAGCCCCAAAACGATCTCCGTCCATGATACACCACTCTATTGTAATATCTTTCCTACAGCTACTACGACGGTGATGAGACCCAACGAGCGTAGAGAAAGGCCACCAAATGGGGAGAGACCTCCCAACAATAATCAAGCCAAAGGGGAAAAAAAGAAGGACAATTACAAAGGCAACAAATGTCTTTCTCTCAAAGAGATGGAGCGCTACCGGAAAGAGAACTAATGCTACAAGTGTGGAGAACAAGGCCATGCATATAGAGCTTTTCCTTTACGGACAGCTAAGAATGACAAGCCGCAAGCATCTTTGGTTACAATGTAAGACAAGAAAAAAGAAAACGATGAATCACGCCAATGTTATGCATGAGACAAAGTGCATGACCAAGATTGTCTTATCTTTTCGACCACGAGCAAATGTTGTTTCAGTGGCATGCCACAATGATATATCTAGGATGCTATGGATCCATACTTTGCTAACGTCATGTCCGCTTTGAGTATGGGGAAGATACAAGATCCATATAAGCTAAAAGGTGGATTTCTTCTCTATGGCTCTAAGATACGTGTTACTAAAGAATTGAGAGAGAAAGTTATGTTAGAATCCCATGCTCCTCCTTATGTGGGACATCGAGGCATACAAGCCAATACAAATGCTATTGAGACATACTTTTACTAGCCATCAATGAAACAAGACATAAAAGCTTATGTTTCGTAATGTTTGATGTGCCAAAAGGTAAAGTATGATAGAGGTAAACAAGCGGGGTTATTGCAGCCACTACCCATCCCAAATGCACCTTGGGAAAGTATCTCCATGGATTTCATTTTTGGTTTACCAAAATCAATTTATGGAAATACGGGCATATGGATGATAGTTGACAGGTTTAGTAAGCAAGCACATTTCATACCTATCAAGAAGACTATCGGAACTCATCATATGGCTAACCTCTTTGTTTCTCGAAGTTTCAAGTACCATGGCTTGCCAAAGTCTATAGTCTTAGATAGAGATCCTCGCATGATGAGTCTCTTCTAGAAAGGACTATTTGAGAATATGGACACAAGGTTGAACTTCTCCTCCGCCTATCATCCTCAAACAGATGGGTAAAGTGAGATTGTCAACTCCACCATATTAGATCTACTCGAGCTTTGTCAATGTTGTAGATCAACAAAATCAATGGGAAAGGTACTTATCGTTAGTAGAGTACGCGTATAACAATACCCTGCATACCTCTATAGGAAAGTCTCCCTTTAAAATAGTTGAAGGTCGGTCAAAAGTTCCTCCTATTTTGAGGATTGAGGAGTATGTGCGTGATCTTCAAACGTCATTTGAGAAGATAAAAAACGCCATAAAAGCAACACAACTAAGACAAAAGATGGCAGCTGATAAGCATAGGAAGATGACTGGGTCTTGCTCAAGTTTTCCAAAGCCCGTTTAAGGAAAACAATGGGAAAGGATTAGCAAGGCATGCACTCAAGTCATCAAAAGTATTACGCAAAGTTAGCACGCCACTATTATGGTCCTTTTCAAATTTAGGAATGTATAAATGAGACGGCTTATAGTCTAAGGTTGTCAGCTTCTTGGCGCACCCACAATGCCTTTCATGTAAGCCTTCTAAAGTCTTTCAAGGGAACACCTCATACGGAGCCCCTTGAAGAAGAACCCCCTGAATTTGAAGAGATGGAAGAAATTTTGCAACCCGAGGCTATTCTAAGACACGAAAATAAGTTTCTATGGAACGGTAAGGTCCTTTGTAAGTATTTAGTTAAGTTTAAGAATTATTCTTTTGATGATTCTAGATAGATGATGGAGCCCCAGCTCCAAAGATTCATGCATCATGTCAATACATATAAGTATGTATGTATGTATATGTATAGGTCAATTCAAGCAAAAAATTCCATGAGAAGGTACTCATTTTGCCTTATTTACTTATCATGTTAATCAAGTGCCTTTAGTCTTGAAGTTTCTTTTTTTTTACTTTATATTGCTTTATGGAGATTGATATCTCCCGCACTATCCTTTTTGCCTCCCCCTTACATTTCATCCCCCTTAACCATATTGCATCGTTACAGAAGCATTTACGGCAACGTCCCATCTTGAAAATGGATCCTTACTCTCGAAACTTTATGGCACTTGAAATGTAAACAAGGTCACAAACGCAGTAAAGGTAAAGCAGTTTAAGAGGTCATTAATACAACGAGACACTGAACTTACCTATCCTATACCAACATGATATGGATTAGAGCTACATCCTAAAACAATTATGTGAATCTTGTATTTGATTGACTTAATGTCCCATGTAATGCTAATTTTGCTTTGTAATCTCAAGAGATTGCATGTTTTTTACCCTTATGCCTTCCTGGCCGATGCGTATCACTTGATGCTTACTTTTTTTCTCTGCTCATAAGGCACTGCTAAGTTTGTTCATTTAAATGATGATTTCATCAATGTAGCCACTTTGGTTCATCTATACACTTCTATTCTAAATTTGAACGTTGGGTTTTTGTTCTAATACATGTTTTCTGTACAGAACCAAGAGTGGCATGAAGGTTACACTTCCCCAATCTTTCATTGCTTTCACTAATTTATTTAATACACACTATTGATTTTGATAAACCTAGCACTTCGACATTGCAACACTATCTCTGGGTCCCAAGTCAACGTGGTATGGACTTTGGCCACGTCCCTTTTGGATTAATGATGTAAAAAGCATTTTTAGCAATGTCCCGTCTTGAAAACAGAGCCTTACTCTCTGAACTTTATGGCACTTGAAATGTAAACAAGGCCACAAACGCAGTAAAGGTCGAGCAGTTCAAGAGGTGGTTAATAGAACGGGACATTGAACTTACATATCCCACACCGACGCGGTATGAATTAGAGTCACGTCCCAAAAGAAAATTGTATAAATATCTTGTTTACTCCCGTGCCGTTGATTAAGGAAATGTCCCACTTGCTGCTCGGTTTTTGCAAGCACAACAGTTTACAACGACGTGGGATAGTTAATGAGTAGGAGCAAGTCTTACTGAGAGAGAGAGGGAGATGACAATAGCCACTAATGTGCCCACCTCTGTATCTTGATCTTCATACCTTTTCCCCACAATGTGTGGAGCAAGTGCATCAACAAAAAAGCATATGATGCACATTGAATGTTTGCACCTATTCTTGGCCCTTCAAAATGCCGTGCTGACACGGAAGGGCAAGAAACAGAGTCCGAAGCCTTGCAATGAGATCATGTCTCATTAAAAAAAACATAAATTTGTTTACCCGTCTTGGCCCTTCAGCATGCCGCGCCGGCGCGGAAGGGCAAGCAGCAGAGTCCAGAGTCTTGTGAGATCATGTCTCATTAAAAAAATAGCATAAATCGATTCACCCGTTCTTGGCCCTTCAGCATGCCGCGTCGGCGCGGAAGGTCAAGCGACAGAGTCCGAAGCCTTGTGATATCTACGGAGTTCTGGCAAAGTTTACCGGTTGAGTTGAGCTTGCTAGCACGATATGAGCCCAGCAATCACGGACCACATGAGCGTCGTCGATCCGGGCCACACCTTCCAACAAGGAACCCGCCACCTTCTTTGTTTCCTAGCCTACTCACTTCCCGTTTTCTTTATAAATAACCTCTACTTCAGCAACAGCTCAATAGCATCGAACAACAGCGGACGCCAGCTACCTTCAGGTTCGTGAAGTACATAGCATTTTAGTGTGTGTGTGTGTGTGTGTGTGTGTGTGTGAGAGAGAGAGAGACCTCAGTGGCATGTAGATGGCGCTGATGAAATTGCCGCCAAGCCTGTGTAGCCGGGGAGGTACACATGGAGGTTACTTGACCTGAAGCAGGCAGTCAAATGGGGAGAATTCACCACCTGCGAAAGACAAGGTTGAGGAGGTATGGATTACGCATCAGGGCCATCGGGGGTCAGCATCTAACGATAAATGCAGCCCGTGCTAAACGCCTCTTACCCGTTTTTGGCCCTTCAGCATGCCGCGCCGGCGCGGAAGGGCAAGCAGCAGAGTCCGAAGCCTTGTGAGATAATTTCTCATTTAAAACAAGTGATAAAATCACCAGGCCTGCAGGCATAATAGAAATTTCTTTTTGACATGCAATTTTTCAAGCCCCATTTCATATGCTTTGTGTAATGCGATCAACTTATATAATTTGTCATATATAACGTTAACTTAAGGATATAAACACAAAAAATGACGAGCAATTTTGAGATTCTAGCATGTCAAATGACATGAAGTTTTTTTGAAGCACTTGTTTTGATAGGCGAAATAGCCCTTGACAAAAAAAAAAGATGTCAATTTTAGGCCTTGTTCTGGGTCTAGATCCTACTTTAAAATCTCTACATCTCTTATCCGCCGCATTCAAACTATGTAAGGCATTTGATGTCCATCTAGTTAGCAGCTCTTGACATGAAACATTGGCCCTATTACCAACTAGCTCTCTTTGTTCATGTGACCTATGAAGACCAAGGGAAGGCGCGGGCCAAGGGGGCATGATGAGGGCTTCAGTATGAACTGAGAGATTCACTGTGGGAAAGTACAATGGCAATTGAATGTGTCTAGGGATTCCTGCTCTAGCAAGCCCTACAATAATTACACTATATGAGAAGTCCATATGTATGTATCAAGCTTGTGAGCAGAGAAAAAATCCATGACTCCAATTCCATAAAGATTGTATCTCTGACCAGAGTTGCCTCCTTGCAATCTACAGATTTCTGTACAAATGGCTGTGATCCACCTTAGGCACTGTGCCATTTATGCCTGAAACTACCATGACACAGAAGAGGAGACCTCCTGATACAAGCTCTTCGCATCGATGTCACAGAAAGCAAGTGAAGTCCTTTGCAAATTGCGCCTTATATGCCACGACCGTGTCTAGTTTCCAGCCTTCGAAAATCCAGGTTCCATTCTCATTCCACGGTGGGGAGCTTGGGTCTTGGACCACTTTAACAACACTTCAACACAATCTCCTAATTAAAATATGGATGCTCTATACACATAAGCATACTCTCCACATCTAATTAGGTGCTTTGCCTGTCAGGTTATGCAAGGCAAGGGTGCATAAGCCCAGGTGAAGGAAGCGATGAGAGAAGTCGAGGCGCCAGTAGAACGAGCCAGGAAGGTGGCAAAGCATGAAGTCTACAAGCAAGAGCCTCTCTCTCTCTCTCTCTCTCTCTCTCTCTCTCTCTCTCTCTCACACTCACACACACACACACACACACACACACACACACACACACGCATACACATCAGATAATATCTTGTCTTGCAGGTTCATGAGAGGATGAGAGAAGGGAAAAGAGGGTGTTGAAGTCATTTGAAGGAAGGTCATTGAAAAAGGCCTGGATATGGAGCTGATGCTGCTAGCGAGGCAAATCGGGCCTCCTACCTAGACTGTAAAGGAGTTACATGAATTCATCAATGGACTTTAGGTGACAGCTTCTGCAGTTACACCTGCAAACTGCAATAAAGTCTCAAGGCTTGTACAACCATTGCCTTGAATTTGATAATGCAAACACTTGATCATCCAATCCAACCCACAAAAGAGAGAACCTACAAAGTAGCACCTTGAGTAAAAAACACAAGCAATCAAAATGCTTCAGATAATTAAAGCAAGATATCTAACCTCGCCTCTCTCATCTTCACCTATTCAACAGAACAATATCCAACCAACATTCAAACACGTTCTCAATAACATCATCACAAACCATTCATTGAGCCCCAACTTGGATCCAAGAAAATAACCAGCATGACATGCATCTTGGCTCCCCGAACGGAATCCTTTTCGTAAAAATCAACCCCTGCACATGATAGCAGGCAAGCAAAGAAGAGCAGACTACGAGGGGCAACAATAATTAATTTATTTTTCGCCATCTCTCTACAATGCAAAATCAACATCCAGCTGGTCACACTAACGAGCATGCATAACTACACAAAAACATTTTTTAAATCAGGAGCTTGCAGTTTTTACTCGCCCAACAGAACACAAGCATGCTTGAAAGCAATCCTCGGTGCTAACATTAGCAAAAATATGCCGCCCATGGTCACTCGTGAGCATGCATTGCAATAGAAACATCTTGGACTAGAGACGTGTTTTGACCTTCCCAACACAAAGCAACCATGGTTAGGAAGGCTCTTCAGCAAAAACCTCAAACTGATGGAAGCTTGCCATCATGCTTACAATAGCCAAACAGCGTGCAGTTCTCAATTGGGAACCAAGATCTCCACATAAGGGCCACAAAGACGTTACCTCCCCTCCACAGATACTCAGTGTCGCGGTTGCCTTCTTGCTCATGCCAAGCAAATCTGCAAAACAACCCCATCCAAAGCTGGTACATGTGTGTGGTTGAAGTGTTGGTACAGTGCTCAATTTGCAAAAATTTCAAAACACAGGGGCAATCACCGTACTAAGAAGTTATTAGCCCCATAACTATGACCACCAAAAACTTGCTGCGGGAGAGGAACTGATCAAGATAGTCGATAGACAAGGCGGTTGTCAAGGGGCCAAAATTGTAGAAACCTCAAACCTTCATCCTCGCAAGCTTTGCTAAGTAAAGAAGTGCAAGAAAATACAACTCTTGCAGAAGCCTGAACAAAGAAAGGGACGATTTAAACAAGCAAGACTATGAGGAGTATGGACAACAAACAAGCAAAACACCCACTCAAACAAGGCCATAGTGCACCCTACATATTCAAAAGATAATGCACAACTGCATTGTGAAAAAATATTGTAATGCTGATATAGATGTTTGGAAAGTGGACCCAAACATTCCCTATGCACATACAAGGAGTTGGGAGACGACCAGCTTGGACTGCAGGAGGTGGAGGTTGAGGGGTGGTGCCAGGATTTGATGGCGAAGAGATAGATCTAGTAGCTTGAGGGCGAGGGAGACATGCCTGAAGGAGCTCAAAGGTTTTGGCCATGACTTGCTTATAAATTGCTTATAAGCTGGTACTTCATCAGTTGAATAGAGGTAACAGTTTTGCTATCATCAGACTTAGAAGAACCAGCTATGGGAGTTTGTGTTCTTCTTTCCATTGAAACCTCCAAGACTAATTCAGCCTACATCTTGGCGAGCACTGAGACCTCCAAGATCAGTTCTCAAAATGCCCAATGCAATCCTTTTAAGCAAGAAGTCCATAACTTGCACCAGCGCCATCGATTCTCCTCATAACCTCCTGTTGATCCATTGTGGCACTTCGTTTTAATGAGCTCCATCTTGGAGAGAGAAGTTGGAGCACCTTTGCTCGGCTTCCCTCAATCAGCAACGGGCTGGTAATCCCTCGCATGTTGCAACCAGGTGCATGTGTACGATGCCTGCGTCGGGGCCGAATCCACATGGAGCCCTTGATTGCGTGCACTACATTGCCCTGCCTGCCGCCACGGTGTCTGCATTCACCCTACCCCGCCGTCCCTAATTGCCGTCTACTCTACGCACCACCAAATTCACACACCTCGCTGATAGTGGATTCACACACTCTTTGTCTGGGACACGGAGTCGGGACAATATACTCGAGATCGGTATTAAAAGTTGAGATCTTTGTTGTGGTGACCTTCTCATCATGATTCATTGGTTTGACGCACTTCACTTTTCCTGAGTCCTTAATGCATCACTGCTACTAAGTACTTATTGCATCGCTAACCAATCAAATTTTTTTCTCCCAACATTTATATTTCAAAACTCAAAAATCCATCATGAGATTTACACACTCTTCATTTCAATGAGTGCCCACTATCTTATTTCAACCAATCAATAGTTTTGACCTATCAAAAATTGCTTAAAAATACAGCTGAACCTTTTTCCGATTTTAGCCAGCAAAAAGAGAAGGCAACGCTATAGCCTTTGCCCTTTGGACAGACCAAAAAGCCATAAATTTGTTACCCGTTCTTGGCCTTTCAGCATGTTGCGCCGACTCGGAAGGCCAAGCAATAGATTCCGAAGCCTTGTGAGATCATGAAAAAAACCTTGTGAGTTTACCGGTTCTTGGCCCGTCAACATACCGCGTCGGCGCGGAATGTATTACAGTAGAGTCTTCAGAGATTTGAACGCTAAGTCATGACTCATGAGGAAATCGACCCACTCTATATCTAATACTAAATGAACCACCCTGTATGGTTCTGTCCTTTTTCGCATCGACGTAGGATAGATTTCGCATGCTTTTTTGATATTGAGTGCTCTGCATGCATCAGTAGTTAAGAAGGTTTACTTTGCGCCCATGGATTGTGATGCCATGTTTTTCTCTCTTGCTTGCGCTTTGCTGTTCCTCTCTCTACCTGCTGCAGACGATCCTCGCGTTGAGCTCCTGCTAGAGGATGTCAGGGCTTAGTTCTAACTAAGCCTCATGTGACCATGCCCTTAGTTATTCATTCAACCTCCCAATTATGCCTTTAACTTCGCAACAATGCCAAAATCGGCATGGTGACAAAGGGTGGCATAGTTATTCAATTAATGTTCTTTTGTGCGTGTGATCAAGAATGGGGCTTAGTTCAAATCACAAATAACTAAGCCTCCCGTGAGCCATAATCAGCGGGAGACTCTAGCTATGTGATCGATGCTCGCTTACTCAGGAACGAGTCCTTGATTTTTGCCTCCAGAGTGCTTGTGCTTCAGTAGCAGTAGTAGGTTCTATATTACAAGTAGGGGGTATCGGATGAAAGAAATTCAAAAAATCATGCACTAGCTCCAAGTGGAAAAGGGAAGGGTGGGAAAAATAAATCATTAGTGGAAGGGGGGCAAGGCACATCTCTCATACGAAGATTTCCAGTCAGACTTTGCTGGAAAATATTCTCTCTATGTGTGTGTGTGTGTGTGGTGTTGTTGTTGTTGTTGTTGGAGTCTAGAGTGGAGGCAAGGTACGATACATCTTTCTCTCTCTCTCTCTCTCTCTCTCTCTCTCTCTCACGAGCAAAGATTCTCTCTCTCTCTCTCTCTCTCTCTCTCTCTCTCTCTCTCTCTCTCTCTCTCTCTCTTTTATCTATCTATCTATGACAATGTCGCATGACCAGTAGACTATAGGAGAGGGGATAGACACATCTCTCTCTCTCTCTCTCTCTCTCTCTCTCTCTCTCTCTCTCTCTCTCTCTCTCTCCCGAAACTCATGTCAACGAGCACATGTGGCAGGGCTGTGTGATAGGGCTTGACATAGTGTGTATGCATGCCTATTTGTTGGAGGAAGAAGAGGAAATATTTGGCAGGGGCAGCCAAGGGGAAGCATATGAGCAAGGTGAGGGAGGGCAATAGAGACATGGGGGGTGGAGGGGCATGGATGTGGGGCACTTGAACAAAGGAGGATAGAGGAGTCAGGCGTGGGCAGGGACGAAGCTCATGGAGAATTGGGAAGGTTGCGTGTAGACGTAGCCAAAAGAGGTGGGGGACTTAATAAAAAATCCAATAATTCTCTTTATTTTTGCTCGAAAAACGACACGCTCGGTTTTTTTTGCCTGATGTCTGGAATTCCTCGATGTTGTATACCAATACAATCTTGAATTTTTTAAAAGAATGCTTCTTAAGCTTCACATCTTCAACAACTTAAACTACTAAATATCCTCACTTTCAAAGTCACTAGGTGCTATACTTTTCTTCAACACGACGCTTGAGAACGATCGCCAGTTTAGGAAGGGGAAGCCCTTCTATGAAACAAGAGCACATACGAAGTAGATATGGAGTATTTTGAGAAGGATGGAATACTAAGATGATGCGAAGGAATTATGAAGCATTTGTTTCAGCAAGTCATGACAATTGTCAAATTATTTTTAAGCCAAAACCCACAATGTAAATACTATTATAAGTAGTAAACCCGCAATGCAAATACTCCCAACATGAAATTTCATGCTATTATAAGTAATAAACGGCCTCAACAAAGAGTTCCAAATTGTGAGTCACACTACCATAGTGACTAAAGAGCTTCTAGTTTATGTCAAGGTATGTATTCTAGTGCAATGGGCACTGCGTTATGAATGGGCAAAGACACTAGGATCATGTTTCATTCCATTGGAAGAAAAATCCAGACAAGTCTAAAGGAGAATATACGATAAAACTAGGATTACATACATAGGGTAGTAACCAAAAGGTATCACAAAAAAGGAAAAAAAATATACGCTCCTAGCTATGAAGAGATTACCTAAACATACTAATTTTCCATTTTCTCCTTGCAATGTCCAAACATACTACATTCAACATTTACTTTTAGCACACTTTCTAAGCTTCTTAGCAGAATGCTATTCACACAATTATGACAGAGTAAAAAGTAACTCCTTGTATGTGGAACTACCTCTTTCATGTGCTACTAGTATGGCTTGAATCTCAAGGATAGTGGAAAAGTTGAAGTAGAGGGTGCCTTCAAAGGGGTCTTCCACCTACACACCCGTGCGCACCTCAATGCCTCTGACTGTCCGACTTATTTTTCTATTTGGACCTCCTCTTCTTGCCTTTTCTACATCTAATCTTACCTTTACCTTTGCTAGTATCTAGTATCTCTCGACTCAATTGAGGTTGTCTCCTGCTTTGTAGCCTACTTTCCCTTGGAGGACACCCTTATAATGCACTCAACAGCCATATGCTCTTTCCTTATAGTTCATAGGGCTCCTAGACAGAACTACATTAGTCTACTCTCATACAATACTATTTCCTAGCCAAAAATGATCTCTCTCATATACATACATACAATAAGAAGATGTACAATTTCTACTACACATGTCCTCGAGTTAGTAAACAGAGAAGCTTTCCCCATGTAAATTAGAGATGAGTGAGATCAAAAAGAGACTTAACAAACGGACTCTACCTTTGAGGGGAACTAGCAACCCTTCATTAGGTGGCACACCAAAAAAATAAGGTTGCCCACTTATTTTCTCTACAATGGGAATTGGGGCGCACACACACACACACACACACTTACTTTCAACTTTCTAAGAAAGTTAGATTCTATATAGCCATTAATCATAGTTTTATATAGCCATTAATCATAAAAATTCATCATTGCATTTAACCCCCATAGTGAAAATCATCACAAGAAGTGTATAGTGGTAAAGTATCACCTAGCCTTCAGCACCAGGAAGGCTCATAAGAGCTTCACCATCATCAATAAAATTCATAGTAGTACAAGATGCACAAACATTCAAGTGACACATCCCATGAAGTAGACGCAACACAGAACCAACATGTCAAAGGATGCCCAAGTTGCTTCAGAAAATTCAAAGCTGGCATAAAACCATACACACTCGTATACTAAGCAAGCCTAGATAAATGTACAGCTTCCATATGCAGAATCCATATAATTACATTAGTGTCATCTTACATATCACAAATCATAGTAGCCCCACATAGATAATAACTTGTGCATTTCATGACTACCATGTGCATGTGCACAGATTTACAGCACACTTCTCGGGATGACAATCTCGGCAATGTTCTTGTGCCATGGGTCAGCAAGATGGGTAGCAAGGTTCTGGAGAGGACCAGCTCCAGGGTATGCAGCAGCTTGGACAGAAAATCCGACGAATGCAAGGATAGCCAAGCGACCTACAAGAATATATCAACATGAGACCTCATTCTATTCAGTGCTGAAATCCTTTTGGGGGTTGTGACTCGTGAGATGGAATCCTCCCCCCCGCCGTCCCCCAAACCTCTTCTCACTACTGCATGACACACCAAAATCCCACCCTACTGTATATGGCAAACCCTTACCATTATGACGACCAGCAACAACAAAATCATCGAACTTTGTGAAAGCTTAACATGATGAGCATGCACAGTTTTGAACTCATGATGAGCATGCACAGTTTTGAACTCATGATGAGCATGCACAGATCTGAAAAGGCATAAAGAGGGAGACCAAGAGTTGCAGAAACTAACCATTTTTCACTTCCTTCACCTTGTACTCCTCGAACTTTTTGGGGTCCGTGGAGAAACCAAGAGGATCAAATGGGCCCCCGGGGTACTTCCGCTTCTCAAGGTCCTTCTCATCATTTCTTAGGGCCTCAGAAAAGGCAATGGCAAAAGCTTCTATGGCAAGAATGAATGGCATATTACCCCATGGAACAGGGTAACCCAAATAGGTAGCCTGGCCCCCTGATGTGGCTGCCCATTGTTGAGCCTCCACCCAATTGCCCAAGCCTAGAGCTTCTGGGATCAACACTCCAGGCTGCACATCAGTAGATTTTCCACAAGATTAGTGCATACATGAAATAAAGCTTCAATTCAAAGCCCAAACTCCAAAAACACCTTCAGAAAGTCAGAACAAGAGAATAATTAGCAAGTGCAATTGTGTGCATGCACATGTTTGTCACATAGACTTAGCTATTTAAACAACATCACTAACCACATGCGCATGACCAGATGAACTAAGCTAGAATTTAAGATTGCAACCAGGCAAACTTAAATAATCACTGCTTGCAAGCACAAAGCTTGAGTACTGACCACAGCAAGCATGGCCCATCTCCAGTGGATAAGCTCGGACTCCTTGAAAAGGCCGAGGGGATCGAAGCCAAAGTCCCTGCAACACACAAACAGAGTGATCTCGATACAAGTCTCAGAGACCCCATTCAATCCTGCATGGGCAAGATCTACCAATAGAGATATGTACTGCTGGTGTAAAATTTGAGGCAAGTTAGATTGTACTTAAGCAAGAGGTCCACCATGCGCCACCCATCAGACATACATGCAACATATGTGGAAACTGAAGAAACTGCTGTCATACACAAATGAACTTGCTAGCACAGAGCTTCTATTATAGAACCCCTCTGGGAGTGATGACTGCATTTGATGCACAAATTCTTGTATTTATAATACATACTTGCTTTTAAGGCACATAGACAACAGCATATGTGTATGTGGTGATCAAGAGGTAAAGGAACACATGTCCCACAGCTTTGAGATTAGCGCTTGATCCTATGTAGCGTGCAGCAGCATGTATTATGTTCAATAACCAGCCATGAAAGCTGCAATAAACACATGAAGCAGCTGATGAGGAAGCTGAAAGATCCATGTGGAGTCTTATGCACTTCCATTGCGTGTGTGAGAGTGTGAGTGTGCGTTTGCTGGTGTTTGGGGGGGGGGGGGGGGGGGGGGGGTTACCCGAGGGACGAACCATCAAGGTGGGCGGGGCGGGGCTGCCCAGGAAACCACTCTGAGGACACGGAGAGCCGAGACCCATTTGAGGCAAAGCCGCTCACCCGCAGGTGTGAAAGCAGGGGAACCCAAAAATTTGGACCTTGTGAGGCGCGAGGAGATAGCCTGCGCACATGCAGGGTCCCAGCCAGTCTCAGCAGCCTGAATCTGCACCGACGGATATCACCCACTTCGCGCACATGCCGTAGCGGCAGTAGCAACACCGGCCTGCCATTGGTCGTTAGTGTGCGCACATGCCAGCTAACCAACATGCGGTGAGTTAGATGACGTTGACGCAGACCATGTTGCAGAGTTTGGACGCATGTTGCGAGCGTCATCTACCATCGTTAGGTAGCCACCGCTTTGCTACCATTGCAAATGGCTAGGGGAGGGCACGCACTTTCCGTCAAAAGTGGTAGAGAAACGTTCAAGAAGCGATCTGCTACATTCCAAAAAAGTGGCGGGGCAGCATGGAATTTGCATCGGCCGGGATGTTGTGGTTGGTGCATGTGCGCACCCTAAGAGAGAGGGCACACTTCATTCTTGGCGACGAATTTCTCTGTGTATCCTTGCTCTTCATCTCTCTCTGTTTCCCAACATTCTTACAAGTTATTCTTACAAGGAGGGGGAGAGAGGAGGGGGGGGGGATCTATCTGAGAGAGAGAGAGAGAGAGAGAGAGAGAGGCATCTATCTGGGATTCCCTCTATTGAGCGATTTTTTTATTTTCTAGGATTGGGTACCCCATAATCTAGCCCAGATAGGGCCATCTTTCTCCCTTGCCTCCCATTGGCCTCCTTGTGGATGATTTTTTCATTGCCATAAAGCAAAGAAGTAGAATGTCACTGCCCCCAAAACAATAACATTTTTTAATTTTATTTTTAGCAATCTCAGTCTGAGCCAGGGAGTTCCAACAAAGAGAGATGCCATGTAGCAGCAAATACCACATCCGGCATCTCACTGGCCGGAATCCCATGTTGTAGAAGAGAGAGAGAGAGAGAGAGAGAGAGAGAGAGAGAGAGAGGGGGGGGTTAACGTTCAATTTTTTTACCAAACGTTCAATTGGGAGAGAGGAGAGAGGGGAGAGAGGGGTTTTAACTGCCGCCCCATGTTCCTACACATAGGTATTAATGGATGCCAAACGAGTGCCAGAGGTTTGAATGGGTGCCAGTTGAGAGACAGAGAGAGGGGTTGTAAATGTTTCTCTCTCTCCTTGCTCCATGTAGGTCTCTCTCCCCTTGCTCTATGCAGGTCTCTCCCTTGGCCAGGCGACTCTCTCTCTCTCTCTCTCTCTCTCTCTCTCTCTCTCTCTCTCTCTCTCTCTCTCTCTCTCTCTCTCTCTATACATGGACGGAATCTACCGACGCCTATGCACTGAAGACCCGGGGCGACCTCTAGAGGAGCTAACTACTATACTGACACATACATTACATGAGGCAGCAGCAGAAGCATACCCACACACCCAGCCTGAGCAGAACCGCCGATCTGGGAGCATGCCTCAGAACAGCTGGTACGATGAGGAGTGCCGCCAGATTAGAGCTAGACTTCAGAGGGAGGTGTTGTTGGGGGACATCACTCACAGACAGTCACAGATGAACTTCCGACGCCTGGTGCGGCGGAAGAAGAGGGCTTTTTTGGCTCGACTCGCGCAAGATCTATATCAGCTATTCTTGAGTCAAGACTCGCGCGAGGCATGGCGGCTCTTTCATGAGCAGTCCCCCCCCCCTGCTATTTCCTCCACAGAGACCCGGGGTCAGTACGCATCATCTCTGTACACAGTACCTAGACAGCCGCCCCTCCCCAACCCCCCTGATCCATGCCCCCACACATGTGTCTTTTTCACCGCTGAGATGGTGAAAAAAGCTATTGAGAAGATGAAGACCAGGAGAGCATATGATCATGAGGGCCTAGTCGTTGAGCATTTCATGCATGCCAAAGACTTACTAGCAGAGCTTCTAGCAGTTATGTTCAACCGTGCCATGTGTGAGGGCCTACCGGACACTTGGAGCCTATCTACGATCGTACCTATCTTCAAATCAGGAGACCCCATGAAGCCTGGGAACTATCGCACTATTATGATTGGGCACACACTGGCAAGATTGTATGCATCCATTCTTGAGCAACAGCTGAGTAAATGGGCAGAGAGGGAAGGACTGTGGGCAACTGGGCAGGCGGGGTTCAGGAGAGGCTTCTCTACTCTTGACCACATCTTGACACTCAGGGCCATCATCGAGGAAGGCAGATCGCATAGGAGACGGATCTAATGTAGCTTTGTGGACTTCCGCAAAGCTTTTGACACAGTACCCAGAGCTAGATTGATGCGCAGATTACAGGAAATAGGAGTACCCACAGAGCTCATTTGGGGGATCATGGCATTATACAGATCAGTAGGAGGGCATGTACGCACCCCGGAGGGACTCTCAATACCGGTTCACTCCACTATTGGAGTGAAGCAGGGTTGCCCGCTCTCTCCTACTCTTTTCGGTATGTATGTGGATGAGGTTTCTGACTACATTGACAAGGACGGGGATAAAGGTGCATAGTTGGCAGGGACATGGATTCCACTTTTGTTATATGCGGACGATATTGTGTTGATCTCCGAATCCCCAGAGGGAATGCAACGCCAATTGGATGCTTTGCATACGTTTGCCCACGAAAGTGGTTTGTCTGTCAACCTTGGTAAAACCAAGGTTATGGTGTTTAATACCACTCCACAATGGATCAGGAGATCAGCACCTACATTCACATATGGCCAGGAGACTGTGGAGTACATACGCTTACACTTACCTTGGAGTGGTTTTTACTGGACCCACATTCTCACTCAGAAGAGCAGCAGAGAACAGACTGACTAGAGCCCACGCAGCATTGGGAAGATTAGAGAGGATGTGTTCGCAGGTTCAGTTTCAGGAACCCCGGACGAAGCTCTGGCTTTTTGACACCTTGGTGGCCTCAGCATTGCTCTATGGGGCTGAGATATGGGGACCTTCATTGGATCACCACGGGAGGCCGGGTCGCACAGACGGATGGGGGAACATGGAGAAACCTCTCGTCTCTACGATCTCGCGGCTCATTAGAGCCAAGGCATCAGTACCACGGGCCATTATTCGAGCAGAGCTGGCGGCTCCCCCACCAGTGGTAGAGGTGCTCACCAGATTAGTCTCCTTCATAAACCGCACATGGGAACTTCCCAGAGACAGATATGCTCGCATAGCACTTGAGTCCTCTCGACAGTTAGCCATGCAAGGAGATACAACATGCTGGTATGGGGAGATGACATCATGGTTTCAGGCGCATGGGTTCAGCATAGACAGGCTGCCACCATTCCAGTACTCATTGGATGCACCATCTCTCATTCTTACACTGTCGGAGATCACCAACCTCATCCGCCAAGACCTGACCCAGCTAGACACCAGGAGGACATGGATACAACCAGCACAAGAACTGGGCACGAAGATGGTTTTCTACAGAGACCACCTTCTCCAGCTTACGGAAGATGGTTTTGTGATGAGACCCAGATACATGGATACCCACCTGTCTCATGGGATACGATGTGCTATTGGCCAGTTACACACATCGTCTCACCAGCTGCGGATTGAAACCGGGCGATACAGCGGAGTACCAATAGAGGCCAGGACATGCCCCTTGTGTAACATGGAACCTGAGACAGAGATGCATTACACATGCCGCTGCCCAGTCTACTACGAGATACGAGGCCGCTTCCATTGCTTGTTCAGAGAGGGTTTTGGACCACTCTCAAGAGTAATGGGATACGAAGATCAAAGATGCCTGGGTTTGTTCTTGCTCGAGCTGCGCAAACACAAAGAGAGCCCGATGAATGGCGAGGCTAACCAGTCTCAAACACGGATTACAGACTTCTTCAGAGCAGACACGGGACAGCTGCAAGAGCAACCCCCACAGCAGAGCTCCACCCCGTCTCACACCAGAGGCACACTGATTGATCGAGTGATTGAACTGGGGAAATCCAGGTGCCCACGACTGCGCAAGACTACACAGCATCGAAGGAGGCTACGTCAAAAGATTCAGAGCACTCTGGCCAGGCATGCACGACGCCCGATCAGACTACTAACCATGGAGGAAATTGATGAGATTCGCCAATGACCAATGCTGGATCTTTTGTGATTCAACTATCCCAGCTAGCCGCCCATTTTTGTTTAGTTTTCGGCTTAATTCACATCGACCAGTCTAGAATCCCATAATATATATCTTTGTTTTGTACTGTTGATTAGGTTATTTTGTTACTCTGACTTTGTATCAGATCCACCACTTTGTAACTTTTTGGTCTCATAGGTCACTATGGCCTTTTGAAGACGTTAATATAACATTTCATTTCATTTCATTTCTCTCTCTCTCTCTCTCTCTCTCTCTCTCTCTCTCTCTCTCTCTCTCTCTCTCTCTCTCTCTCTCTCTCTCTCTCTCTCTCTCTCTCTCTCTCTACGTACTGCATTTCAACCCAGTGTGTACTGCACTTCAACCCGGTTGTGCCCACAACATCCAAACGAGAAGGCAACGATTGTTGACCCCGCAGGTAAGCAGCTCCAATGACAGGCATCATCTTTCCATTTGTAACTTGGATTCCAAGATGCCTAATCTCTTCCCACACATCCAGTTCGGGTTGCATGTGTGCTCCAATTCAATGTTGCTATTTGTATGAAATTTTCCCTTTATCTCTCTCCCTTGGATCTCCTCTAGTCTCATCATACCCCTCCGAGCTCCCTTCTCTCTCCTCTCTCTACCTTCATCCCTTTTCTCTCTCAGCAACACGGCTCCCGCTCCCTCCCTCTCCCTCTCCATCAAGACTAGCACAACAAAGACACACACACACACACACACACACACACTTATCTAGCTGACAAGTTGTTGACTAACCATTGGCTGACATCTTCCTCTTTTGGTGTGCTAACATAGAGCTGCTAATCTCTAAAAATGTTTCACCGAGTATCTAGAGAAGACCACATGGAATTGCTCATAATACCAAATATGTACCAGATGTATACCACACCCACACACACACCCTTGCTTATTAAATATAGATACTATTCGCTATTTCGGCCCCTCTCCATTCAAGACTTTTGCCTCACTCTATGAGCTGACAGTGTCTATTTTTATATTTATGCTAAGACGGTATTCTGGAAGTCCTTGTGGGATCCCGGGCATTGGCTTGATCCTAACAATGAGGTCACATCAAGTTTGTTACTATTTTGGCTCATCCCTAATTGGGATTCTCATCGACCATGTGCACATCTGGTTTTAACCTAAATAGAGATCGGGCAGGCAATAGATTTGAACTATAACTCTCTGAGTCAATTCACATAGGGTGGATGCTCATAATGGAGTCAATAAAGGTGGGTGCTTCATGATGGACCCTCTATTTTGGCGTACTGTACCTCTATTTTGGCGTACTATAGCCAAACCCCAAACATTAATTCCCCGTTTCCATTCATAAACTTCATGTTGCGGGTCTGGAGTATGTGCTTGGAATGGTAATTCTTACATGTTTTTGCTTTCCATTTCAAATAGCGGTGAATAGAACCCACATCTAACAAACTGGTACATCTGAAAATCAGAGTTAATACCTTATCCTTTGCAAATCTCCATCCAATGGGTGTAGCTACACATGCTCCTTGTAATTGAAGTATATCTATCCAATTATAGCTATATGTTCTCGTGTCACATACAACACATTTATTAGCAACTGCACCAAACCAGTACGACTGGTAATCCAAGGCTTTTAACACAAACCCACACTCCTCTCTAGAAATGTTTATCCCTCCATCTAGATCTAATGTGTATAGGAGGGTTTCCTGCATTATACGGTTCATAAAGCTTTTTTGTATACAAATAAGTATGCCCAGATTCGGTGGTTTAAAAATGTACACTTTATTTATCCACCTCCTCATGTTTGGTACCTAAAGATGCAACTATATATAGGCTCTCTTTAAAGCAATTCACACACACACACACACACAACTATTTATAGCCTTGATATTGAATACTCACGATCCACTCAGTCGGTGCTACCAAACTACACACTTACATAAACGTAGGGCGCTTCAACCTTTGATCATCTTCCTCTGGCTCACTCACGGATTTCTGCATACAAGTTTACACATGGCGGTTTACTCTGACAAAGATCATCGTGGGCCATGGCTTCCTTCATCATGGGCTACCTATCTCTATAGCACGGTGCCTCGTGCGTCTGCTCTGTTTCTTCCTAATAGCGTTCTCCTCCCTGGTTTTCTGATTTTCATATGGTACGCTCTTTACCTCCCTTGTTTCTTCTCCCTCGCTTTATGTTCTCCCCTGTTTTTGCTCTCTTTCATCGTCAACACCTACGACAGAGGTTGCCATCACAACTCAAGGCTTTCCTGTGTTTTTCTTCCCTTCCGTTTGCAGACATCATCTTCATGCTTTCACCTCTGAGCTAGTAGCTCAAATGGGCTCCGATAGCATAAGATCAGAGGCTTCATACAAGAGGTTGGAAACTCATTTGTCAGAGAAACAGCGGGTTGTGCACAACGACAACATAACCCTAGCTGTACGGAAGCAGATTTGCTGAGAGCCCGAGCGCGCGCGCACACACACACACACACCTTCAACTTCTTTTGCACCAACAAGCAAGGAAAAGGACAACATCCTTATGCAGGTAGGTGCATCGGCACCTACTCCATATGTTTAACATTAGAACTCGTTGTAGATTCTATTATGTCTTTTAATAATAAATCTACGATTTTGTTTGGAAAAATGGTCAAATGTTGGCAATGTTCATGCTCAGCTGATACTTAATAAAATTTGTTTTATACATAATATATAGCTTTGGAATGATAGAATTGGCATCAGATTTACGAACCTCTCATTATCCATTAAGTTGAAATGCTTTAAAAATGCTAAAAACTGACAGGCTGCTTGGTCTGGGTTGATGTCATGCATATGATTTTAAGACAAACATCCTTAGTGATTTTCACAAGACAACTCGGCATGGTTGTGTCCTTTGTGCTCGCGGGTCAAGCTGACAATTCAGAGGGTTTGTATTGATGGTTTTCCAAAGAGGTAATAGCATCACAATGATCTATCGAAAGAACAAATATTTGTACAATATAATGACAAGATCAGTCACTTAAGAGTCAAGAAGCATAGGTTGCTAACCATTGCTAACAACCCCTCTTAGTGACCTAGAAAAAAGCTATATATTGATACATCTTTTTGAAATATATTACTATGTAGCATGCATAAAACAGTCACAATTGTTGTAGCATGGACCAGAGGTCTATCATTGAATAATAATTTGGAAATTTAGGATCGGTTTAGTAATGATAATCTGTTGGCTTTTTTTGAAGGATTGCTGGTCCCTTTTTGATGACCAGTGGACCAAATTGGTTGATCATTTGGAAGGCTACTCTTGGAAGCATAATGTCTCTTGTTTTTTTAGAATCTAACACATCTTTTTTGGCGTAAGAGTGATGTTAATCATAATGATAAGTGCAGTGGCATGCTTGTTATGAGAAATTATAGGACTATGTTTTGAGTTTGGAAGTTATGGTTTTTTGTGGTTGTCGCCAATCCTTTTTACATTCATTGTGGCAGGAATATGACACATACTTAATCTTGGTTTAGTGGTGAATTCATTAATAAGTGTTGATACAAATAACAAGAGAAAGAGATTATTGACACCTATCCTTTTATGTAATGCTAGAGCTTTGGGTATATTCACCTTGTAAATATAGTAATGGGAACTGCTTTTCAACATTTTTTCCTTGTTTAAAAGATGCATAATTTTTTAAATTAGTGTTAGTACTTTACTTTGAACATACTACAATGTTTTTGAATAAAGCCTTAATCCTCACGTGAGGGTCTTAGATGAGATGGCAGTGGACTGGACTTTTGAAAATTAGTTCAAAATACAAAGGAGATGCTGTCCGATTTTTCTGGAATTAAAAGATGAAAACTTTATCATTAATTAAGGACTCATTCTTTAAACTTAATATTGTATCTATATTATGGTGTTAGTTTTTGGTGTAATTTTTGACACCAATAACAAGGGGAGGGAGTCGTTGACACCTGTCTTCCCAAGTAATGCCAGTTCTGACAGGCTTGTGTTTCTTGGATGATGACAGGTAAGAGATTCTTTCCTTGGGATTACAACAAAAACTACAGCAGTAACGGAAGATCGTCCAATGTACCAACAAATGTACCAGTTGGATCCTTCTGCATGTAGATGTAGTGGAAGCTCATCCCAAAGGATGGGCACATAAGATACAGATATTATATTGTAGTGATCAATGATCAAATTTTTGATCTAAATGTTTGTATTATCCATTAGATACAGAATTTTGTATTGGTGTATATGAAATGATTTATGACATCTTGTTTTAAATTATTGTTATTTAATATATTATCTAACTCAATTGTCTAAGTATGGTTCAATTATGAGGGGATTTTTCATACTTAAACACACACAGAGGAGCGCCCCTCATCCACCCCTCGCTCCTCCATCATCGCCATCTCGAGAGAAGGAGCAATGGGAGAGACATAGTGAGGGAGATCAAAGAGAGAGAGAGAGAGAGAGAGAGAGAGAGAGAGAGAGAGAGAGAGAGAGAGAGAGAGAGAGAGAGAGAGAGAGAGAGAGAGAGAGAGAGAGAGCATTTTGGGGTTCCTAGGAAACTTGAAGACACCCTTCTCATCCAGTGTAAACTCTTGACCTTCAATAAGGGGCCAACATTCTTGAAAAATCTGTGAGAAATTGGGAAAGCCTTCAAGAGCAAAGTAGATTCTACCCAACATGTTACCGTACACCAATGGGGTGAAATGCAACCATTCCCCACACTTGTTAAATACAGAATTCACCTGGAGGATCAACATCAATACATAAATACATGTAACATATAGCTTCAAGCAGTTAATGACACATGTACACAAGAGTATCTGCATTTCCTCAAGCTTTGCACACAACATGATCATATGCAAAGCATCCTCCACAACAATTTGAAAAAATGCAACAAACCAGAAGCATGTAAACCCCAATCTAGAACAAAATAGTGTAGCACTCTGACAAATGTACACAAGAGTACCTACATTTCCTCAAGCTTTGCACACAGCATGCTTATCTGCAAAGCATCCTCCACAACAACTTGACAAAATGCAACAAACCAGACTTACTTGACAAACCAGATGAGACCATTGATCACCCACCCCATCATGCATAGAAGCATAGAAACCCCAATCTAGAACAAAACAGTGTAGCACTCTGTCAAAAGAGAATGAAGGCATAGAAAAACAGTATAATATCTGAACTTCCAAATAGATTGCAAAAGATGGAACCTGAATAACAAGAAAAAAAAAACCCACTCCCTAATTTTGTTGTGGAAGTATGCCCAGTAAGAGATAATTTTTACTAACCAAAGACACTACCTTTTTTCCAAATTTGTCCCAAGTACCAACAATCCCCAAAGAGATGAGGTAATGATTCAACATGAATCTTACAAAGGGGATATAGACCAAAGTGCTTTCCCATAATAGAGAGTTTAAGAGCATAAGGCAAAGCAATACCTTCCATAGAAAATTCTTAAAAGTAACATGTGCAGCAGCAAAATTCCACAAGTCAAAGCATAGTTTCTACCACCAAGTTGCACACCATTTTTTTTTCCATAACCTACTAAGCTTGCTCTCCAAAGCATCCAATAGAAGTATAGACAAGCAGACTAAATGGGTGTGAGGATGAATCAATGGAGTTTCACACCCACTCAGAAAAGAAGTTAATCCAATGTGAGATCAACCATTTAGATAAAGCTTCAAGAGCCTTAGACAGTAAAGGCAAAGCCTTATCATGTAGTCCAAACATAACTTTCAGTTAAGAAAAGTCATGATACCAACGATAGAGTCATCCCACAAATCAGACCATGAGACAAAGCCTTACAGTAAAGCATTACAAGTGTATATGTGGGACCCTTTCTAGGATAATTCCATAGTAGCCTACTAAATCTTGTGCAAAATATCAACTGAGAAATGTGCCTTTTTCAATAGCAGAGGGGCATTGAAAGTAGCTTTTGCTTCCAAAAGTGGTTTTTCCAAAACCCACCAATAGTATGAAATTTAGCAAGACCCAACATGTGAATCAACATAAGGGTCCAAGATTATACAGGATTATGAAAATACACCACAAATTTAGCACACATAGGGATTGCTTGAAAATGCATATTCAAAATCCCCAATCTAGCAAACTACTTATTTAGGCTTACATAAATAGTCCCAAGAAATCCAATGAAGCTTTATGTTTAAGAAAAGACTTCCTCCATAGGAAAAATTATTAGGCTTCAAAAAGACATTCCATCTAGTGACTTCTTACAAAGGAAAAACTTAATAGGCTTCAAAAAGGCATTCCATCTAGCCATGTTAAAGCTAAAAAAAGGAATATAAAACAAAACATAAGATAAGAGCACATTCTTGATAAAGTCCATTTTTGCATTTTAGAATCTATCTTGGCCATAACCCAATCAAACCTTTGCTTAGCAAAAATATCAACCCGATAGGAGTCCCCAGATGTCTAACAGGGGGGTCAAAAGCATTGTCTTCTGCAATAGAAAGCAAGCTAGACTTTCAATATTACACACATGGATCCACAAGTGGTGGAAGAGTCCTAAACAATTTGAAGAGCATTTCTCAACACAAAAGTTTCAACTTTGAGAAATTGAAATGAATCATCAGCAAACATCTTGGTTAACAATTGTTTTCCATCAGGAAGCAACAAACCAGAAATATTACCTTTTTCAGTAGCAACTTCTAGGTTTAAAATATTGTTGGAATTAGGGTTGCAGAGAAACACTCACAGCTTGGAGAAGACAAAGGAAGCTCAAGGCACACCGTGACGAGTGTGTTACTTAGTATGCAATGGAAAGATAGATAGCCCTAGAATGATGGGCGTATATACAATGCTCGGGGGAAAAAACCTCCTAAAGAGGGAAAAAATGCCCCGGCGGTCCTAGTGTGTTCACACACATCACTACCACGTGTATATGGTAACAAATCCCCCCTGGAGTGATGCGGTGAACGAGAGCTGGCACATGAGTAAAGGGAAGTGCCATGCCTTGAGGACATGATCAGTCCACAAAGGAGAGTAAGCCCAAAGATTTGCGGAAAGCTTCAAGCTCCTCACGAGACAATGCCTTTGTGAAAAGATCTACAAGGTTGTCCTGTGTTGGCACATAAGCCAAGCTGATCTCTCCTGCTGAGAGCCTCTCCCTGACATAGTGGTAATGCACCTCAATGTGCTTTGTGCGAGCATGAAAAGCTGGGTTCCTTGCAACTGCCAATGCGCTCTGACTGTCACTGTAGATAGTGTTGGCAGTGTCCTGTCCAACACCCAAATCAGCCATAAGGCGTCTGAGCCATACACACTGAACCGTAGCTGTGAAGACTGCCCTGTACTCAGCCTCACAACTCGAAGTGGCCACAATAGGTTGCTTCTTGCTCAACCATGATATACATGAACTGCAAGCATGAAGCAAAAACCACTTGTGGACACTCACGTGTCAAAACAACCAGCCCAATCTGAGTCCGAAAAAGCATGTAAGTCTGGCGGCAATGATCCCTCCTTGGGATAAAACAAGCCAAGATGTAAAGTGCCACTAAGGTAGCGGAAAATCCTCTTGACAGCCTGCCAATGCTTAGACCCTGGGCTATGCATGAATCTGCTGACCTGTGAGACTGCAAACTGAATATCTGGCCTCGTGTTGCATACATAAATGAGACAACCAATAACAGTTTGGTAAAGAGTGACATCAACAAGATCGCAAGCATCATGTAGACTCAACTTCAAACCTGTTTCCATGGGAGTGGCAATAGGTTTGCAATCCTCAAGTCCAAACTTACATAGCAATGTCTCTATATAACTTTTCTGACACAAGGCAATACCACCATCACACTGCTTAAAATGTATACCCAAGTAATGATGCAACAGCCCCAAATCTTTCATCTTGAAAGTAGCATTCAAATCAGCCTTAAATTCAGCAATATGTCTCTCATTTGGTCCAGTGATCAGCAAATCATCGACATAAAGAACCACAATGAGAAGTACATCACCCTCACGCTTTACATACAATGTGCTTTCTGTTGGACTGTTACGAAAGCCTTGTTTGACCAAATGAGTGTCAGCTTTCTCATACCAAGAACGAGGAGATTGCTTCAACCCATACAAAGCCTTGTTACATTTGCACACTTTGTCCTCTTGTCCTTTTATGACAAAACCGTGAGGTTGTGTTACATAAACTTCCTCAAATATGTCACCATTCAAAAAAGCAGTAACAATGTCTGATTGATGTACATCCCAACCAAAATGAGCTGCCAATGCACATAGAAAACACATAGTAGTCATACGACAAGTGGGAGCAAAAGTCTCTTCATAATCTATGCCTTTTTGTTGTGCATAACCCTTTGCAAGAAGTCGAGCCTTATGGCGATCGACCTCACCATCCGGATTGCATTTCGACTTGTAAACCCACTTTGTACCAATGGCCTCTTTGCCAGGAGGCAAATCACATAAATTCCATGTGTCATTTTCAATAAGTGCATCATATTCTGATTGCATGGCAGCCATCCAATTTTCTGAATTCTGTGCTTCATCAAAAGATAGAGGCTCCTCAACATCATGTAAACTAGACATAGCCAAAGCATAACAATCTGATGCATAAGATGCATGGCGAGAGCCTGAACGAGTACGACTAGACAAAGGTGCATCCAATTTACTGTCACGCAAAGTGTGCACCGGCCATTTTGGCATACCTCTAGCCTGCTCATTTTCAGCCCTTTCCTCATCAAGTACATCATGTACATCTGCATCAGTAAAATAGGCTGATCTGTAACATTTTCAGAAACCCCCATAGGCTGTACATTTGCCTCATTGGAACTTACATTCGTATTTCCACCACTAAAAAGAGGCAACAAAGTGTCATAAATGTCCTGTGAGCTTACATTACTGTCTCTAGTACATGACAGCAAGGGCTGAACAGAATCTTCCACAAACACTACATCCCTTGAAACCAAAATACGTTTTGTTTGCGGGTGATACAACCTGTAACCTTTGCTTTCAGCACTATAACCAACAAAAATACATTTCACAGCCTTATCATCCAATTTTCTGCGATGCACTTGTGGCACCAAAGCATATGCCAAACAACCACAAACACGCATGTGCTCAATAGAAGGCTTTCTATCATGCCATGCTTCATATGGAGTAATAGACTGCAAAGCTTTCGTAGGACACCTGTTAAGTACATAAGTGGCACACATGATGGACTCAAGCCAAAAAGAATGTGGCAAAGATTGACTTTTGACCATACATCGTGCCATTTTCGTCAGTGACCTGTTTTCCTCTCAGCAACACCATTTTGTTGAGGTGTATAAGGCACTGTACATTGGTGTTTTATCCCACAACTAGCCAAAAATGCATTAAATTCATGAGACATATACTCCCCCCCTCGATCAGAACGGAGGGTGCCCATAGTACATTTCGAGACATTTTCAGCCATAGCCAAAAATTGTTTGAAGCACATAAAAACTTCGGACTTCGCTTTAAGCGGAAATACCCATGCATGCCTGGAGTAATCATCAATGAAAGTCACAAAGTACAGGTAATTGCCCAAGGACGGAGTTTGCATGGGCCCACAAACATCACTATGCACAAGCTACAACCTGCATGTGGGCCTAACTGAACCATCCTTTGGAAACTTAGAACGCTGCATTTTGCCCAAAATACAGCCTTCACAAACATGTTTGATAGGTGCTTCAAGAGGCGGAAAAGAAGCAACCATATCAGATTTTTGCAAACGCAGCAAACTGGCAAAATTTGGATGACCAAAACGTGCATGCCAAAGTTTTTCATCTGAAATAGCCCTTGAATCTGCAACAGTATTTGCAAAATTTTGTCCACACTTGTCATACAAAGTGAGCTTATACAGCCCACGGCACAAAAGGCCAGATGCAACAATTTCATCACCAAAACTGAGATCATGAATTGTACATCTGTCATTCACAAATTTGACTACAAGTTCAAGTCTAGCAAGTGCGGATACAGACAAGAGATTCTTCTTGATCCCATGTACATAAAGTGCATCAACAAGTGTGAAGGAACTGCCATTTGTAGCAGTAAGCACAATCTTTCCAACTCCCTGAACTGGATACGAGGCATTGTTGGCACAAGTGACTAAATTCCCATGAGGGACAGATTCGAGAGAGGTAAACAATTCACGATGTGAGGTAATGTGCTTTGTAGCACCGTTGTCGAAATACCACACATGTGAATTTGCAGCAACTGACAAGCATGCATCATGGACAGCAGGATTGTAAGTGCACCCTGCGCTAAAATCCCATTCTGCATCAACATCAGCAACACAGTCTTCTTTCATAGAAGACTCAACAATGACTGCATTTGTAGTGGAACCAACATTTGCAGTGGAACCACCCTCTTTCTTCTTAGCCTCTTTGGCCTTCAACTTAGGACACGACTTAATCAAGTGATCATTAGCTTTACAATAATGGAAACGCATCTTCTTTTTGCCCTTATCACCAGAATCTCCAAACGAATTGCTGCCAGCAGAAGCATTAGAAACAGAATTTTGCCACTCGCAGCAGAACCATAAGAAGTGGTTGCATTGCTGTTACCACCCTTTCTTTGAGAAGCAATAAAAAGCCTGTTCAACTGCACGCTGCCTAGTCCTGTTTTTTCTGGAAAGTGACTCTTGCAACAACAATGTGCATAATGCATCAAACTTGACAACTTTAGGATTTCCTTGGGTCATAAGTCTCCAAGTACTAGCAAAAGTCTGGTAAGAATCTGGTAAGGCATCAAGAACAGTCTGCACAAGGGAACTGTCTGAAATGACTTCACCTGCAAAAATAAGTTGTTCATTGATATCCTTGACACCTGCAAGGAAAGTGTTCATATCATCTTCCTCATGCATAATCTTCGACTCCAGCTCTTTACGCAACAAAGAAATTTTAGCCTCATTGCGACTTGTATAAAGACCAGCCAAAATATCCCAAGCTTGTTTTGCAGATTTTGCTGAACGGATGTGAGAAACAATGGTGCGCTTCACAAACAATGCAATCAATGCATGAGCCTGAGCATCCTTTACATCCAATGAGCTTCTTCTGTCGTAGGCGAAACAACTCTGATAGCAGCAATCCTTGCAGCAAGACCTGCAACATCCTCAACATCGCCTGCATCCTCAGAACCAGGACGTACATCAATGCCCTGCACAATATTCTAGACGCCCTTTGAGACAAGAACGTGTTGCATCATATAAGCCCACATAGGGTAATTGTCCCCATCTAACCTGTCCTCAGCAGCAATGCTGCACCTGATGTGAAAACTGCCCGAAAATAGGAGAAACGGAGCGAGAACAACACGTGCTATATAGCACAAACCTTAGAAGACTGTAAGGCACCTATTATGTAGAAATCGGCACTGACAAAAATTCTGCACAAAATGACGAAATTGCTTGTGCAGACCTGCCTATAGTGGAAACGGAGGCCGAAATGAGCCTGAATTGAAAATCTGAGCAGACTAAGCTCTACGAGTTTTCCCAAAATATTTTTCGAACTGCGAACGCTTGCCAAACCTCACTGTAATCGGAGAAAGTGAGCAGGCGTGTGCTGGAGCAGCTGGCGACTAAGCCCGGGAGGACGTAACCTGCTCTGATACCAATTGTTGGAATTAGGGTTGCAGAGAAACACTCACAGCTTGGAGAAGACGAAGGAAGCTCAAGGCACACCGTGAAGAGTGTGTTACTTAGTATGCAATGGAAAGATAGATAGCCCTAGAATGATGGGCATATATACAATGCTTGGGGGGAAAAACCTCCTAAAGAGGGAAAAAATGCCCCGGCGGTCCTAGTGTGTTCACACACATCACTACCACATGTATATGGTAACAAATATGAGTAACCACAACAAATGATAAGGGGGCATGCTTGACTGTCCTTGCTAAGGGAAAACCCCGTTACACAAAATCTCAGAATAAGCATTAGCTGTGAGGGAAATCACATAATCAACCACTTTAGGGAGAAACTCCAATTTTCTCATAGTAGCATCAATAAAGGACTGGGAGACTATATCATAAGCTTTGTCCAGATCGAGTTGGAAAAGGATACACTTTTGATCATAGAAATGAGCAAGAACAATCCCAATCAGAGTAGACAAAATGTTGTCATATATAGATCTCCCCTTAATAAACCCATGTTGATGAGGAGAGATCCCTCTTTCCAAACATGGCATAAGTCTCATGGCCAAAGCCTTAGAAACAATCTTATAAATCACAGAGAACATGGTGATAGGCCTCCAATGCTTAGGCAAGGAGCAAGCAACTTGCTTAGCAAATCAGTATAATCATGCCTTGAAAAATCCATGGGTCTACTATTTCCCTATTAAAAACTCTATTAAAAATATCACATACTAGAGTAGCCAACAACTCCCAAAAATATAAAAAGAAGCGCACAGTAAGACCATCCCATCTAGGAGATTTATCCTTCCCCATACATTTTAAAGCTTGAAAACATTCCTAAGGAGAAAACAATAATTCCAACACAAGTGCTTCCTGAGAGAAATAATGGGAGAGACCACCGAAAGAACATGAGACTGTAAAAATAATACTGACTCAGAAGAGACTTCTCTAAGGCTTATGTTGTCGCTTGTGACCTACACCCGTCAACACTAAAAGATGTTCTCCTTGTGTAACACCAAGTGCACTAGACAATCCCAAAATGGGTTGTTCACGTGCCTAGGTGCAACACAAGCCTCTATATTACTATACAAAAGTCCTCTCATGGAAGATATAATGGGGACAACAAAATCAAGATTAGGGGAATTGGCAATGATATTTTCTTAGGGTGCAAAGTAGCTTCAGAAGATCTTGTTCATTTATTTAAGGACTATTCTACCACCAAGGGGTTAGCTTTTAAAATTTGCAAGTGAATAAAACATGGACCTTACAATTCTTTAAAAAGACTAAATATTGGGAGGTATAGAACTAGGCCCGACTCGCATGCACTTATATTGTTCGGTAGTGCTATCTTAAGCACTACCAAATCAAGATTAGGGGAATTGGCAATGATGTTTGCTTAGGGTGCAAAGTAGCTTCAGAAGATCTTGTTCATTTATTTAAGGACTATTCTACCACCAAGGGGTTAGCTTTTAAAATTTGCAAGGGAATAAAACATGGAGCTTACAATTCTTAAGAAAGACTAAATATTGGGAGGTATAGAACTAGGTCCGACTCGCATGCCCTTATATTGTTAGGTAGTGCTATCTTAAGCACATCTAGCACACCATGAACTCTCATGTGTATGAGTGGTCGACTAACATTGCATAGTACACTATTTCAAAAAGTCAACGACATAGAAGCTATTGCAAGAAGTCAACACAAAGCTAAAGCAAAAAAGGCGGTCATTTTAATTAATGTCCTACAGCCATGTTTTGAGAAATATGATAAAGCAAATACAAAGTATTTGGAGAACAACAGGCTAAAGATGGAATGTTACAAGAGTGCAATAGGACCGCAAAGCACTTAAATGGAAGAAGGAAGAGTAAATGGGAGTAGACGCAGTGTTTCGGGGCTACGGCTATACAGCAACGCATGCGGAACGGAACGACAAAGATAAAGAGAGAGGTTACGAGAGCGGTTATGGGAATGGCACTGGTGTTGTTAGTTCATAAATGTGACATTTGAAACTCATGTGGTCATCATTCTATCATCCTGTCTCTGAAATAGCACAGATTGCATGTTCTGATATGCGTTCAGAATCCACTTTTGGTGGGCAACATAATTTTTGAGCTCTACTAAATGTGCTTAACATATCTGAAAAACCAAAACATATCACTGTGTGTCAAGTAAGGAATCGCGATTCCTTACCATCCTTCATACTGCTATAAACTTTTGAGCTAGCCTTGTAGAGCATGGTCCCAGGATTTTAACGGTCTTTACGAATCATCAAAATTCCTTCCGGAGCTCAAGTTATCAGCAATCTTGTGAATCTACTCAAATAAGGAATCACAATTCCTTGTCATACACATTAAGGTGCATTTGCTACTGCTAGTCTTGCAAGCATTGGGAAAAGAGAAGAGGTTCAAAAAAAAAAGAAGAGTATGGAGCCTTTTTTTTTGGTCATTGGTGCCAAATTTGGGGAGTATAAGTTTCGCATTGTTACGAGTGGGACGACACCCATAGTCAAAATTCTAGTCCCAGGACGATTTTTCGCATAGTGAATTCACTATGGGAAACTGACAAAAATTCGGGCAATTTTGTTCGAAAAAAGTGCGCTATTTTTTCGTGTGGTAGTGATCTATTGCCTTCAAAACGAGTTCTAGACAAGTTTGGGTAAGGTCAAATAATTTTGAAAATCTCCCAAAAAATTTGACCAAAATGGCCTCTAAACAACCCAAAATATTTGAGGCCGAGAAAATTTGGGCAGTTTATGATGATGATGATGGGTTGTTGCCCCATTTTCTACACCCATAGTGACGAAATGATTTGTGTACTTCCATTCCATGTGCACATGAATTGGTTATTTCTCGCTAAAACAATACCTAAAGATGTGTACACACATGGGTTAAGGTTGGTTTTGCCTACATGTGCGGTGGATTCATATTTGGGAAAACGTTGATCCGAGGGTCTGTGGGTGGATATATTTTTGCACATCATGGCGCATGATACTGGACAACTACCACAAACTATTCATATTTATCCTTAGAAGTGTGACATGTGGGCGTTGTACAAGTTTTGGAAAAACCTTGCAAGGGTGCTACGCACGTAGATGAACCAGTTGAGGTGATATTGCATTACAATGTAGATCGTTCTCACATAATGCCAACAACTACATGCGCAGGCATCTATCTTTAGTGGTACCTTTTCCCTATCAACAACTACTTATTTTCTATACTGATTCTTTCTATTTGCTACTTCCCTTCATGCTAGGCTTCATTATAGCCGAGGTTTCCCTACATCTACGGAGTTTTCCCATAGCAAGTTGCGACTAATTTGCATGTGCAAGCATCATCTTCTTATAATTTCATGGTCGGGGGCAAGAATAAATATTTGAGGCCGAGAAAATTTGGGCGGTTTATGATGATGATGATGGGTTGTCCCATGTTCTACGCCCACAGTGAGTGACGTAGGGTAAAGGGACCAATAGCGTGCCCACGACACTAAGTGACACATAACATTAAAGAGGGGGGGGGGGGGGGGGGGGGGTAAGGGGATCGACGGCGCAGAAGTGGATGCGGGGAGCCCGAGGCAGATTAAACCCGGACGCGCGGCAAGTCAACGCGAAAAAGAACCCGGGCGGCGACTCGATTTGAACCCAGGGCCTCGTCGCCCAGATTGTGACGCATGGGGTAACCATCCCACCCGCGCGCACATGTTGTACCCATGGCCCGGGTTTTTGGGGTTTTATTATTAAAACATAGACGCTGCTCGGGTTTAATCTGTGGCCGAGTTTAGTTTTTAAGTGCCCATCTACGGCTGCAACCTCTCCGATTTTTGTGCGCGCACTTCTCTGCCTTTGATCCCCTTACCCCCCCCCCCCCTCTTTAATACTATGTCTTATTTAGTCCTGAGGATAGCGTGCCTGGTTCTAGTCCAAAAATGCGGCAGCCCGTTTACTTGTACAAGTTTACTTGCATACAAAATCATTTTTACTTTATTCAATTATTGTTTATGATTCGTACCCATTATAGTATTTTGGAATTGGAATTTGAATTGAAAGAGAGGGAGGGGGGGTGTGGGGGACAAGGAGAGGAAAGCGAGAGAAATGATGTTTTTTAATGTAATGTGATAGAGCTTATTGTGTGTGTGTGTATTCCGAGAGCCATGTTTATGCCTCTACTTTTTGCTATCAAGAGAATCGGTATAGAATCTATTTTACTTCAATTTCTATTCAATTATTGTTGATGGTTATACTATTGTGGAATGGGAATGTGCGTTGTCACAGAGAGGGGGAGGGGAGGCCGAGGCGTAGGGGACACGAGAGACAAAAATTACGAGATAGTGATGTTTTCTTTAATGTGATGTGATAGATGTGAAACATTTGTACTGTTTATCCTTTTAGTCTCCATGATTTGCAATCTTTGTGTTGAGAGAGAGAGAGAGAGAGAGAGAGAGAGAGAGAGAGAGAGAGAGAGAGAGAGAGAGAGAGAGATCACAAGACAGAAGACATGGACTAAAATGATTTATCATATCTTTAAACAAGTTCATACATTCACAAGAGCTATTAAACATTTTTCTACCTAATGGAATTCGACCCAATGTATCATTTGGATTTGCCTAGCGCCAAAGGTTGTGATGTTGAGGGTCTTTAGGGTTTAGAGAGAGAGAGAGAGAGAGAGAGAGAGAGAGAGAGAGAGAGAGAGAGAGGAATGATGCTTCTATGTAAGTATTGATATGTGCGTGCATGGTCCCAGACGGAGAGAGAGAACTCTAACTAGACGTGGAAAACGTGGAAACTTTATTGCCACCTCGACAGACCTTTCTTCTACACGTCAGCAAATTGCTCTCTCTCTCTCTCTCTGTTGTGCTTAGCTCTCTCTCTCTCTCATACACACAACAAGATACTTTTATTTGAAGGCAAGGAGCTGAGCATCCATGAAGAGAACAGAGAACGCATGCATGCATTTCAACTAGAAAGGCTTATGCACGAAAAATATGCAATGTAAAGGTAACACTTAATGGTAAAACATAAGTTTCTTCTGTTGAGCTTATATGTGAAGCTACTCAATATATGGCTTCTCTATATATGTCACCCAGGTCCCCTCTATATATACATCATCTCATGTGTGTATTCTACACACTTTGGGGTTCTACTTCTGTGTTCTCTCCTTCTCTCAACATGGTATCAGAGCAGTACGTTTTTGTTTTCGATTTTTCTCCTGATCAAAATCGATTTTGCAGAAACTAATCTCTAGAGGGATTGGAATCGATGTGGTCTACAACTTTGCAGAAGGAAGTTTCTTCAAATTCTGCACCGATTTTGAGTTATCGTTCACGGACTGCGTACATACCTGAAAAACAGCTTCCGCGTTTTGTTTTTGATTTTTCTGCTAATTGGAAACGATTTTGCAAAAACTACCCGTCATCGAGATCGGAATCGATGTGGTCTACAACTTTGCAGAAGAAAGTTTTTTCAAATTCTGCACCGATTTTGAGTTATCGTTCGCGGACTGCGTACATACCTAAAAAGCAACTTCCGCTTTTTGTTTTTGACTTTTTTGCTAATTGGAAACTATTTTGCAGAAACTACCCGCTTAGGAGACTGGAATCAATGTGGTCTACAACTTTGCAGAAGGAAGTGTTTTCAAATTCTGCACCGATTTTGAGTTATCGTTCCCGGACTGCGTACATACCTAAAAAGCAACTTCCGCTTTTTGTTTTTGATTTTTTTGCTAATTGAAAACGATTTTGCAGAAACTATCCGCTGAGAAAACCGGAATCGATGTGGTCTACAACTTTGCAGAAGGAAGTGTTTTCAAATTCTGCACCGATTTTGAGTTATCGTTCGCGGACTGCGTACATACATAAAAAGCAATTTTTGTTTTTTGTTTTTTATTTTTCTGCTTATTGAAAACGATTTTGCAGAAACTACCCGCGTGAGAGACCGGAATCGATGTGTTCTACAACTTTGCAGAAGAAACTACCCGCTATGGGAGACCGAAATCGATGTGGTCTATAACTTTGCAGAAGAAAGTTTCTCTAAATTCTGCACCGATTTTGGGTTATCGTCTCGGACTGCGAATATGTTTGAAAATCAAAATTTTACTTTTTGCTTTTGATTTTTCTCATAATTGAAAACTTCTCAATTATATTTTTCTTCATCAATCATATATTTGTTTCTGACGTAATTTTGTTGCAGAAGCCAGTTACACATCGTTCCGATTCAGTCGAGCCGTTGATGATCGTCCAAATTCTATCGAGCTACTGTTGGTACATGATCTTTTGTTATATGATATACTCGTTCATTGATTCTCGTATAATTATTCTTTTAGAGATATAGTTTACGTCGTTTTATTGATAATTTCTCATTGATACCATAGTGATTTTGATGGTACCATGATGATGTTTTGTTAATACTTTGGTCATGGTGATTTTCGTTGATACCATGATGATATGTCATTGATATCATGGTTATTCTCGGTGGTGCCATGATGATATTTCATTGATACCATGGTTATTCTCGGTGATGCCATGATGATGTTTCGTTGATACCATGGTTATTCTCGGTGATGCCATGATGTTGTTTCGTTGATTCCATGGTTATTTTTGTTGATACCATGATGATGTTTTGTTGATACCATGGTTATTCTCGGTGATACCATGATGTTGTTTCGTTGATACCATGGTTATTCTGGGTGATGCCATGATGATGTTTCGTTGATACCATGGTTATTCTCGGTGATACCATGATGTTGTTTCGTTGATACAATGATTATTCTCGGTGATATCATGATGCTTTTCGTTGATACCATGGTCATTTATTCATTTTTATTGATATAATGATGATATTTTGTTAATACTTTGATATCATGATGCTTTTCGTTGATACCATGGTCATTTATTCATTTTTATTGATATAATGATGATATTTTGTTAATACTTTGATGGTATTCATTGATCACTACATTGATAAATGTTGTTTTATGTAGTATATACACATATCATTTGTATCACGTAATCACACATTTTGTACTTTTACGTTTATACTTTATGTACCATATGTTGTCGTGCGTATATATGTCGTCAAAAGAGTGGCGTCGCGAACCATCTCTTATGGCATTGTGAACGTAATTATTTCATTAACGATGCTAATAATTTTCATGACATGTTCTTTTTGGAGTCTATGATCTATGTAGGATTGATCAAAGAATTGATTTTATGAAGACAAACTTGGTGACAATAAAAGATTTATGAAGATATGTTTGGTGATGCCATATTGATGACAACATGAAGACATGTTTGGTGATGCGATATTGATGACAAGCTACACAGCAGATTCACGGAGACACTTTTGATTACAAGCTAATCGATAGCTTTTATACCTCTTTATTGAACCTTTGTATTCATTATTGTATTTGATAGGATAGGAGTAATGTAACTCCTCATAAAACATTCATTGTAAAAGGAGTGATGTAGCTCCTCGTAAACATTTGTATATTTAATGATTTTTATAATATAACGGTGGGTGTATATAGAGCTGTGGGTTTTTCCCTTGATCTCCCAAGGGTTTTTTCATCCACAGTTAGGGACCCTTATTTGAGCGGGGGTGTTGAGCTTATATGTGAAGCTACTCAATATATGGCTTCTCTATATATGGCACCCAGGTCCCCTCTATATATACATCATCTCATGTGTGTATTCTACACACTTTGGGGTTCTACTTCTGTGTTCTCTCCTTCTCTGAACATCTTCAACCTTCAGCCCTTGTGCATTGTTTGCTGATTTTCATTTCCTTACCCCTTGTGTATGGCAATTTTTCATTTTCAGATCTCCCAAGTTCCAATTCTAGGAAATTCTCCCCTTGCAAGGGGCTTCCCCACACAAGTACTTCCTTTTGGTCCACCACCTATAACCGTGCCGTGAGAACACAATCTTACAATGAATTCATGGCAAAAGTGGGGGACTTTCCTTTTGTCATGTCCCCTTCAAATCATCGCTATAGCGAAATAGACATCGACATTAATATAAATGGCCTTCTCCAACCAAACCAAGAGACTCTGGAGAGTGTGCTCCACACAAGCCGCGTGGTTGAGGAGCCCGAAATCATGAATATAGCAATGGATTACTTTGATAGCAACTGGAAAGCATTCAAGTTATGTGGGACTCTCCTCCATAGCATCCGTGAGGCGCGTGATTAGTGCCATCACATTGATATGATGCTTTCAACAATGCCAATATCAACCAATGAAGAATTCAACTATTTACAACATAAGCAAATGGTAGAGGGCTTATACAAAATTGCACATGCGAGGAACCCTTTTGTCGACAATGCGATGAATCGAATGTTTGTGGATGTGGAGGAAAGCTACAATGCACTAAGCAAAGAGGTAGAAAAGAAGAGGATATTGATAGAAAGGGAGGTGTGGATGTTGGAGAAGTGGAAAGGGGGTGGTTGTATTTTGCATATGCTCGTTATAGTTGTGGTGGGGGTGACAATAGCTAGAGTGGTTGTGGCAATGCATGCGGTTGCAAGCGTAGCTAATGTGCCATTTGCCATCGCAAAGACTGAGTGCACAAGGACTTTCAAGAGGGTGCATAGTCATAGAACTCAAAGTTTTAAGAGTACTAAAGAACATAAAAAAACTCAAAGCTTTAAGAGTACTAAAGAACATAAAAAAAAAGGCAAAGCAGTATGGGTGGAAGAGGATATGTTTTCAAAAAAAACAAGGGGCCAAGATTGAGGCCCTAGCGAGATGGAGTTTTACAGTGAGAAGAATGTTGGACACATAAGGTGCCTAATGGCAGGGCTAGAAGAGGATGTAGAGAGTGAGAGGAGGCTTGTAGAGTTTGGATGTGATCATGGAGAGGAGGTAATATGTGTGAAACAAGTAGCCTACAATCTTCATTGTAACCACCTCCACCTTGGCCAACAACTAGATAACCTCCAAGAGCAAATTGTTGTTTGCTTCCTCATCATTAACAAAGCTCTTCATTGGCTCCTCCAAGAGTTCTCCCCCACTCCTCTTACCTCAAAATGCTTGTCATTTTGATCCTGCTTTTTATTCTTACCCCCAACTTTGTATAATTATTACTTCTCATAGTGAGACACATTTTTTCTCCAAAGTTTTGTTAATACAAGGTCATTGCAACATTAAATAAAGTACAATATATTTTCTCTTAAAACAATAGATTGCTAGGTAAAAGCAAAAAAGAAACTACGTAAAATTGTCATAATATTCGTAACCAGTATGTGTGCCTAAATTTCCTCCCGAAAATATTGCAATGATTATCAATAGTTTCTTTGACAATATTTTAAAAGCCAATATTTAAATTGGCAATTTTTTTGGCAATTTTTTTGAAAAATTCTAAATGTAGCCTTATTTAGTGATGCTTTTAATGTTTCTTTTGACATTATTTCTATGTCAAAAGGAGTTCTTAACAATTTTTTGTAAAATATTACACTATGTTACGCTATGTCTATGTACTTTAGGCATCTAGTTGCTATGTGAATGGCTATGCTTTATGTCTACTGTTATCCCAATAGCATTAGCTTTGTATTCATGACTATATGCACATGTGTGTATGGCATATATGTATGTGTATCTGTATACATATGAGCTTGTGTATATCTCAATGGCTTATGATTATGTGTATGTGTATGATTATGCATATGACTAATTCTATGTGCATGTGTATGGCCTATATCTACATGTGTATGGTCTTATCACTATTGTGTATGGCCTATGTCTATGCATTAAGAACATGACCAACTGCCATGTTTTATGTGTATGTGTATGTGTATGGTATATGGCTATGCATTATGAATCGTCATCTAAACTTTAGGAATCTAGTTGCTATGTGAATGGCTATGCTTAATGTCTAATGTTATCCCAATAACATTAGCTATGTATTCATGACTATGTACGTGCACGTGTGTGTATGGCATATATGTATGTGTATCTATATGCATATGAGCCTATGTATATCTGCATGGCCTATGATTATGAGTATGTGTATGACTTGCATATGACTAAGTCTATGTGCGTGTGTATGGCCTATATCTAAATGTGTATGGTATATCACTATTGTCTATGGCCTATGGCAATGCGTTAAGTACATGACCAACTACCATGTTTTATGTGTATGTGTATGGTCTATGGCTTTGCATTATGAATCGTCATCTAAACTTGAGTTGTGTTAATAAGGATGATGATGAAGGGGAAAAACCCTTGTAGGAGAAAACTATCCTTCATATTTCACTATCATTGCTATTAGTGAGCAATGTATATTTGCCAGGGTGTCTAATTTTAAGTGTTCCTAATGCTCACATCCAATAAGATGATGTGCTATATGCCACTCAACCTAATTGATGCACGTAGTGTAAAAATGGCCCTAAGGCTACTTAAGGCATGTATGATAGAATCCTAAAGACTCAAGAGTGCTCAAACACTTGACCATTAGGAGTTAAGTGGCTTCTATTTGTGAGGTTTATTTGCACTGGTCCTTGTGTGCCATAATAAAGAAGAACAAAAGAAGAAAATATGTACATGCAAATGATACATAGAGTTAATAGACTTGTACCGTATGTTCCCTTAACCCCTCCGATGACACTGGGTAGGTGTATTTTGTGACCTTATCATGGAGAGTTTGAGTCTTGACATCGTACTCCCAATTGACAGTGTGAAAAACTCTCGCATCGATAGGTGCAGTGCTCTCAACCTTAGCCTTGCCCTTGTCGGCAATGATTTTAGCTTTAGCCTGACGCTCGATCAATCTTTGTTGACCTCGCAAGGTGGCTTTTGCTTCCAATTGGCGAGCTAATTAGAGAGATTCCTTGATTTAATGTATCCGATTCATGAGTCATTCCATTGTCAAACAAAAATGCCTCTTCTTCTATGGCTTGTGAGGGTACGGTGATCTCTACATGGTGAGGTTCTCTTGGGGCTCCATTAGCGAAATATGAGCTAACTTCCTCATCTACCAATGGTTCATGGGAGGCATTGGTATTGGTGTTACCTAAGCCGATAAAGTTGGAGAATCTATCCAGTAGGCTTGCACTATTACTAGGAGCCTCGACCCTTGGGTTCTCCCCTTCTTCGTAGGCACTCATGGTGTCACTAGAGAGTGAGGATTCACTAAAGATTCTAGGAAGGTTAGTAGTTGCACCAGAGCAAGACTCTACTAATGAGCATGTCCCAATACTAGGAATTGATTGCGGATTGTTTGAAGCACTCTCTTCAAGAGGTTCAATGATGCATCCAGATCTCAAGTTCATAGGCCTCTAAGTGTATTCATGGGTTAGGTTAGGCTTTTGTGTAGTCCAAGAAGGATTGTCTGGGTATGGTTGGTTACATAGGACAAAATGGGGCTAATTCTTGGATAGCTTTCTATATCATACACACCTTGTCCACATACAATAGATGGTATGGGATTCCCAACTCCAATTGGAAAAGATTTGACTCTCATCAATGGTGATTGCAAGGTTGGAGATATGACTGGTAAATCCTGCAGAGATAGGAAGATGCGGCCCTTGCTCGTGGAGTGGGTTGCACTCACACTTACATTGGTTGTGTACTTCACAGAACTCTCTACACATGAGATGATTCGGGAGTGCGGTGACCCTTATTGAGCCTTTTGTTCTTAGTTTTGGATCAGGAGAGATGGAGTTTCACTAGAGATATCTAGTATTGTCAATGGCCGCTGAAAGCGATTCTTACGGGCTATTTGACAAATAGTTCTCCCATGGCGTTGGTAGCTCACGTACACGTAGAAATCCCAACACCGGTGTGTGTGGATTTGTCTTTGCTCAATGGATATCAATATGCTATGGGAGATTTTGGGCAGGTGGTAGAGTGTGGTGCAACGTTGAAGGTGAAGAGGTCTACACTCTCACGCGCACTGTTGATGTTTCTCACAACGAACCTTGCACATGAGCTCTGAGAGGTTTCCAAGCCCACTTGTAGCATGTGGATGCCATTAAATCTCTCTCTCTCTCTCTTTGTATGTGTGTGCATGTGTGTGTATGTGTCTAAATGTATGTAGCTGAGCACACAAGAGATGATGACCTAAAACCTACTTGTGTGTGTGTGTGTGTGTGTGTGTGTGTGTGTGTGTGTGTGAGAGAGAGAGAGAGAGAGAGAGAGAGAGAGAGAGAGAAAGAGAGAGACTCATACAAATGTGAGCTAGAGCTCCAGACAGATACTAGTTTTTTGAGCAAGTGGAGTATATATATATGTATATACATGTGGTACATTGGGTACAAGGTCCAAAATGTGTGTACAAACACTTGCATGCACATTTGATCATAAAACATAAAAGACAACATGAATAAAAACCAGTCTTTAATACCATGGTTTATACATTGTGGGCTTGGGAAGTAGGCATCCCATGTTCATCGTTATATGTATTGACCTAAGGCATGGAATCTTTGGAGCTGGGGCTCCATCATCCATCTAGAATCATCAAAAGAATAATTCTTAAACTTAACTAAATACTTACAAAGAACCCTACCGTTCCATAGAAACTTATCTTCGTGTCTTAGAATAGCCTCGGGTTGCAAAATTTCTTCCATCTCTTCAAATTCAGGGGTTCTTCTTCAAGGGGCTCCGTAGGAGGTGTTCCCTTTAAAGACTTTAGAAGGCTTACATGAAAGGCATTGTGGGTGCGCCAAGAAGCTGACAACCTTAGACTATAAGCCGTCTCATTTATACGTTCCTAAATTTGAAAAGGACCATAATAGTAACGTGCTAACTTTGCATAATACTTTTGATGACCTGAGTGCATGCCTTTCTAATCCTTTCCCATTGTTTTCCTTAAACGGGCTTTGGAAAACTTGAGCAAGACCCAGTCATCTTCCTATGCTTATCAGCCACTATCTTTTGTCTTAGCTGTATTGCTTTTATGGCGTCTTTTATCTTCTCAAATGACGTTTGAAGATCAGGCACATACTCATCAGCAACGAAGATCTTTTGGTGCATCCTCAAAATAGGAGGAACTTTTGACCGACCTTCAACTATTTCAAAGGGATACTTTCCTATAGAGGTATGCACGGTATTGTTATACGCATACTCTACTAATGGTAAGTACCTTTCCCATTGATTTTGTTGATCTACAACATTGACAAAGCTCTTGAGTAGATCTAATATGGTGGAGTTGACAATCTCACTTTACCCATCTATTTGAGGATGATAGGTGGAGGAGAAGTTCAACCTTGTGCCCATATTCTCAAATAGTCCTTTCTAGAAGAGACTCATCATGCGAGGATCTCTATCTGAGACTATAGACTTTGGCAAGCTATGGTACTTGAAACTTTGAGAAACAAAGAGGTTAGCCATATGATTAGTTTTGATAGTCTTCTTGACAGGTATGAAATGTGCTTGCTTACTAAACCTATCAACTATCATCCATATGCCCGTATTTCCATAAATTGATTTTGGTAAACCAAAAAGGAAATCCATGGAGATACTTTCCCAAGCTGCATTTGGGATGGGTAGTGGATGCCATAATCCGCTTGTTTACCTCTATCATACTTTACATTTTTGCACATCAAACATTGCAAAACATAAGCTTTTATGTCTTGTTTCATTGATAGCTAGTAAAAGTATGTCTCAATAGCATTTGTAGTGGCTTGTATGCCCCGATGTCCCACATAAGGAGGAGCATGGGATTTTAACATAACTTTCTCTCTCAATTCTTTAGTAACACATATCTTAGAGCCATAGAGAAGAAATCCCTCAGAAATCTATCTTTTAGCTCATATGGATATTGTATCTTCCCCATACTCAAAGCGGACATGACGTTAGCAAAATATGGATCCATATCATCCTAGATATATCATTGTGGCAAGCCACTGAAACAGCATTTGCTCGTGCTCGTCGTGAGAGAGCATCTGCCACCGAATTGTGCTTACCAGGGATGTGAGCAATATGAAAAGTGAAATTGTGACAAGAAGTTTGCCCACCTCATTTGCTTATCCGAAAGCTTGGTTTGTGTCATGAAGTACTTGATGCTTTGATGGTCTATCCTTATGATGAAAGGATTATCAAGCAAATAGTGTTTCCATGAATCTAGAGCTGCAAGTAATTCCTTTTTATTGATTCCTAGCACTCTTTCTTGCTCATTTAAATGGTAACTTTCATATGCTATGGCATGTCCTTCTTGCAAAAGAACAACGCCTAAGCAATCACCGCAAGCATCACATTCAACCTCGAATAGCTTTGTGAGGTCGGGAAGAACTAGCACGGGCTTAGACATAAGCTTTTCTTTAAGTGCTAGGAAAGATTTATTTTCCTTAGCTATCCATTGGAATTTGACCTTTTCTTAGTCAAATCATGAAGTGGTCCTACTATCATGGAGAAATTTTCAATGAATCTCCTATAGTAAGAGCACATTCAAATGAAGCTTCTGAGTTCATGAAGATTCTTTGGTTGAGGCCATTCTTCTATTATCTTCAACTTGTCGGGATCCATGTGGATACCCTCTTTGGAGCTAATATGGCCTAAATAGCAAATCTCTTCTAAAAATAACTCACTCTTTTTGCCATTGACATAAAGCTTATTGTTTCCCACTTCTTGGAAAACCGCCTTAAGGTGAGACTTGTGTTCTTCTAAGCTTTTAGAGTAGATTATGATATCATCAAAAAATATTCCCGTGTAAGCACGATGCCTATGAAAGATGCGGTCCATCATTCGATTGAATGTGGCCAGTGCATTTGTGAGTCCAGAAGGCATCACAATAAACTCATAAAGATCGAAGGTAGTGCAGACTGCGGTCTTGTGAATATCTTTAGGTACGATACAAATTTGATGTTGACGAGAGCAAAGCGATACCCGAACCCGGACGGCCTCTAAACGCCGGGAGCCGATGCATGCCTTGAGCTGGTCACGGTAAAGCGAACAGGGGGCACCACCTAGCTTGGTGTGGCTAGGACGCAATCAACGGTGATGGGAACACCACGAATTCAAAAACACACACACACACACACACACACACACACACACACGCAGAGCATTGACAAATGATGAAAACCCTCCGGGGTGTGAGGGAGAATTATTGCTTGCAGTATTTACAATGACCTTCCTTCCGGCGAGGTGACACACCGTGGTGATAGTGAGATAGGGAGAAGAGATGGTGAATCTACTTGGTGTGTTCTCTAGAGACGACTCGATGATGTGAAACTCGCTACCAAGGATATGTATGTGTGTGTGCATCGACCACTGGAGTCGAGAGGTGGACGTATCTCCCTTCACATGGTGCAATTCCCAAAACAAACCATTACACAAGTCCCCTCCCCGCGATGCCAATAGTGTTAATCCCTCTCACTAAAACTCTACCAAGTGCTGACCTCTCATGAACTGCCCCCCTCCCAATAGTGACCTCTCAGTGCCCTTTTATAGGTGTTGGTTGCTTGGATTAGGGTAATCCCGATTTGATTAGGGTAAGCTAATCGGGGAGACAAAGCCAGGCGGTGGGCCTGGTGTGGCTGACCCTTGCTTTGTCTTGGGAGTTATTTAAAATGAAAACCTCTAGGTGGGCCTTTGTGACCATCACCTAGAGAGAGGGAATTTACAAATTGGGAATTTTACAAGGCTTGGGTGAAAACTCAAAAAATGATGATGATAACCTATGGATTACTGAAAACGGTGTTGTGGTCGCGTGATGCCGGTGAATGGAAGCTTGCCGGTACGTTGATGTAGTGCCTACGTCTTTTCGGGGTCGCGGCTGGGGCATGCCTTTGGCGCCTTTTTTCTTTTTGTTGTCGGGGTCGCGTGATCCGGGTCGTCCTCCTTTGTTGTGGTCATCGTAGTCATAAAATTCCTCATTTTTTGTATTTATGTGTGTGTGTGTGTATAAACGGGTGTGCGCATATGTGTATTCATATGTGTAATCGTGTGTGTGCGTGTATATGTATATGTGTGTGTGCATGCGTGCGTGGGAATGGGGGTGGGTTATATATATATATATATATATATATATACATACATATATATATTGAGGCGGTCCGGGGCGGGCAACAAGAAGAGCAACCTCTAGACACCCTTCAAGGCTCCCGTGCTGCTCAATGGGGCTGGGGCACAACACAACACAAACCAAAACAACAAACCCACAGCCAAATCCCAACTACACAAGGGGCACCACCTAGTTTAAGAGCGAACTAGGACGCAAAAGAGGAGAATCGTTAGAGCAACCCACAAACAAGCAAGGAATTTACACTAACCCTAACACCAATGGAACACTCTCACACACTAAAACACGAGAGAGAGAGAGAGAGAGAGAGAGAGAGAGAGAGAGAGAGAGAGAGAGAGAGAGAGAGAGAGAGAGAGAGAGATAGTGCTCAGGCTGCTTTGAAACGTATCGACAATGATCAAGCAAACACAACTATATATTTAAGAAAGAGAGAGAAAGGGGGAGGGGGTGCTTGTTGCATTAATACCTTCTTACAAATCTGTCATGACAAATCAAAGTGAAATTAGTATTTGTTCAACATAGCTTGCGTAAATTTCACCACAACACATCACAAGAAAAGCCACCCCAATCACTGTCTTAAAGCCAGGGGAGTCCTCTCCACCCTGTCGCCCTCTTACAGTATGTGGGATTTATGGCTAGATTGATGACAACACCAGAGACAAGCTATCAAGAACTTAACAAAAAACACCAAGACACTTACGCATCATTGTTGTCCATTACTTCACGTTGGAAGGGAGACAAAATATCCAAGCTTAGTCCAAATCCACCCTCCTTGATTCAGCAAATGTTGGGCTTACACTAGTAGGAGAAATGATAGATTTCCTACTCTCAATTGAATGATCACTCTCTCTCTTACAATGGCATAGAGTTCCCTTGCTAATCCCCTATTACAACAAATGTACATGCATAAGACAATGAGCTTCCACTCAAGAGCTCCTTCTAGAGAGGTTGAGCTTGGCTTCTCAAGCTATATCATAGTGCTCTTGCTTATGGCTCCCCCCTTATTGTGCTAGCTACACCCTCCTTTTATAGCAATTTTGAAGGCTAGGGTTACTCCTCTAACCATGGTTGGGTTAGATTTTCAGCAATTTATCTAATTTCTTTTGCTTGGAATTATCAAGAAGTTGGTGGGGAAAGAGAGAGGAGAGAAATGGAGGTGATAGGACTTTTCATAGTGGGTTAGTGTTAGTAGAGTTAGTATTAATTTACAAATGGAATTGGATATTTACAATGGGAGTATCCATGTAGGATACAAATAAGGAAGAAAAACTCTTAAGAGGTAAGAAAAGGTGGATTTCTTACAAGGTTGATGCTCCAAGTGTCTTGAGTAGGGCCAATTTTGACGCTTGTTGACGGTCCACTAGCTTTGACGGTACATTTTTTCTCCACTCTTGACCTTCCTTGAGAGACAAGATAATTGAAGCTGAGTAATCAACCACCATGATGCTGTCTTTTAAGAGAAGAGGCTGAATTTTGTGGTTTTTTTGATAGATATGGGTAAATTGGAGGAGGAAAAATGAGACTAGGTGGTCAATTTTGGAATGGAATTGTGTGTGGGAGGTATGAGTTCACCATGGTTTCTCTTATTCTTCAAGATTGAGGAGAAGGTGAGTAGGGTGCAGAGAGGAGTGGTGAGAGAGGTGGGGATGATGAGTGGAGAAGTGTGTGTGAAAGAGGAAAATGATAAAGTGGAAGAGAGAGTGTGGCTGCATAGCATGGGAAAACTGGGGTCCACTAATAAAATCATAGCTCACAGCTCGTAGCTCAAAAAAATATGAAAAAATTTGAGGCAAAAGTTCAGCCCACGAGCTACAACTTTTGTTTGTATCACCTTTTCAAATTCGGAGAGCAAGTGAACTTTAAAAATTCAGCAAAACCGACCGTGTTTTTCCACTGCACAAGGTCCTTCTTTGGATGATTCTTTTGAATACCTCCAAGAGTAAGCCCTCCATAGTGCATGTATGCATGCCACCTACCCTTGACCTTATTTGGTAGGTCTATAATTGAAGATATTGTTGAGATTATGATATAAGTGAATAGTACAACTAAGAAAATCAAATATTGAGGGGTCTAAAACATATGTACATGTCAAATATAAATAATATAAGTGGAAAAAATATAAAGGGGTCAAAAGAAATCTCTCTCATTATGAGGCTACCATAAAAAGATAAATATTTTTGGTGTTCTAAAAAAAAACAAAATAGATGTAGGAAGGGAAAAATCACAATAGTGAAAAAATATATACATAAATAAAACTAGTTTTTTTGGATTTTTGTTGGGATGGAGTTACACCAAAAATAAGAGAAGCTTACATGAAAATATTTCTATATGGAATAAAGAGTATGAAAAATGGTAAGAAAAATTGTGGTAATGGTGAGGCAATGTACAGAGCATAAATAACACACACCTAGGTAGAAATATTTAAATAAATACCAAAATAATTATGAAAAAAATCCTTTTATTTAGGCTCTATATACAATGAAATATTTACACACAAATGGGCCATAATATACTTATAATTTTTATTTTTTTGGCTCAACTAGCCCAGCGACTAGGTAGCTGAGGGTTTTAAAGAAAATATGGGGAAAGTTCCCTAACTCACATACGCCTATATATAGTGAAATGGTAGGGATAGCCACAGTGTTTGGGTGATTTTGGTAGGGTGAGGTAACTCACTGTGACAATTACAAAGAGCCGAAAAACGGCTATCATTAGCCCTCCCCCTCGATGATGGTATATTCATGTACCATCATAGAGCATCTTTTCCAAAGAGAGTGCTTTAGAGTCCTTGACGAGATCTTTATTGTTTGGCCCCTCAGAATTTTGGCTAGAGTTACACTCATGCTTCATGTAACAATACTTACATGAGACAGTGGCCTTTTGACAGATCTTTGGTAGATCCTTTGGTAGAATGCGACTCAAATAGTGCTTCAAGCGATACCCGTTTACTTTCCTGGAGTGCTCTTTACCATTCAAGTCCATAAGCTGATAGTAACTTGAATCGAAAGCCTTCTTGACTATGTATGGCCCTTGCCATCTTGTTTCAAATTTGGCATCAAAACGATTATCGAGTCGATTGTCATACCTTAGCACAAGATCTCCTTCATTGATGCCTTTGTCCTTCAGTTTCTTGTCAAGCTTCTCCTTTGTCTGTGTGGCTTTCCTCTTATAGCACTCGTATGCTGCTTCTCTTTTCCACTCAAGCTCAGCTAAGGTAAGCAGTCGATCCATCCATACCTCTTGATCATCTTGTGCTCCTTTGCCATGAAGTCGCATTGTTGGAATGTTGAGCTCGATGGCTGCAAAGCCTCTTGACCATAGACCAAGTGAAATGGTGTGAACTCCGTGGCTTCCCTATATGTGGTTCGATATGCCCACAAGGCACCATCCAAGAAGTCATCCCACAACTTTGTCTTGTTTTTCACCATCTTTCTAATGATGCCTGCAATGACACCATTAGGTTTTTCTACCAAACCATTGGATTGGGGATAGTAGGGTGTACTGTGACGATGTAGAATGTGAAGTTCTTCACAGACTTCTGTGAGCAATCCCTTTCTAAACCCTGGACCATTATCAGAAACAATCTCCAAAGGTGTGCCAAATCTACAACAAATGTGAGTGTAGACGAATTTGCTCACTGTCTTCTTATTTACCTTTGCCACACTTTGTGCTTCCACCCACCTAGTCATATAGTCTACAGCCACTAGAATGTAGAGTTTACCATTTTTTGTCCTAGGCAGAGGACCCATAGCATCAATGCCCCACTTTTCAAATGGTCCATTTGCAAGCACGATTTGCCTTGGACCATAAACCAATCTTCTATTCCCATTTACCTGACAATTGTGACAACTTTTACACCAATGTTGGACATCCACATGCAGACTTGGGCAAACATACCCCGCAAGCAAAATCTTCTTCACAGTTAATTCTTGGGCAAAATGACCACCACATGCTTCTTCATGCAAACCTTTTAGAATGGCTGGAATTTCCTCAATAGTTGGTACTCTTCTGCATACTTGATCCCTCCCTCTTTGATAGAGGGAGCCTTCTAGGAAGAGATATGCGCTTGCCTTCTTCATGAGTCTCCTCTTCTGAGCCTTCGTGAAGTCTTGTGAAAACTCGCCCTCCAAAATGTAGCTAATAATGGGAGTCAATGACTCCAATCCTTGGTATCTCGGTTGCTTGACAGTTGCTGCCACCATGATGACCTGCACTTCTTTCTCAACACATGTAACTACTTGCTGTGCAAGTAAATCGGCATTTTCATTCTGTTTCCTAGGAATATGATATAGTTGCACTTCTTCAAATTGATTAAACAATCTACGAATGGCATGAACTTTTGTCCGTAAGCTTTCATTCTTGCATGCCCAAATACCTAAAATCTGTTTAACAATGAGATGTGCATCTCCCTTTACCATGAGGCGTTGTATCCCTTGGCCAATGCACATCTTCAAACCATGAATTAGTGTGTCGTATTCTGCTTCATTGTTGCTAGCTGAACTTGGTAGATTGAACTTCTCTTTCATGACCACCTCTCCACTTGGGTTGAGCAACACTAGCCCTCCCCCTGCTTTTCCTGTGGCTCGACGAAAAGCTCCATCAAAGAACAAGGTAAAAGCATTAGGAATACTTTTTGGTGGTGGTAATGGTAGGGTCTTTACTTCAGGCACCTTAATCTCCTTTTCATGCACCCTATAAGTGAGAATCCCTGCCAATTGTGCACGCACACTATCTTCTACCTTGAAAGAGTATTGAAACTCTTGCAACTCCATAATCCACTTTGAGATCCTAGTACTAAGATTCATTTGAGATGACACCCAAGGGAACAAATTCTCTGCAGTGATAATTACAAAAGGTTTTGGTAGCAGGTAGGATCTAAACTTTCTCACCGCAAACATGAGAGAAAGCATCATGAGTTCTGCTTCTGTGTAGTCTCTCTCTAAAGCATTCATGACCCTACTAGAAAAGTAGATGGGTCGCATCCTTGTATTGTGGGGATCTTGTTGTAGCAACACAGCACCAATTGTTTCCCTTCCAACACTAGAGCTAACAAAGAATGTGTACTCCCAACAAGGAGGCATGAGTGTTGGTAGCTCTGACAAAATGACTTTAATGTTACAAAAATACTCTTCAAGCTCATCAGACCATGCAAATTCTACTTGTTGTGTCAACTTTTGCAAAGGATGAAGCAACTCCGAAGCTAAGTGAATAAAGCGTGACATATACTTCACTTTTTGAATGAATGATATGAACTCCTTGAGATTCTTGGGTGAGGGGAGCTCAATAAGAGCCTTTGCCTTTGAAGGATCCACCTCAATGCCTTTATAGGAAACCTTGTGACCAAGCAAGATCACTTCATCCTCAGCTATGTGACACTTGTCGGGGTTGAGTTGACCTCCCATGTCATAGAGCTTCTTTAAACCTTCTTCTACCCTTTGTAGATGCAATGATTTTGAGCTATAAATGCAAAAATCATCAATAAAAACCCTAATGGACTTTCCAAAGAATGCTTGAAACACCATGTTCATGAAGATTTGGAAAGTTGCAGGAGCATTTGTCAGACCAAATGGCATGACTCTAAAAGCATAACAACCCCAAGGAGTGATAAAGGTTGTTTTCAATTGATCCTCCAATGCAATCCCTATTTGAAAGTAACCTGAGTAACCATCGCACACAGTGTACTTCTCATGACCATCTACCTCATTTAGTATCTCATCCTGGAATGGGAGGGGAAAGTGATCTCTTTTTGTTGCCTCATTGAGGGGACAGTAATCCACACACACACCCTCCACTTGCCATTTTTCTTAGGAGTGACAACAACAGGAGAGACCCACTCTGAATTCTCCACTGGATAAATGAAACCTGCTGCTAGAAGCTTTCTTACCTCCTTGAGTAGAGCGTGCTCCTTAATGACTCCTAGCCTTCGTAGCTTTTGAGCCTTAGGTGTGGCCTCTGGCTTCAACTCAATCTTGTGTTGAACAACATCTACTCCACGCACATCGGTGTAGTCTTTAGCAAAAAGCCTCGGAAATTTCCTTGGCACACATTTGAACTCCTCTCTTTCATCCTTTGTAAGTGTTGTAGACAACATACCTTTTAACATTCCTTCCTCTTCCACCTTTCGGTTCTCTTGGGAACCTACCTCTTCCAAACCTCGACAAGAGGTCTCTTGGTTTCTTGGCTTAAACCTTACCCCCATGACTTCGATGGAAGACTCCTCTTCAGTAATGCTGCTGCTACTTTCTTCTTCTGAAGTGCTATCGGTCCAACCTTCTTCCGTCTCACTTTGAGATGATTCTTCATGGAGCTCCTCTCTGCGTTGCTCCTTCATGTTAAAGACAACCTTCTTATGATTGTCATTCCTGCAAATTAATTTCCCACTCTCCCAATCCTGCAAAGCTCGCATTTTCATTAGCCATGGTCTTCCTAAGATAAATGGATAACCACTTACCTTGGTCGACATAACATAAAAATCCACTGCCTTCTTAATGCCAAAGGCCTCCACAAAAACATTTTTACAAATGCCTACGCACCTAGCCTTGCTATTGTTTGCCATTTTCACTTTGATTTCAGGTGTCTCATGGATGTGCATGCCTAGTCTTTGCATGAGCCCTTCTGTCATGATGCAAATTTGTGCACCCCCATCCACTAGACCTTTCCTAACCAATCTTACTTTTATGTAACAATCTAGCACAGGTGTAATATCCTCGTTCATTTTAGCATGTGCAATTTTTACAACAGGAAAACTCTCTTTTACCTTTCTCCTAGTGCTAACTGCCTTTGTTAAATCCCTCCTAACTTGTGGGCATAAGGCAAGAAACTGAGGCCATGAGATATCAGGACCCTTACCTCGCATGTCTTCCAACAGGTTGTATGGAGCCATACCATGTCCAAGAGGGAAGTCTTGGAGATTGATACGACGTCGAGTCCTCTTAGCTTCCTTGGTCTCCTTTGCCTTCTTGCCTTGTCCATGGTCACTCTGTGATGGGACTCCTTCTTTCTCTTTACCTTTTACTTGGCCACGCTTAATGCCATTAGCTTCCATGTCAACCTCATTTGAGTTTGTCACCTCTACCACATGCACATTTGGATCTGGCAAAGGTGGAACTCCTTCTATCCCTTGTGGAGGTGGTCTTGGTCCATTTGGTCTTTGTAGAAGCCTTGGTTGTTGACCAGTTCCTTCACGTGCATTCATCACTGGGTAATTCAAGTTAGGTCTCCCTGGCTCCCCACGGGACCAAGGACAATTATACATCCCATGTCCAGACTCTCCGCAATTCCAACATTGCAAGACTCTCCTAGGTCGTGGATCTCGCTCTTCAGACTTCTTTGCTTGTCCCTTTGGACCTACAGCTTGTGCAAGGTGAATTGACAGGCTGCTTAAAGATTCGTTTAACTTCTCAATGACTTCCGCCGTTACCTCAGGAAGATCCCTCGATGTTGATTCTTGTGACCTACCTTTGGGTCTAAGACCTTCTATTGGAACCTCTCCCCTTAAGCACTTGAGTTTCCTATATTTCTCAGCAGCCCTAGTTTCAGCTGCATCAAAGGTAGCAGGTGCACCCGCCTCAACTTTTACCTTAAGGTCAGGAAAGAGTCCGGCTATGAACCTCTCCTTCTTTAGAAATTCTGCACCATCACCAGGGTTAGCAACATTTCGTATCCATAGAAAACAAAGACGTAGAAACTCTTGCTTGTACAAGTAGTAGTCATCTAAGTCTTTTTGCTTATGAGAAACAATTTCTTGCCATAATTTTTGAGTGTTTTGGGGATCAAAGAAGTATCTCTTAAAACGATTCAAAACTTCTGTGTAATTCCCCTTAACTTCCTCAGGCAAAGAGTCAAACCAAGTACTAGCATCTTTCCTAAGGACCACCTCAAACATTTCTACACGTTCTTGATCGGCTACTATCCTCTTGATACGGCAAGACATCTTGAAATTTGCTAAAAATAATTCTGCATCCTCTCCAGGCACTCCAAAGAAAAGAGGATATCCAGACATTTGGCGTTGGCTCTCCATTATTATGAAAGATTACAACACGAGTTACAATAAGGGGGACAATAGAGATTTAGAACCACTCGCCTGCAAATGAAGAAGTAAGAAAATACTACTCTAGGTTTTCTTCTTTAGCTATCCAAGCTTCAATGAGGTCTCGATTTGTTTGATCAAAATAAAAAGGTAGACTATTGATGAGCTCTAAGAAGGGTTGAAATTCTTCAAAGCTAAGGCGATAAACAGAAATCTCTAGAACTTCATTTTCTGGATCCAAAAGAGCAACCACGTCCCAAGTGATAAATTGCACTTGTTCTACAATTCCCAACGCACAAGCGGTTTGTATAAAAACTAGATCTTCATGCTCGTCGAAGGCCGTGAGAAAGTAGCAATTGACTAGGAGCTCCTTTCCTTCGAGTTCCACACAGTCGGAGTGAGGCAACCTTCTCACAATTTCATAAAGAACATCCTCATCAAGTCCAATCAAGTTTGCAAGATTTAAAGACTCCACTTGTGCTACAAAATTCCTGGACAAAAACTCTTTAGGATTATGGTGAAATCATTCAAAAGCATAAAGAGATTTACAATGTCTCTATGAACAAAGTGTCATAGAAAGTAGAGAAGGATGAGAATTTATACAAATTTGCAATCTTCTCTATGCTCTCTTTATTAAGACAAGCTCTGAATAGCTCCCTATCTCCTTTGTTGAAAGCGAAAGGAAGACTATTAATAAGACGCAAATGAGGGAAAAATTCACCAAATGTGAGTCTATGAAGCATGAACTCTGGCCGCAAGTTTCCTGAAGAGTCTTCCTCAATGGTGAAATGCACTCGCCAAACGCCAAATTTCACTCTATTTACCAATCTTAGGGAACACACTAGTTGGATGAATGCGCGGTCTTCCTTAGTGCCCAACAACAAGAGGAAAATGGAATCCATGCGTAGGAGCTTCCGTCTTAACTTCACCACCCTCTTGTTATGAGGGAGACGCCTTACTACTTGCTCCTGCAACTCAATTGGTAATAGAGCTAGATCTCTAAGGATTGAACTTTCACTGCACACACATTCCCAGTTAGAACAAATGATCGTTTTTTTGTTTCTTGTAACAACTTGGACAAAGAAAAAACAAACATACACACTATTTTGCCAGGCTGCACTTCATTTTAAAATAAAATGAACACATGTACATCAAAAGAAGTGTGGTAGTTGATGAGAGGTAGAATGAAAGGGTTTGGTGATGCAAGAATTTCTCCTACTCTTTGGGCACCAAACATGAACACCATACGTTGTTGAAAATGGATTTCTCTACTAATTGCAATGTTTATTCTAATGTGTGGAGTGAAATGGAAGGGGAAAACCTCTAGTCCTGGGCCATTATCCATGGTCTATGCATGACCTAATGCTTAAAACAAAACAAAAATATAGACGTCCAAACTAAGGTCGTACCTAATGAGAGGCAAAATAAAAGGATTTACTGAAGCGTTTATCTCGGCCAACCTAAGAGGACCTAAAATTCTACGAATGACACGTTGAAATTGCAACTTCGTACTAACATTTATGTTGACCTTTTGCCTTGCAATGGGAATGAACGGATCATACAAATTTTCGTGATTCATTCAAACTACTTGACTATGCTAAAGGTTGATTCTACACAAAAATACACAAGCCGTTCTTCAGTGGGGGCACCAATTTGAGGCGGTCCGGGGCGGGCAACAAGAAGAGCAACCTCTAGACACCCTTCAAGGCTCCCGTGCTGCTCAATGGGGCTGAGGCACAACACAACACAAACCAAAACAACAAACCCACAGCCAAATCCCAACTACACAAGGGGCACCACCTAGTTTAAGAGCGAACTAGGACGCAAAAGAGGAGAATCGTTAGAGCAACCCACAAACAAGCAAGGAATTTACACTAACCCTAACACCAATGGAACACTCTCACACACTAAAACACGAGAGAGAGAGAGAGAGAGAGAGAGAGAGAGAGAGAGAGAGAGAGAGAGAGAGAGAGAGAGAGAGAGAGAGAGAGAGAGAGAGAGAGAGTGCTCGGGCTGCTTTGAAACGTATCGGCAATGATCAAGCAAACACAACTATATATTTAAGAAAGAGAGAGAAAGGGGGAGGGGGTGCTTGTTGCATTAATACCTTCTTACAAATCTGTCATGACAAATCAAAGTGAAATTAGTATTTGTTCAACATAGCTTGCGTAAATTTCACCACAACACATCACAAGAAAAGCCACCCCAATCACTGTCTTAAAGCCAGGGGAGTCCTCTCCACCCTGTCGCCCTCTTACAGTATGTGGGATTTATGGCTAGATTGATGACAACACCAGAGACAAGCTATCAAGAACTTAACAAAAAACACCAAGACACTTACGCATCATTGTTGTCCATTACTTCACGTTGGAAGGGAGACAAAATATCCAAGCTTAGTCCAAATCCACCCTCCTTGATTCAGCAAATGTTGGGCTTACACTAGTAGGAGAAATGATAGATTTCCTACTCTCAATTGAATGATCACTCTCTCTCTTACAATGGCATAGAGTTCCCTTGCTAATCCCCTATTACAACAAATGCACATGCATAAGACAATGAGCTTCCACTCAAGAGCTCCTTCTAGAGAGGTTGAGCTTGGCTTCTCAAGCTATAGCATGGTGCTCTTGCTTATGGCTCCCCCCTTTTTGTGCTAGCTACACCCTCCTTTTATAGCAATTTTGAAGGCTAGGGTTACTCCTCTAACCATGGTTGGGTTAGATTTTCAGCAATTTATCTAATTTCTTTTGCTTGGAATTATCAAGAAGTTGGTGGGGAAAGAGAGAGGAGAGAAATGGAGGTGATAGGACTTTTCATAGTGGGTTAGTGTTAGTAGAGTTAGTATTAATTTACAAATGGAATTGGATATTTACAATGGGAGTATCCATGTAGGATACAAATAAGGAAGAAAAACTCTTAAGAGGTAAGAAAAGGTGGATTTCTTACAAGGTTGATGCTCCAAGTGTCTTGAGTAGGGCCAATTTTGACGCTTGTTGACGGTCCACTAGCTTTGACGGTACATTTTTTCTCCACTCTTGACCTTCCTTGAGAGACAAGGTAATTGAAGCTGAGTAATCAACCACCATGATGCTGTCTTTTAAGAGAAGAGGCTGAATTTTGTGGTTTTTTTGATAGATATGGGTAAATTGGAGGAGGAAAAATGAGACTAGGTGGTCAATTTTGGAATGGAATTGTGTGTGGGAGGTATGAGTTCACCATGGTTTCTCTTATTCTTCAAGATTGAGGAGAAGGTGAGTAGGGTGCAGAGAGGAGTGGTGAGAGAGGTGGGGATGATGAGTGGAGAAGTGTGTGTGAAAGAGGAAAATGATAAAGTGGAAGAGAGAGTGTGGCTGCATAGCATGGGAAAACTGGGGTCCACTAATAAAATCATAGCTCACAGCTCGTAGCTCAAAAAAATATGAAAAAATTTGAGGCAAAAGTTCAGCCCACGAGCTACAACTTTTGTTTGTATCACCTTTTCAAATTCGGAGAGCAAGTGAACTTAAAAAATTCAGCAAAACCGACCGTGTTTTTCCACTGCACAAGGTCCTTCTTTGGATGATTCTTTTGAATACCTCCAAGAGTAAGCCCTCCATAGTGCATGTATGCATGCCACCTACCCTTGACCTTATTTGGTAGGTCTATAATTGAAGATATTGTTGAGATTATGATATAAGTGAATAGTACAACTAAGAAAATCAAATATTGAGGGGTCTAAAAAATATGTACATGTCAAATATAAATAATATAAGTGGAAAAAATATAAAGGGGTCAAAAGAAATCTCTCTCATTATGAGGCTACCATAAAAAGATAAATATTTTTGGTGTTCTAAAAAAAAACAAAATAGATGTAGGAAGGGAAAAATCACAATAGTGAAAAAATATACACATAAATAAAACTAGTTTTTTTGGATTTTTGTTGGGATGGAGTTACACCAAAAATAAGAGAAGCTTACATGAAAATATTTCTATATGGAATAAAGAGTATGAAAAATGGTAAGAAAAATTGTGGTAATGGTGAGGCAATGTACAGAGCATAAATAACACACACCTAGGTAGAAATATTTAAATAAATACCAAAATAATTATGAAAAAAATCCTTTTATTTAGGCCCTATATACAATGAAATATTTACACACAAATGGGCCATAATATACTTATAATTTTTATTTTTTTTATTTTTTTGGCTCAACTAGCCCAGTGACTAGCTAGCTAAGGGTTTTAAAGAAAATATGGGGAAAGTTCCCTAACTCACATACGCCTATATATAGTGAAATGGTAGGGATAGCCACAATGTTTGGGTGATTTTGGTAGGGTGAGGTAACTCACTGTGACAATTACAAAGAGCCGAAAAACGGCTATCAATATATGTATATATATATATATATATATATATATATATATATATATATATATATATTCCCGTGGTTCTGTGGGCGACGCAGAGGCGGGGAAGGGGGGAGATGGAGAGAGGGAGAGAGAGAGAGAGAGAGAGAGAGAGTGCGAGGTGGAAAGGGTGGGGTGTGTGTGTGTGTGTGTGTGTGTGTGTGTGTGTGTGTGTGGGAGTATTCGGGTGCGGCGCCTGCGCGGGCTGAGGGGATAGAGAGAGAGCATGGACGCGGCCGCCTGCGGGCTGGAGTGTGTCCGTGAGCGCGAGTGAGAGAGGGGGTGGGTGTGGAGGTGAGGGGGGGTCAGAGGATAGGGGGTGTGTGTGTGGATGCTTCAAGCGGCCCCTGTACGGGCTGAGGGGATAGAGAGAGAGCATGGACGCAGGCAGGTCGACAGAGGGCGCAAAAACGGGGGGGGTGAGCGAGCTTAGTCAACGAAACAAAAGGGAGGGGGGTCTATTAGAGAGAGAGAGAGAGAGAGAGAGAGAGAGAGAGAGAGAGAGAGAGAGAGAGAGAGAGAGAGAGAGAGAGAGAGGATGGGTCCTAACGGCGGGTTCCCACCTTGGTATAAGGAGAGTGAGAGAGTGTGTGAGGTGGCGAGGGAGGGTGAGAGAGGATAGGGGGTGGATGATGGTTAAGGGAATTGAGAGAGAGAGATAGAGAGAGAATGGATTCCCTCCATGGCTTGTGGGACCGCCCTACCAATAGAGAGAGAGCTAGTGGGAGGTGAGGATAGGGGGTGGGTGTTAGGCTGGTGGTCCGCCAGGCTTGGGGAAGAAACAGGGGGAGGGTATAAGGCCGAAGGGGTGTGGACGAGGTGAGATGGGGGGGCATAATAAGGCGGCCCGTCGGGGCTGGAGTGTGGATGAGTAAGAGAGAGAGAGGGAGGATATTTGAAAGGGAGAGATGAAGAATATACAGTATCTGTGGAGGCCCACCAGAGAGTGTGACAGGGCTATCAACGTCTTATGTGCCTATCGGGCCGGGTGATGCAGCGGTGGAGTAGAAGAGAGAGGGAATATTTGGCAGAGCCGAGTAGTAGGAGAGAGAGGGGTTCGTCTTCTGGCGATAATGGAGGGGTGTGGCCATACTGGCGGTGCCCCGCTAGTGGTTAAGCTTAGAGGCAGGGGGAGTTTATGGTAAAGAGCTTCTTTTTTTTGTTTTTTTTTGCCTTTTCCCTTTGGTAATATGGCTTCCCTTCCTTAGGGTGTGGTTCTCACGGTCATGATTTCAAAAACCGACCATCATTAGCCCTCCCATCTGGCTAGAGGCATTCATGCTTCTAGCCCTTCCTCTGCATCTTTAGTTGTGGAGTTAGAGGGTTCTCCGTCTTCTGGAACGTCTAGCATGAACTCTGGATCAAACCTAAGAAAATACCTTTTCAGCCTCCATCCATTGACTCTGGACTCATCTTCTGAAGCCTCCAAAATCATGTTGCGTTGTTTCCCAGTCCTCATGTCATAGAATATGGACTTCCCTTTAGCATCCTTCATTTGAATCATTCCGGTGCTCCAGTCTTGCTTAGCTTCCATAGCCATAAGCCAAGGTCTCCCAAGAATGATGGGGTAGCCCTCCCCTTTGTGTGGCATGACAAAGATGTCTACCTCCACTTCTGTATTGAATGCTTTTACTTTGATCGCGTTCACAATTCCTACGCATGTCACTGTCACATAATTTTCCATTTTCGCTCGGCAGGGTGCTGGTCTACTTACCTCTAGCCCTAGATGGTGCATCATTCTTTCACTCATGGCGCATATTTGCGCGCCGCCATCTATGTAGACGTTTGAGATTCTCTGCCCCTTGATGTGGACATCCATGGTTGGTAGGATGTCGTCGAGATTCCTCCCAGAGATAGCCCCAGCTATCCTTGGTTTCATTTTCCTTGTACTTACCATCTTCGTCCATTGCTTCCTCATTCTTGGTGCAAGGTGCAATAATTGGGGCCAAGTTATCTTCGGGACCTACATCAACACATCCTGAACTAAGTCATAGGGTTTAGCATACTCACCCAATGAAAAATCCACGATGTCTATCTTCCGTCGTGGTTTAGCTGCTTGCTTGCTAGACTTGCCTTTATCTTTCATCCTTTCCTCTTTTTGAGAGGCTTCCTCATGCTTGGCACGCTTCACTCCCATAGCATCCACTTCTCCTACCTTTTCCGTCCCTTTGTGCTTCTCTCGAACTGATTCTTCTACCTTTGCCTCCGCTTTAGCTTCCAAGCTAACGACTCACCGCTTGATTTACAGCAGGGGGTGGGGGTAGTGGTGGAATAAGAGGTGGTAGTGGTTGTTGTTGTTGTACAGGTGGTTGAAGGATTTGGACCGGTGGAATTGGTCCTTGCTGCCTGGGTGGTGGTGGTCTTGCCCTTGGTGGAGAGATCTGATTCTGTCTCCCCCCTCTATTGAAATTCTGCCTCCTTGGATGTGGGCAGTAGTACATTCCATGGCCACAATTGTAGCAGTGATACTCTTGTTTTTGCCTTCGTTGTCCTCTTCCTTGCTCTGGATTTTTGACAGGTGCATGCCCTTGCTGCACCAGATGCACGGATAAACTCTCTAGTTGGATAGTGATGCGACTCAGCAGGTCTTGCTGCTCTTCTGATGCCTCTTGTGGTTGGGCTCTATGACTGGCTATTGCAGTCACTGGGGTTGGCTGGACCGAGCTTGTTTCCTCTGACTCATTTACTCTTGCTTGCATGCGCAGCTTCTTGTCTTTAAGGCGGGCTACTTCTACTACCAACTCATACGTTGCAGGAAATCTTCCCTTCACCTTCTCTCTAAGCGGCGACCATAGGCTAGCAATGAAACGGTCCTTCTTCAAGAAATTAGGCGCTCCTTTGCCCTCCTCCAGTGAGGCAACCCATCTCTCCCATAAATCCACAAACTTGGACTCATAGGTGGCATACTCTAGCAGACCTCCCTGCCTCAATTTCGTAAGTAGCTGCCATAGCTTCTCCGAGGTTGTGCCTCCACCAAACCTCTTCACAAAGGTGGCTCGTAACACATCCCATGCATTCTTGGTGGCCTGGGGCAAGGTGTTGTACCAGGACTTGGCCTCTACTTTCATCAGTAGAGGAAAAATTAGAAGCCGTGAGGCGTCATCATCTTTGTTGGAAACCACACAGGCGATGTCGAAATCATCCAGGAAGTCGGTGGTGAGATCTTCTCCCTTCTTTCCACTGAACGTGGGGAATGAAACACTTGCCATGGTAATGACTCAGGAATTACAAACCTTTTTTCTTTTTTTTTATTTCTTTCTTTTTATATTAAAGACAGTAGCGGCTCATAGTGGCTTTTTACAGAGTTGGGTGGATAGATTAAAACAAGATAAAGATAGAAACGTTGAAGGAGTGGTGGTAGTCCAGTATGGGAAGAATGATAGGGTTTGGGGACTTGAGGATTTCTCCTAGCACCGTCGCACCGAATAGATACACGATCTTCTGTTGGTAGAATATTTTCCTATCTACATAGATATGGACATGCATATGCCGCAGGAATCTAAACGAGAATGCTGTCGGCCCGTTTTCCATCATGCATAGAGGGTGGAGAACTTACTTATACTCTTACCGTGCCAATGTTGATGAGTCGGCACATCCACAGGAGGTCGTCGCCTTTCATGGGCTCTACCTTTCCTTCGTCGCTCAGCACGTACGGGGTGATGACGACACGTCTGACCACTCCCAGCCCTTTGGCTAGCAGCAATTGCAGATAATTTCCATAGTCGACGCGCTGCATGAATTCTACTCCATTCAGCTGCAATTCGTCTCCCGCCCACAGGGTTTCACCCGTGGTAGAGAGCTTCTTCAGGATAAGGTGTAGGGGGAAGAGAAGGAAGACCCTCTACCTGTACGGGGTGATGGCGACACGTCTGACCACTCCCAGCCTTTTGGCTAGCAGCATTTGCAGATAACTTCCGTAGTCGGCGCGCTGCATGGATTCTACTCCATTCAGCTGCAATTTGTCTCCCGCCCACAGGGTTTCACCCGTGGTAGAGAGATTCTTTAGGATAAGGTGTAGGGGAAGAGAAGGAAGACCCTTTACCCGTCCTCCAAAACAGCAAGGATAGTAGCCAAACCACTCCTCCCTGGGGCATGGAAATCTCCTCACAACTTCTGCTTCAGGATTGTCGAAGTGGACAGGCAGCACTCGCATGCGCCGTGCGAATCGATAGTCGACCTTTCGCCGCTTAGCTTTGGATGACTTCTTCTTTGGCAAGCTCGGTACGACCCGGATTTCTGAGCTTGAAGCACTTGCTTTGCTAGACGATTCTTCCCTTGGGGTCATGTGTTTCCAGACTCGCTTAGCCTTTCCTTACCTTTGGCTCGAGCAGCACCTTTAGGCCATTTTGGTGTAGGCCATTTCCTTACCTTTTTCTTTACTCCTTTGATGTGGACGACCTCCTCGCGGTGAATGTCGATGTAGACTATTTCAGTCCCTCCGCTGCCTTCGTTGCTGGCACTCATTGACAGTGTGCTTTGGTTTATGGCAGTGATGACACTTCATAGGCCTTCCACTCGATGTTCTCAGTTTGTGGTTAGAACGAGCAACACGAGATGGGGAGCTTACCTCTTGAATACTGATGATACTACAGCCCCGCCGTAGCACTTGAATGAAAGCAGATAGTGCCTCTTTAGTCTCCTCCTCTTCCGTTCTCCAATTAGAGAACTCCTTCAGCCATTCGTTCATAATTGATGGGGTGCGTTGCTTTCAACATTGTAAACTTAAGGTTTCTTGGAAAGCCCTCCTCCGTCTGGGCACCAAATGATGAGAACAAAGCGATACCCGAACTTTGACGGCCTCTAAACGCCGGGAGCTGATGCACGCCTCGAGCCGGTCACGATAAAGCGAACAGGGGGCACCACCTACCTTGGAGCGGCTAGGACGCAATCAATAGTGATGTGAACACCGCGAATTCAAACACACACACACACACACACACATACACACACAGAGAGAAAGAGAGAGAGAGAGAGAGAGAGAGAGAGAGAGAGAGAGAGAGAGAGAGAAAGAGAGAGCATTGACAAATGATGAAAACCCTCGGGGGCATGAGAGAGAATTATTGCTTGCAGTATTTACAATGACCTTCCTTTCGGCGAGGTGACACACCGTGGTGATAGTGAGATAGGGAAAAGAGATGGTGAACCTACTTGGTGCGTTCTCTAGAGACGACTCGATGATGTGAAACTCGCTACCAAGGATGTGTATGTGTGTGTGCATCAACCATTGGAGTCGAGAGGTGGACGTAGCTCCCTTCACATGGTGCAATTCCCAAAACAAACCATTACACAAGTCCCCTCCCCGCGATGCCAATATTGTTAATCCCTCTCACTAAAACTCTACCAAGTGCTGACCTCTCATGAACTGTCCCCCTCCCGATAGTGACTCAGTGCCCTTTTATAGGTGTTGGCTGCTTGGATTAGGGTAATCCTGGTTTGATTAGGGTAAGCTAATCGGGGAGACAAAGCCAAGCGGTGGGCCCGGTGTGGGTGACCCTTGCTTTGTCTTGGGAGTTATTTAAAATGAAAACCTCTAGGTGGGCCTTTGTGACCATCACCTAGAGAGAGGGAATTTACAAATTGGGAATTTTACAAGGCTTGGGTGAAAACTGAAAAAATGATGATGATAACCTACGGTTTACTGAAAACGGTGTTGTGGTCGTGTGATGCCGATGAATGGCAGCTTGCCGGTATGTTGATGTAGTGCGTACGTCTTTTCGGGGCCGGTTGGGGCATGCCTTCGGCGCCTTTGTTCTTTTTGTTGTCAGGGTCGCGTGATCCGGGTCGTCCTCCTTTGTTGTTGTCGTCGTAGTCGTAAAATTCCTCGTTTTTTTAATTTTTGTGTGTGCGTTTATGTGTGTGTGTGTGTGTGTATGAACAGGTGTGCGCATATGTGTAATCGTGTGTGTGCATGTATATGTATATGTGTGTGCGCATGCGTGCGTGGGAACGGGGGTGGGTTATATATATATATATAGTTTTTTCCGGTGGTTCTGTGGGCGACGCAGAGGCGGGGAAGGGGGGAGATGGAGTGAGAGTGAGAGAGAGAGAGAGTGCGAGGTGGCGAGGGTGGGGTATGTGTGTGTGTGTGGGGGTATTCGGGTGCGGCGCCTGCGCGGGCTGAGGGGATAGAGAGAGAGCATGGACGAGGCCGCTGGAGTGTGTACGAGAGCGCGAGTGAGAGAGGGGGTGGGTGTGGAGGTGAGGGGGGGTGAGAGGATAGGGGGTGGGTGTGGATGCTTCAAGCGGCGCCTGTACGGGCTGAGGGGATAGAGAGAGAGCATGGGCACAGGCGGGTCGACAGAGGCCGCAAAAACGGGGAGGGTGAGAGAGCTTAGTCAACGAAACAAAAGGGGGGGGTCTATTAGAGAGAGAGAGAGAGAGAGAGAGAGAGAGAGAGAGAGAGAGAGAGAGAGAGAGAGAGAGAGAGAGAGAGAGAGAGAGAGAGAGGATGGGTCCTAACGGCGGGTTCCCACCGAGGGATAAGGAGAGTGAGAGAGTGTGTGAGGTGGCGAGGGAGGGTGAGAGAGGATAGGGGTGGGTGATGGTTAAGGGAATTGAGAGAGAGAGATAGAGAGAGAATGGATTCCCTCCATGGCTTGTGGGACCGCCCTACCAATAGAGAGAGAGCTAGTGGGAGGTGAGGATAGGGGGTGGGTGTTAGGTTGGTGGTCCGTCAGGTTTGGGGAAGAAACAAGGGGAGGGTATAAGGCCGAAGGGGTGTGGACGAGGTGAGATGGGGGGGCATAATAAGGCGGCCCGTCGGGGTTGGAGTGTGGACAAGTAAGAGAGAGAGAGAGAGGGAGAATATTTGAAAGGGAGAGATGGAGAATATACAGTATCTGTGGAGGCCCGCCAGAGAGTGTGACAGGGCTATCAACGTCTTATGTGCCTACCGGGCCGGGTGATGCAACGGTGGAGTAGGAGAGAGAGGGAATATTTGCCGGAGCCGAGCAGTAGGAGAGAGAGGGGTTCGTCTTCTGGTGATAATAGAGGGGTGTGGCCATACTGGCGGTGCCCTGCTAGTGGTTAAGCTTAGAGAGGGGGGGGGGGGGGGGGGGGGGGGGGGGAGTGAATGGTAAAGAGCTTCTTTTTTTGTTTTTTGTTTTTTCCTTTTCTCCTTGGTAATATGGATTCCCTTCCTTAGGGTGTGGTTCTCACGGTCATGGTTTCGAAAACCGACCATTAATGTGATAATTGCTTTTGAGATCTATCCTACTAAAGTAGGAAGACCCTTGAAGCTTATCAAACAAATCTTCTATCCTTGGATATTCCTAGCACTCTTTCTTGCTCATTTAAATGGTAACTTTCATATTCTATGGCATGTCCTTCTTGTAAAAGAACAACGCCTAAGCAATCATTGCAAGCATCACATTCAACCTCAAATGGCTTTGTGAGGTCGGGAAGAACTAGCACGGGGTTAGACTTAAGCTTTTATTCAAGTGCTAGGAAAGATTTATTTTCTTTAGCTATCCATTGGAATTTGACCTTTTCTTAGTCAAATCATGAAGTGGTCCTACTATAATGGAGAACTTTTCAATGAATCTCCTATAGTAAGAGCATATTCCAATGAAGCTTCTGAGTTCATGAAGATTCTTTGGTTGAGGTCATTCTTCTATTATCTTCAACTTGTGAGGATCCATGTGGATACCCTCTTTGGAGCTAATATGGCCTAAATAGCAAATCTCTTCTAAAATGAACTCACTCTTTTTGCCATTGAAGAACTCACTCTTTTTGCCATTGACATAAAGCTTATTGTTTACCACTTCTTGGAAAACCACCTTAAGGTGAGCTTGTGTTCTTCTAAGCTTTTAGAGTAGATCATGATATCATCAAAAAATATTCCCATGTAAGGACGATGCCTACGAAAGATGCGGTCCATCATTCGATTGAATGTGGCTGGCGCATTTGTGAGTCCAAAAGGCATCACAATAAACTCATAAAGATCGAAGGTAGTGTAGACTACGGTCTTGTGAATATCTTTTGGTACGATACAAATTTGATGTGATAGTTATTGTTGAGATCTATCCTACTAAAGTAGGAAGACCCTTGAAGCTTATCAAACAAATCTTCTATCCTTGGAACCAAAAACGATTCTTAATTGTGTTCTTGTTTAGTGCACGATAGTCCACACACATGCGGTATGAACCATCCTTCTTTTGCACTAATAACACACGAGTGAGCAAAATGGAGATGAGCTTCGATGCACCATCCCTTTTTCGATTAGCTCATTTACTTGAGTCATAATCTCCTCTTGTTGTGCAAGAGAGACCCTATATGGTGGTTTGTTGGGTGGAGAGTTTCCTAGAATAATCTCAATCCTATGATCATCTTCTCCCCTTGGAGGAGGTAGTTCGCCTGGGATAGAATCGGTAAAACAATCGGCATATCCATAAAGAAACAACTTTAAATTTTCTTCTTCTTTAGATGAATCTTTTAGCTCACATGGTAGAGAATTAACATCTATCACAGAATCTTTGACAAAAATCAAGTAAGCAAAAAGAGTAGACTTATTGAACTACTCAAAGAATCATGGGATACAATAGGAATAGTGTGTCCCTTATCATTAACATCTAAGTTAATGTCTCTACCTCTATGTTGAAAAGAAATAACTATTTCAGGAAACTTAAGATTGGTAGCCATACGATGAAACCAAGGTGTGCCCAACAAAACATCTTGATGCTTAAGAGGAGAAATGTAGAAATCCTCTTGGTCCACATATCCTTGCACATGTATGTGAAGCTTTCCAATCAAAGGATAGGAGTGACTGGGACTGTTGGAGTATCAAAAGCCCCATCAGCTTCTAACGCGTGTCCCATCTCATGTGCATGAATTCCCAATCGACTTGCCAACTCCCTTGAGATGAAGTTGCGATTGGAGCCTGGGTCAAAAAAGATAAGACAATCTTGGTCATGCACTTTGTCCCATGCATAACATTGGCGTGATTCATCGTCTTCTTTTTTCTTGTCTTACATTGTAACCAAAGATGCTTGTGGCTTGTCATTCTTAGTTGTTCGTAAAGGAAAAGCTCTCTATGCATGGCCTTGTTCTCCACACTTGTAGCATCAGTTCTCTTTCCGGTAGCGCTCCATCTCTTTGGGAGAAAGGCATTTGTTTCCTTTGTAATTGTCCTTATTTTTTTCCCCTTTGGCTTGATTATTGTTGGGAGGTCTCTCCCCATTTGGTGGCCTTTCTCTACGCTCGATGGATCTCATCATCGTCGTTGTAGTAGCTGTAGGAAAGATATTACAATAGAGTGGTGTATCATGGGTGGAGATCGTTTTGGGGCTTTGAGCATTAACATATGCTCTCAAATCATCTGGAAGCCCAACACAATATTGTTGCTTTTTTTCAGAGAATCCCATCCTACTAAAGGTAGTGTCTTTGAGATGTAGATGCCAAAACTTATTGATGTACTTTTGGATGGTTTCTCCGTCTTCCAGCTTGAAGCTTCTCCATGCGGTTAAGACTTCATCTTTAGTGCCTTCTTGGAGAAATTGCTTCATGATAGCAATTTGGCATTCCTTCCAAGTCCTTGGTGCTAGACGTTGAGCTCTTAGAGTAGCCACCAATGCCTAGCTGACTTTTGGAAATACATTGCCACATGGCATAGCTTGGAGCCTTCCGTGAAGTGCTCACCTCCAAAAGCTACATCAAATTGTTGAATAAAGTGTAGTACTTTGTTCGTATCACCATATGTCCCATCAAAGGAAAGTAAAGTAATTCTTTTTCTTCCTTCCTTGAACTTTTGGAGACGGCAAGACCTTTTCCATGCTAGATGCACACGTCTATGGCCTCTTCCCTTTCGGGGTGGTGGACAAGATCTAGCTTCTTGTGCACTCGCATCATAACTGGAAGAATTGGGTGAGGAAGGACGAGGAGAAGGGGATCTCCTTCTTTCACTAATCCCATCGCTAGAAGAGGAAGTGTTATAGTGTGACCTAGCACGACCTGGCTTTGTTGAGTGAATAGGACAACATCGTTTTGGACGACGTCATCTTGGTGGCATCTCTTGGTCCGAGAGCCTACAATGGTCCGCTTCACTCCCATCTTCTTGATCTTCATAGCCATTTCTAGGATCCACACTTGTTCTCCCTCGTTGCATTGGAGACCTTAGCTCTTCGTAGGTAGAATTTCTTCCACCTTTAGCTAGCGATTCCTGGCACTCTAGAGAACGAGTTCTCTCTTCTTGAGTGGAAGGAAGCAAGTTGTTGCTGCATAGTTGAGCTTGCATGGCTACTCGCTGCAATGTGCGGATTGCTTTGTGCTTAGTGTAGCTTATGAGAAAAATAGCGGGTTGATCTCATGCCTTCATTGCTTGCATCATATTGTAGTAAATCTAGCTTTTGCCAAGGATTCAAATCAATCTCTTGATTTTCAGCCATGACCCTAGATCTAAAACCTTCAGCTCTGATACCAATGTTACGATAATGGCACTTTTAGATTTTCTTAGATGGCATGTTATGTAGTAAAAATTGTTGCAAACTTGACATAACCATTTAAAGAACAATAACAAAACTTGAACAGAATCAAAGAATCTCCATAGCAATAGCATCATAGGAGTTTAGGGAGACTTAAGCTCCCCCGTTTTCCTCTTCTCAAGCCCGCAAATACCACATAGGTAAAGAGAACTAGTGGAGAAAATGAGTAGAGTTCATGTATATCAAGACAGAAGCTTGAGAGATGAGCTTCATAGACTAAGTAATTACATAGCTACCAAGGGAGGTAGCATAAACAAGATGAATATATGAGAAACTGAGTAGATAAGAGTGTAGAGGAGCATAAGAGCTTTCATCAACACTTCTCCATGCTCAAAACTGGCAAATCATGCAAGAGATATCCCCTCATGAAGCTCACGTTTTTTCATGAAGCACAATTAGCATTCAAAACGAACTTTTCTACTATTTTTAGTAGTTAGAGAGAGAGAGGGCTAGCTTGTGGAGCAAGAAACAAAATGTACCTCTTCCTTTTCTCCTTACTTTTTTCATAGGATAACCCTTATTGGACACGTGTATGCCCTGGTTCCCACCTGTAGTCCCTTTGCCCCCAACTCCCAGTCTTCCCATAAATTAAGAGGTATTTTGCTTGTTTTGGCCATCCCGGGAGTCCGTTTGACCTCCCATAAATCATGTTGAGACCCTATAATTCAATCCTTTACACTTTGGGAGTAGCATTCACTTGTAGACACTTCACATTGCCTGAATGCACTCCATACACATCCCGTTTTTAACATTTTTACACATTCTCTCTCTAGAATTCTAGTGATAGAGTTTCTGTTTTACACTGGTAAAGGTTTATTCTTTTGACTAACATAAACTAGAGTCAAAATAAACCTTTTTGCAATTCATTGCATTTAGCGTATGCTTACCTGTGCTTTCTCTCTCTAGATAGCTACTTTAAAGAGGAAAAACGTGTGAAGCTCATAAAATATAAATTTTATGACATATAAAATTCAAATTATTTACTCAAGTGTTGCTTGTTAAAGTAGAGAAATTGTATTCTATTGTCAATTTGTCTGGAAAAGAATGTATGAAGGGTTGTTTTAACGAACAAAGTGTTAGAAAGAAAATAAGGAACCCGCCTTTCTATGTTCAAATAGTGTGGTAGTAACTAGGTAACGCATGTGGATTGGAACACGGGAAGTGAGAGATAGCCTACCCCAATAGTGGCTATCTATGGTTGGGTGGATGCAATCAATCACGTGGCTTCCATACAAAAATCTAGCTAGGAAATAATAGAAGTAAATATCCCACACCTTAGGGGACGGATGGATCTTTGAGCCTCGGGGAGCCGAGATCTAACTTTGGACCAAGGGTGTCATTTGAGTTGAGAATCAATTTTGAGCCTCAAGGAGCCGATTTGATCTTGTCTAAGGTAAAGTACCTCCACAATCTCGTGCTTACGATGCACGTAGCAAAGAAATAGGTGGGAGTTAGACTATATAGGCTCTAGGAGACTATGCTAGATAAGTTGATGGCACTAAGAGTTAGACTCCTTTGGCTCATATCTTTGGATTCAATGCAAGGACCAAGTGTCATCCATTGGAAATCCAGAGTATCCTAGTATCTATCGAGTGTCCCTTAGCCATATCGAGTTGGGGACATCACAAGTGGTATCAGAGCATGGTTGAATTACTTGATTCTCATAAACTGTTTTCTTAATACAATAGGTAACTACTATGATTGATGTAGTAGGAAATCGCTTTGTTTTCATGAATGAAATTTTGTAATATTTTTGAAGAAGTGGTTAACTGCTATGTATTAAAACAGTGGGTAATTGTTGAAAGATTAATGCGGCGGGTAACTGCTACATGAAAATTTAATACTTGGAAGGTAGAAAGCTGTCAAGTTTATTTGGGATTGAATGAAATTGGTGATTATGTTATTCATCCTAAAGACGGGAACTGGTTTCTTGGATTGATTTCAAGGGGAAATGGACCCTTATCTAAAGTTTACCATGTTTCAAATGATGTTCCTAATAGCATGTGATTCGTTGTTACTTGTATTTCAAGAGAAAATGATGAGTATATTAAACTCATTATTAGATCCGATTTCTTCTCGATGGTTCTACATAAATTGGTGGTATAAGGATGTGTACTACTTCTTCGTCAAGGCCAATGCAGTTGAGCATATTGAGTTGGCGGATAAAGTGGACTGAAAGCTTGAAGATCATGCCTATCTTCACCTTATGGGAAACAGATTCAGCTAAAAAGATAACCAAGGCTGGGAAAGAGGTTTCTCAGAATTGTTGGATCTATGAGCAGGTACTCATAGTTTACCACGAGATTGTATCACTGTTTTTGGGAGAAGAGCTAAACCAACTTCTATTACCAAGGATCTTCCCAACACTCCCAAGGGTGTATCAAATGCTAGAACCAAATAAATATCCTCCTATCTTTAAGAAGGTCAAAGCATGTGAATACCATTGCTATGAAGATATAAATGTAGAGGATGAGTATGAATGAGATTTTGTAAAGGTTAAACCAGGAATGTGTAGATTTTATAAATATTTGAATAAAGTGATTAGTTTCCAACTTCTCTATATCTCTATATGAAGTGTGTATTGAGCTATCACTCAAGGAGATATGCACCAAGTTTATTTGTCAAAGAACAGATAACTTGCTTTTGTCAAGGGATTGAATGCACCATTAGATATTAGGCTTAAAGCGATGAGACCTACATCTTTGCATGATGCTTTGATATATGCCAAGCCACTTGTAAAAGAGCAATTAAAGTTTTAGAATAATCGAAGGCGGATGAGTGCCACTTTGAATACTCGGGGTAGACAAAACAACCGTCGACCTTTTTCCAGACAACCTCCCATGATGCAAGTAAGGGTAGCAAATGCTGTGAATCAATTTATGGATAATGTAAGATGCTTTGAATGCAATGAGATGATATCTTGGTCTATTCCAAGACTGAAGAAGAACATGAAGAGCATGTAAGGAAAGTACTGCAGATTTTACGTGATCATCAACTTTACGTAAAACATAGTAAATGCACCTTTTACACCAGACATATTAAATATTTAGGATTCATTGTGTCAGAAGAAGGCATCTCTATAGATCTTGCTAAGGTTAGAGATATTATAGAATGGCCCCAACCGAAATCTATAAAAAAAATCAGAGAATTCTTAGGGATTACTGGATGGTATAGGACGTTTCTAAGGGATTATGCACTTATTGCAGCACCGCTTATACGAATCTATTAAAGAAGGCCAGTAAGATAAATTGGGAAACTTAGCATCAAGAATTCTTTGATGAATTAAAGAGATATGTCAATAAATTATGTACAACTCTGATGCCCCCATTTATTTTGCCAAGATGCTATATATGCACTTCCGCACCTTCATCGACATGTGGACTTCTCTTCCAAAGAAGTTCCCCAATCCACCCAAGACATCTGTGCATCATCGGTGACACTTACCAGTGAAGAGCTAGCCCTCGCACTTAAAGGGACTCAACTATAGATTTTACAAGAGAAGGAAGAGTTAAGAAGAAGATTGTAAGACAAAGAATTGGAGGCACAAATAATTTTACAATCATAGACTCCTCCCCAAGTTAATGCTCGAATGGAGTAGTGTATGATACAAATGAAGGTATAAATAGTGTCTCTATCACAGTGAGACTGCCCTTTGCCTCAAACCACCTAATGAATGAAGTGCTACATCCAAAAGCTCTAATGCCACCTCTTGCCAGTTCTTCTTCAAATTTTAACCAATTTCCATCTTGTCGTAAGATTTTTGACAATTGGAGTGGCCATTACATGCTAGCCTGTGGACACTACTACCACCTCGCATGTTTGATTCGCCTCATGGTATATATATATATATATATACACACACATACATACCTCCTGAGTCGGTGGTGCCTTCCACACGCCGCCCACGTCGCAGACGGGATGCGGCTAAAGAACCATTTTCAGATGATGATTTGGTTAGTGAGAATGATGCTGGTGACAGTGCGGATGGTGCGTCCGGTTCTTGCCCACCTGTGTGGAGGCCGAGAGGTGACTAGTCACTAGCAAGAGCAGTCACTAGCAAGAGCAACGCGACAGTTGTTTGGGCAGCAGGTGGTGGTTCAGACAATCCTGCCTGTTCAGCCTTCTGTGATGTCTCTGGTGTTGCCAATGGCGATCAAATATCCAAAATTCCGAGGGAAGTCTTATGAAGATCCAGATGCTCATGCCAAAAAGTTTGATAAATCGTATGGAATCAACAATGCGCCCCCAGTGGTGCCGCAACATAAGGTATCTGTCTTTGAGTCTATGTTGAGTGGGAAAGCTTCTAAATGGCTGGCGGAGTTCCCATCGGACCATTTTCAAACCTATGATGTGGTACGGACGGCATTTCTGCGGCGTTTCAGAGTGGAGAAAACTGTGGCGCAGAATCTGGAGAAATTACAGACTCTCAAGTAGGGTAACGGACTACAGAGGAGTATGCGGCTTGTTTTCGGGTTTTGCTGCAGCGGGTTCCAGTGGCGCAGTAGCCTGCTCAGGAAGTCTTGAATGACTACTTTTTGAAAGGCTTAAGCAAGGACTTATGGATAGCACTTGCGACGGTGGATAAAGTCAATACAGATTTAGGTGATGTCATTACAGTGGCGGTTTTGGTTGGAGAATCATTGGAGGATGACGATATGCCAAGCCGGCGCAAATCCAAGAAAAAACAATCACCAAGGGGTAAAGACAAGAAGAGTTCTGAGGAGGATTCTGACACCGCCAGTACAAGGAGTTCTTCAAAGGAGGTTAGCAATGATTGGGTACAAGGTTCAAAAGGATTTTATTTAAAAGAGTCCATTTCTATGTTGAATATACTTAACTATTAGGACTATACTGAATATTTGCTTGGGACCTTATGGCATCTTAGTCATAGACCTCTTGAAAAATAAGGTGCCTTTCCTTCATGTATTCATGAACAAGTTCTTGTGACTTTACATTCCTTAGCCTTTTAATGAGTTCTCTTTTGAAGATAACTGTAAAGAGAATTCTCTTCTTTGGAGTGAATATATCCACATCGTTTTATTCTTGTGTGCATAATCTCTTGTGTGCATAATCTCCATGTACAAAGATCCTTAAAATCTATTGTTACATTGAAACAATAGGATATGTTTCTTAAAATATACCGTATGGCCCTTTAATCATAGACTTCTTGATAAATAATATGTTTTCAAATTTTACACATAGATGATTTCTATGTTCTTAAATAAAGATAAGTGTGTATTTTAATGCTGTGTAGTCACACTAACTAGAAATCCTATGTCCCCCCTTACATAGACATCTGGAAATGGCCTTGCTATTATTTCATCTCTAAGTATAAATCCCCCTTGAAATGTAGTGCTACATTGAGACCATGTTCCCCTAAACAAATTCTGAATAATAACCCTATGCCCCCCCCCCCCCCGGGGGTCATAAGCCTCTTATTAATGACATGTAAATTATTTAATCTCCAACAAGAAATTCCCTTTTGAAAATGTACTATTAAATCGAGACAATGTGACATTTGATATATGAAAGATACTCTATGGTCCATAGGCTTCCTTTTTAGTAACATGATTTCAATTATCCATCTCCATAACGAAATAGAGGCCTCTTATTGTTGTGTGCATTATCTTTGTGTAGAAAATCCCATGAAAAGTAACCACAAGTTATAACACATTGAAGTAAAACCATAGGATATATTTTATGCAAGTTGTTGAGTCTAATAAAATATTTTTATTGAAGCATTCATATTTCCATATGTATATGTATGTGTATGTATGTATACACACACACACACACACACACATATATATATATATAAAATGTATGTATATATATATGTATATATATATATGTATACACACACATATATACATACATATATATATATACATATATATATACATACATTTTATATATATATATATATGTGTGTGTGTATATATATATATATATATATATATATATATATATATATATATATATATATATATATATATACACACACACATATATATACATACATACATACATGTCCATAATATCTCCACCACAATTTAGCCTCTTCTCCTGTGCACTCTCCATAACTTGGAAAGTCATGCATTTTCCACATTAGAATGACCTGAATTGTAGCTCTGCATGAGTGTACAGGCTTTGACATGTCAAATACTTGTATCCCTTCCCACAAGATTTACAATTCTTCTATTAACGGTTGCAAATACAGATCCATGTTTTTTACCTTGCATTTGCCTGGTAAAAGAAGAATTGACAAGTACATGTATAAGATGGTGCATCTTGGAGTGTATGAGTATATGAGTGTATAAAGATTCTAGTTTGATTCTTATATCTTCTTTTTGGTGACATATAGAAATTGCATAGAGATCATGGCGGAACAAAATACCAGCAAACAATTAGAGAGAGCAAGGAAGGCATTTGAACACTTGAAACTTTTATTGTGTGGAATGATGGTCAACCAAGCATCCAGGGAAACAAGCAGGCTCTCCAAATGGGCCAACCCTACATATGCCCAATGGAAGGATATCAACAAGGCAATCTCTAAGGATATGATCAAGGTGGGGTGGCCTTGTGTAGAGTCAGAGATTAGCAAGGGCAAATGAAAGGTAGCAAGTGCTACAATGAAGAAATAAAATTGCATGTAGAGAGGATTTTCCTTGAGGTGTATGGCCACCATTTTCATGATGTTGATTTTCCTCTCTACTTTGCTAAGATGTTGTATCGTCATTATTTTCTAGAAACACAGGTGGATTTCTCCTCCAAAGAGGTGTCCATAGTAACACATGATATACTAGAGGAGATAGTTACTTTCACAAGGTAGGAACTCTCCTTGATGGTATAGGGAGCATAGCTAGAACTAACAAAGGTTAAAGAGACTTGGAGCAAGAGATTTGCAGATAAAGAGCAAGAAGCCAAGAGAGTCCTCCACGCCTCACAAACTCCTCCCGCAAGCTAAGCCAAGGTAGAGGTCCGCCTTGATAGATTGACCCAAGAAGTGCATGGCTTGTCTCAATGTTTGCAACTAGCACAATGACATGGTGTCCACATTAGGTACTTTTTGTGACATCTTGAGATGGTTAGTAGCCCCTTTGTTCTAGGATCAAGTGGCGACACCCTGTGCCTTGGTTGTGATGAGGATTTTGATAGTTGTAGTGGGGCTAATATTATCTCCCATGTGGCCACTTCTATCATTTTTTTTCCTTGGTGACGTTGATGCAAGAAGGCTCATCATGTGCTACCTATCAATCGGAGTTTCATGAGACCCTTTACACACAGCTTGGGATGCCTAGGGACTACAAGTGAAGGAAGCACTGAAAGGGCACTCCTAGTATTCTATGCAATCTTTTTTATAATGAAGGAGGCAGAGACATTGAATTGAACATGCCCCCCCTCCCTATGCCTCCCAATATATTATTTTATGCCCTAATATTAGCCCTTTTTTGTAAGAATGTAATGATGGAACACATGTCAAAAACCATCTTATCTTTGTAATACTTTTAAATATGAATCTACAAAGAGCTCTTTTTTTATCACTAAGCAATAGAGTTTTATGTATATTTTGAAGCTGAGCAATGTTATTTAATATACATTTGAAACATGGACAAAGTGATTCTAAATTCAAATTGTACAATCACTTAGCAATGCAGGTGCACAGCTTTTAAAACTATTAAAGTAAGAAATACACACACACATAAGCTCACCATGTGTATAAAAGTATTGTCTCCTAAAAAGATAAGAATTTAAAAAAATGCTATAGATCAGTGTTGCTATCATTTGAAAGCATCGGCCCACCGATTTTATGCTATAGCAGCTCATGGATTTCATCCATATCTACTTGGAAATTCTCGTCCAATTGACCAAGAGTACATTGGGATATTTCAACATCAAAATCATCCTCATCCTAGGTATTACAATCATACATCCAACAACCCTATCTATTAAGAGCCAATTACAAACAATGTTGTGTACATATTTATACATAGATTAAATCGTCTCTGAGCTAGAGTTTGATACACACTTGCCCAGGACATTCATTGCAAGATTTTACAAGAGACTATAGTACTCTCTATCGTTCAGCATCCTCCACTTCCATAGTGGCTGCTTCTTTCCATTTGCTCGACAAATGAGTTAGCAAATGGACCCTCATTTAACGTAAAAGAGGTCAAATCTTTGATGCACTTCACTTTGTCATCATTGTTGGCATAGAATACATTCATCGACTTATAGGGGTCTTGGATGACTTCTTCATTGCACACAATTCTAGATTCCAATATTCTGGATCTAGCATGTAAACTGCATTGTGTAGCAGACTATGCACACTCACCTACCTAGCATGGAAGTACTTTCAAAGAATTATTCTTTGTACTTTAGAAAAGGGGGCATTTGACCGCCACAGAGACCTTAAGTTTTTCAAGAGACTCTAAACTTCTCTGCACCGTCCAGCATATCATCCACACTTTCCCAAGATTAGGAGCCATGTGGTAAAGGGTTTTTATTACATACATTATTGGTATCATCACATGATAGCATATGCAGCACCCTTCCACCAAGCAGAGTTATTCAAATCTTCCCTTAACACTTTAACCTTCTCTTAATCTTTTTAGATCGGTCTACTTTCCAGTCATAGAATGCCATGCATGAGAAGGTTTCAACCACAACATCTTTGTTGCAAATAAGAGACTCTAAGGTGTAAAAGTATGTACATAATCAAGTCTCAGTAGGGAGTTTTATGGTAGCACACATGAGTGACCGATAGATATCAAGTACCCTCTAGTGTTTTATTTATTTTTTTGATAATTCTGCATGGTGTCAATAATATTTGCAAACCTAGTATCTTCACTTTTGTACCAATCCTTCATCATAAGGTTCATGATGTGAGTGTTACGACCACTGGGAAAATGTGAGGATATCAAGTACCCTCTAATGTTTTAATGTTTTTTGACAATTCTACATGAAGTGTCAATAATATTTGCAAACCAAGTAGTATCTTCACTTTTGTACCATAAGGTTCACGATGTGAGTGCTACAACCACTACTAGGGAAAATGTGAGGATATCGTTGCCCAAAGGGATTCACTAGTAATATTGATGAGATATCACTTGCATGCACCAAAAATGGGAAACTCCCCCCTATATACGAAAAACATCCCCTCATAAATGGACCATAGCTTAAAAAAGATACCTCCCCTTCCTACCAAAAGCCTCTCCCTTACACTCATGTGATACCCATACGGAACTCATGGTGAATCCCCCGAGATCATTGCTTTGAGATTTTGCTAGAAGATATACTATTCTTGGCATTATCCATTGTAATCTTTACCACATGCTTTGTACCTACTTATTATATTACATAAGAAAGTACATCAGTAATGTAGAAACTAGACTTAATGGCACTAGTATTTTCCATTGCTTTCACAAATGTCTCCCCTCTTAGAGATACGACCATAACATTGATCAATAGAAATCTTTGAAAATTAATGGCTCTTGTATTTTCCAGAACTTTCACAAGTGTCTCCCCTCTTAGAGATACGACCATAACATTGATCAATGGACATCTTTGAAAATTAGACCATCCATCTCTAACAATGGTGCATTCTAAAACTGATATGCTACTAAGAATAACTCTTTGAATTTTCTCTTTGACTTCCTTGTAGCACATATCCAAAAACTCAAATCGCATAGCATGATAAGATGGTGCCAAAAATCTAGATCCAAGTTCACCTATCTTCTTCTAAGATCTCTTCCAATTATCACTTTATACTATGACCATTGCATAATTGCCTATTAAGAAGATAGCTTGTGCCAATGTGAGTTGAGCATCTTACAAGACATTGCTGTGAAATCTCTCTTGCAATGAGTTTTGGTGCATCGTGACATTTTTTCCACTACATCTTGGAAGAGAATCTCTTGATATAAGTTTCCCTTGCGGACAAAAGGATCTGGAGTACTAGCTGGCATTGCTTCAAGTGTATGATTGCTTCTTGATCCATGATGCATTTGTGATACATCGATGTCTTGGCTAACATAGTGCATCTTTTTAGCATCCTTCTGCTCAAACTCTTCTCTCAAGCACTTAGAAAAAATGGGAGCTTGAGGATGTGTACAAACATGACATGCTTTCTTGGGGCCACCAAAATGTTCTCTAATGCAAGGTGCTTCACCAAATTTGATTACATGTGACATAGTTTGCCCTCCCATTCTATAAATTGATTTGCCACATTTATGGCATACTCCCACTCTATTCATGTCGTTTTTTTCTTTCTACCTGCCTACCCTTGAATTTTTTTGGCAACACCACTCAACCCTGCACCATCGTACATGCTTCACAATTCTACTTAATGAAGCATTACACTATCTTCACTATACCCATTAGGGAAAAAATGGACTCACAAAAGGGCCTTGTAAAGACCTTCTCTCTCTTCCTTAAATTAAGGAAAAGAAAAGAGAAGATGATCTCAATTTAGAGAAAAGAAGTATTTAAAAAAATGAGAGCTCTTTGTCTTGTGCATAATTTTTAAGTTATCTTTTAAGAATATCTCTCATTAAAGATTTTGTGCTAGTTATAATATGTTGATTGCTCACCAGCCCCACGACTCTAAATCCTAAAAGCTTTCTTGGCGCCAATTATGTGTAGCCCACAAATGGTCCTTGCCAATGTATCAAATCCTTAATAGATTTCTTGGGGGCATTGACAGTGATTCTGAGAAGCCCATAAAAAAACACTCCTTTCCAATAAATTAGAAGCCTAACTTCCATTATGTTGCAACTTTATAGCTTTCTTGGGGCCATTAGCAATGATTCTTGAAGCTTAGCTTGACAGCTAGAATATAGAATCCCACAAAACAGCTATTAGAGTCAAACGATTTTGGATTTTACAAATTGATTGGCTGGCTAGCCTCTCTCTCTTTGAGCTTCAGGGATACTGAGAGCAGACATTATTCTGTTATATGATTTTATGAAATGGAATTCCTGAATATGAAACTGATTTGTTCTTAACTTGTTTTTAAGTGCAGGAACTGATAAACGAAATGACTGTAGCATTTTGGTCTAATTGATCTCGAATAGACATGGTTGCAATAGGGGTTAGCAATCAGCCATCTATGAGGTCTTGACTGGATCTAGATGCGATCTAGATCCAAATGAAAGATACATACATACATACATACATACATACATACATAAATAAATAAATAAATAAATAAATAAATAAATAAATAAATAAATATATTTGTGTGTATATATATATATATGTGTGTGTGTGTGTGTGTGTATGTATATATATATATATATGTGTGTGTGTGTGTGTGTGTGTATGTATGTATGTTTGTATGTATCTATATACATATATGCATACATACACACACACACACACACACACACACACACACACACACACATATATATATATGTATGTATGTATGTATGTATGTATGTATGTATGTATGTATATATATATGTGTGTGTGTGTGTGCGTGTGTGTGTGTGTGTGTGTGTATAGATAGATAGATATATGTTTATATATATACATATATATACATATATAGATATATATATACATATATACATATATAGATATATCTATATATATATATATATAGATATATCTATATATGTATATATGTATATATATATCTATATATGTATATATATACACACAATGTTTGATAGGGGTATATATATATATATGTATGTATATATATACATATATATATATATATGTAGAAATATATGTATATATATACATATATATACCCCTATCAAACATTGTGCTTCAAAAACCAAAACTTGCACACTTGCCACCACTATGTACATGCAAAAATATGTGGCTCTGGGTCCAATAAATCATGAAATGGTTGAGCAAAAAAACTCCCCACATTGTTGACCCTCATGTGTGAACTAGTAGACATGAGTAGAGAATTCATGACCCTCATGGCTTTTTACATGCATGCCACTGCTTGACATAATTTTGAAGTCTTTCCAAGTAGTCGACTTGATTTTATCTTACTTGATCTTACGCCACCATTGATGGGCAATGTCAAAAGTAAGTTATATGTAACCTGTTGAATTTTGGCTACATTATCATCAATATGGCATACACAAAAACATTGCTCCCATTTAGAGAGCCATTGGTCTACAACATTCACGGTCCTCATAGTGGACATGCCATTATGTTTAGGAGATTTGAGGGCTTTAAGTTTCCATTTAGAGAGCCATTGATCTAAACATAATCACATGTCCTCGTAGTGGACATGCCATTATGTTTAGGAGATTTGAGGGCTTTAAGTTTCCACTTATTCCTAATAGTAAAAGGACCAGCTTCATGCTCAAAAGACCCTCCACTCCCATGACATGTCGATACAGAAGTCAAACTTAACCTTCCTCAACATATCTTCCACATCTTTACAGCTGACATTACACAATGCTATGAAAACATTCCACTTAGTGGAGATCTCGGCCTTAAGACTATTTTAGCTAAGGTTATTAATTTAGCCTTTTCCAATGCTAAAAAGAGAAAGTACCATTTTATCTCTCTATCCAAGAAACCCAGATGGATTCAAGTGTCTCACTCCATACACCCTCTAAACTTCAATGAAACAAAGCTCTGCTCCTATATCTTCTTCCTGCTGAATAACTGCACGGTTATTGCAGGCGGCTGCTACTTTAACCAATGCCTTGGCATCCCTATGGGCTTCTCTTGCTCACCACTTATGTGTAACATTTACCTAGCTTTTTTCGAATACAAATGGTGTCTTAAGAACATGGAAACTAACTTTAAAATACTTCCGTTATTCAATCCTACTTTTAGATATATGGATGACCTGCTGAGTGTTAACAACAGAATGTTCTCTAAAGAGATTGATCAAATCTACCCCCACTGCCTAAAAATTGAGCCTACCTCCCTCCCAGATAATTCAACTGTTGTTGAGAACTTTTGCAAATCAACCCAATTTCTTAACCTTTCAATATCCCTTCATTCCCCATCTACATGTGGATATGACCATAGATTTATCTGGAGAAAGGATCTTCTTAAGCTTCCTCATATAGAATTCATTACAAGAAATAGCAATAGGCCATACAAAGCCTCTATTTGCTCCTGTATTGGCCTTCTTTACTTAATTTGCTACTCTTCATCTACCTCCTCTTTGGCCTGGGAAGAGATATATGTACTAATTAAAAAATACTGCCAGAACGGATTTAACCATAATCAGCTCCGGAACACCATCATACAAGCCCTCATTCAGCATAACTGGCCTGGACTATTGTTTCAAAAAGAGAGTCTCATCTCTCTCATAAGGTAGTAGGCCCATACACAATGGGCCTACTATCGACCCATTGTGTGTGGTGCTTGGGTTAGGGTGGATACACACACACACACACACACACACACACACTGGTATACTGTTCATTAGTTATATTTGTTCCAAAAAAAACACCCCCCCTCTTTTGTGGCTCCTTTTGCCTGGACCATACTAGGTCAAACTTAAGAAATTGGTTTTTTTTTAAAGAAAATGGACCACTACTACCGGGGGGCCAAGCCCTTGAATGTATTATGATGCTCTATCGAGCGTGATCAATGTCATCTGCTCTCATGGCATAGTGAAGGCGGCCCTCTTCCCCCCTGGCTATCGATCCCCATTGAAGGCCATAGGCGTGCAACTCGGTGCTATCTCACACTCATGGTGGAGCGCGGCCTAGCTCTCTCGATACCATGACACAGCATATGGGCAAGATCTGCCTCCTCCTCCTATAAAAATAGGTGAGGGTGCATCTCCGCCCCTCACTTAGACATTGTGGGTGTGTTGAGTTATTTTAATGAAACACCTCTTGTCTGCCTTTTACTACCAAGGAAAATGGAGCTCCCCTCGGAGGTGACTCAGGTGTTCAATCTTACCCCTGCTGAGTTTGCTGGTTTACTGCACTATTTACGCACAAATTAAACACTAAAAGGTTTTTAATTAGGGAAGGTGGTCCTACCTTATTCTTGTTACAAGCATGCATACTGTGCAGTTTTTTCGGTTATGGTATTCTTGCAAACTATGTGCAAAAGGCATTTTTTTTTAATGTTATTTCAAAGGGCTTAGGAATGGTGCACCCCTGCCTTGTATAAAAACTGCTCCTGACCTCGGACTGGTTAGGTCGCATCTATGGTTTACTGTAGGCTATGTCGATTCTTGTAAATTGTTGCAGGTTCAAATAGTTATGAGCATGACTGGCTATTTTGCTAAGCCTAGACATTATGGCTAGCCTTGGGTATCTTGTGCATAAAAAAAAGTCGGTCTGTGCTTGTTTGCATAAAAAATGGGGGTAGCTTCAGTAAGGTGTAAAGGGCTCAGAGATTAACCGATGCAGGACTTCATCTCCACATAAAACTTTTTGTGCATGTGTGCCAGTATGTGTATGTATGTATATGGTTGTGAATATGATGGTTGGCTTGATGGCCGTTCCTAATACGTGCTACAGTTGGATATGTATATTGATAAACGGGGACTGATACTGTGTCCCGACTGTATAAATGGTGGCAACATGGGGTTATGGCCGATGAGTCACTTAACTCTAACTCTGGCAAAAAAAAACAACTTAATGATTGGTTCTTGTCGCTGTTGTAATCGATTTTTTTTCTCTCTAAGGAGATAGAGGCATCTAATTGATTGTTGGTAGGTTTCGAAAATGGTTGGTTCTTTTCTATGATTAACTGGTTGCCACTGGGGCTTATCATAATTGGGAGCTCATATTAGGCCGAGCACTACAGCCCGTGATAGCTTGGCATTTTTGTGAAGGTAAGTATACAGCAACTCATATATTTTTTTGGCTTTGGAAAAAAGCTATGGTTGGTAGGGCCGGACACTACTAACGCTAATGACTTATGGATATGAAGGTAAGTATATGACCGGGGTTGTTTCGGCTTGGGTATAGCTTCCAAGCTATTTCTAAAAAATGAGGTTCCACAAAAAAAAGGGGGGGAGTCTTGCTACTCTCTTGACTGGTTACACCGTGTTGAGAGAAGGAGAGAACACAGAAGTAGAACCCCAAAGTGTGTAGAATACACACATGAGATGATGTATATAGAGAGGGGACCTGGGTGCCATATATAGAGAAGCCATATATTGAGTAGCTTCACATATAAGCTAGACAAACAAAGCAGCGCGCGTCACCAAACATGTCATCAATATCGCATCGAAAAATCGAAAACAAAAACGTACTGCTCTGATACCATGTTGAGAGAAGGAGAGAACACAGAAGTAGAACCCCAAAGTGTGTAGAATACACACATGAGAAGATGTATATATAGAGGGGACCTGGGTGCCATATATAGAGAAGCCATATATTGAGTAGGTTCACATATAAGCTCAACACACTGTTGTCTTATTGGTTATAAAAAAAGAGGTAGTCACCAACCTCATCTGTGACCTTTGGTTGACAAAAAGAAGTCGGATTTCACATCTCTTTGTCTAAAGAAGTACCTTTTGGTACCATGGGTTCTACTGATTTGGAAGGTAAGTATATGGTTGCTTTTTTTAGCTATTGAGCTATGGCTCTTAGTTTTACTTTTGATGGACTTCACCATAGACTATAAAGTAATATGAAACATTGCTGACATACCAAATCTAATGAATAAACTAGATTGTCTAAAGTAATTAAAACCTATAAGATGGACATGGAGAACAACTGATATAGTCCATTGATACCTGTAAAACACATCCAAAGCTAACAGAATTGTTGTCTTGTTTGGATGGATGCAGGTAAGGACTCTATCTTATCTTGGATGGCTTTCTTTTCTTTGGCAAGCAACATTTCTGTAATGAAATACTCACTGAGGAACGGGGAAGTTCTTTTACTTGTAGACTTACTGAAAGAGGATCTCTTCCTACAATCATTGTACCTAAATAATTCTAATACTGAGTTATTTTTGTACATATCAGTTCATTATTCGTTGGCCAGCTTTCTTTTGAATGTAAAAATTCAATTATGTTTTATTAGTTAAGATTTAAATAGCTACACACACACACACACACACACACACACACACACACACACACACACACACAAACACAAAAGGATAGACATAACTACCATATCTATAGGGTCCCATCAACTATTTTAGAATTGTGAAAGCAGGTAAAGTCTCAAAGAAAATAGCTAAAATTACCCATTTATCCCAAGGCCCCATCTCTCAACAATGGCAAGGATTATGACATTGATGGCATTGATTGCACAAAGTAAGTGGCACTACTTGTCTTTTTTTTTCAACTTCGTTGCTTGTGCGCGCACACATTATTTAGTGTAATCTAGAGTAAGGTTTGAAAGGGAGCTATGACATTATGACATTGATGGCATTGATTGCACAAAGTAAGTGGCACTACTTGTCTTTTTTTTTCAACTTCGTTGCTTGTGCGCGCACACATTATTTAGCGTAATCTAGAGTAAGGTTTGAAAGGGAGCTATGACATTGTATGTGACTTGCATATATACCCATTTTGGCATAGGTTTTCTTATTTATGTTGGATTGCCTTGTATATGGCAAATCCACCAATGTTGGACATAATTGCTTCAATCAAGTAGGAGCATGGAAGTGTTTTGTATGCATGTGTATATGAGAAAATTACTAACAAAGAATGTCATGTGTTGTGCAGAGCGCCTTTTTGTATGCATTGAAAGATACAATATCTTTAAGGGTTTCTTGTGTTGAAAACTACACTCACACACTTTATGCTAGTATGTGAGATTGAGTAAGGTAGACATAGCCTTTAAGGAACAAAGTCTCTTCCTTGATTTCTTTTCCCACCTCTAGCTCTTATTGTCCTTGGACTATGCTCTGTTGAACTTCTTTTTTTTAACCTAATTTTTCTATTTTTTATAGTTCAAGAGAATTTTGAAGAGAGGGTAATATCTAGCAAAGCTACTGTCATACCAGGTGGTCTTCTCTTTTAGTGGTCTACGAAAATTTAGGTAAGCAAGATATAAGGCTATATTTCCTTTTTTACGATGGTGAAGATAGACTTCATGTTTACGAATGTGTTTTTGTGAAACAATTAAGTATTTTACTGGAGGTGTCTCACCTTGAAAGGATAATTATTTTATATGCATGTGCAGAGTTGAGTGTTCAACATTATGCCTGTCATGTTGCTGGAGGTGTTTCACCTTGAAAGGATGATTATTTTATATGCATGTGCAAAGTTGTTTGCACTTATCCCACATGTGGAATTGGAGGGTGAGAATGCAACACAGAAGATGCTATCATTACATCAAAATCTGCACATGTTGAATTCAACGTCGTGTATATCCCTAGGAATTTTCAGCTTGCATATTGGACATTTCACCATTGCTCCTGAAAGATGACAAATGGCATCTCGATTCTCTCCTAGGTCAGACTCAGATTTGAAGCATCTTAACAAAACTCAGTTGAAAATGAGCATGTCGAACAAAGCAACAAACAACAACTCTCTTAACATGTAGGAGTTCCAAAATATTTGAACATGTATAGAACCAACGAAATGACTATGAGAGACATTTCTGTCCAAATCCATGCACCAAGTTGAGGCTTATAATTCCCTTCAAATCTTTATGTACCAAAGTACAACAATTTGTAAAAAAAAGTGCATATAATAAGACCACTAGCTATGGAGAACAAAAAATAGCATCGTTTACTAAGAGTACCAGCTATGGACTCATTCAAGGAACCATGCGCAAGACCTTATGTCAATCAAATCATCTTATCACTGCAAGTTGAGCTAGAAGACAATGACTTTACAAACTCTGAAATTGAACATCTTTGATTGACAACAAAAATACTATCCCAAATCCTATATTTCACAGTTTTACTTCAATTTCCATTTTGGTGATAGAAACACCCTTGCATATCCTAGTCATTAGAGGAAAGGAGAAGGATGGAGGTGATGGAGGAGGAGGTGACTACTTTAATGCAGAGAGCATGCCGAAGAAATCTGAAATGATACCTACTGGCAATGAAGCTACACAAATATTTCAAGGTTTGTAAAGTCTCTAATACAAAAACACGATGTAGCCCCTTTCATTGTCCTTCAAAAACGTGTCAAAGCAATGATAACTACATGTCCATTTTCACACACAATGCCAATCCTCTGTTGTGACTTGTAGCAACAATAAAGCATGGCAAATATACACAAAGGCATGATCCGCATACCAATTGAGACAAAATGAGACTTTCATTATAAATAAAGGGTGTAGATTGAATAGTTGGTTACATTACACACACTAATGTGTGATTTCCAAGATAAAAAGGCCAAACAGCAAGTAGTCTACACTAAAAAGTACAAAATGTGTGGAGATACACATTCACCACTTGACAAAAGAGTGAGTCCACATGAGCCCATCATGAAGATTCTACTACCTTGAGAATGTGTGGAGCCAGACATTGGCCACTAACAATGAAGTTCTCACATTATGACTCCTTATCTTCCTACCATCTAGTTGGAAGAAAAAGTTTATGGGTGGGTTAGGTATCGTGAGAGTTGTTAAGCATGTGGCTAATTTCATTTAGTTAGTTTGCATGTTTAGCAACAATAGTAGCACAAATTGCATAACAATTAAATAAAGACTTATGAAGCATTAAAAAGAGACAATAAAAATACCACATTGAGGGCCGAGCCTATGAGGCCGGCCCCCCCTTCGAAAGGCATTTGTATTACTTGTGCTCAAGCTCGAGAAGAGTCATTGCTTGAGTTAAAATACAATATAAGGACCTTCTAGCTTTGAATCTCCATAGCCCAAGCAATGTGAATCTTAGGGAAGCTTTATCTCTTCCGTCTTCCTCTTCTCAAGCCCTCAAATACCACGTAGGTAAGGAGAACTTATAGAGAAAAGGAGCACTACAAGAGGTTGTGTGCTCTTGTGACGCTGTTAGCTACGGAAATACACTGGGTTTTTATAACCCCCGGCGTCGCTAATAGCGTCGCTACGAGAGAGTCGCTATATGCGTCGCTATGACCGTCGCTATAAGCGTCGTTATATAGTGACAGTCATAGCGATGGTCATAGCGACGGTGACACAGAAGTCTATAGCGACGCTCCAGAGCCATAAATAGCGACGGTTATAGCGACGCCCGAGAGATTTTTTTTTTGGTGACAGGGCATTGAATGCCCTGCCACCCATCAACCATATTGTACTTGATTCACTTTTTTAAAAAAGTGCAAGGGTAGATAATAGACCCAAAATAGTCACCCACAAGACGCATTGTTTGCAAAATTGACAAGCGTAAAATTGACAATTGTACACATCATAGGCAAAATGAATTGATTGGCAAATGTAATAATGACAATTGTACAACATCATAGGCATAAAGAATTGATTGGCAAAATGAACTGCGGTGACAAATGTAATAATATACATGGTTCAAAAAGACGTATAAAATCCGTCTCATGATACATAAGCTATGAGAAACCCTAAACTAATGCTATCTAGCTACGGCTAAACTGACATCGTCTAGTCAGACGTCTCATCGCGTCCAAGTGGCGTATCTGTCGGATTCTGCAAAAAAAGACAATAAGACAGCTTTCAGTAAGTATAAACATATAACGACATTTATAAAACAATACAAAAAATAGAAAAGAGTAAACCCTAATACTAACCATGCCGCCGCGAGAACTGAGAATGTCCATCAGGGCGTTTAAGCCCTTCCTGCCTGCGTACTCGCGCTCGTACGGTGTGGGATCACGTCTTGTCATCGACCACTGTCAAAACATACAAAGATTTCATTATGTTAGAATTAAAAAACTCATAAACCCTAAACTATCGAACATAAAGAGCAATGCGAAAACACTTACAAAATCGGCCTCAAATGATGCCCATCCACCGCTCCCCAAGTGGTGCGAGCTCCCTGCCTCTACCCGCGCTCTGGCTGCATCCTTTTGTTGCTTCCACTTGTCGGGATTCTCGCGCGCTGCTTTCTTCACATTTTTCCAATCTTCTTTGGCCAGCCAATCTGGCCTGTTCCACCCATGCTTGATTGCTTTTTGCACTTCGGAACGCTTGTGTTTGCAGTATTTGCGCATTCGAATCTTCATCAGGTCTTCATTGAAGCGCTGATCCCGTGTTGGAACGGGAAACTCATCATGAAGTATGCTGATGACTCTGTTTTTTATATCACTTGGTACTTCACTCTATTTGTTTAGTATGTAGTGTCTAAACAGCTGAGAGCAAAGACCACGCATGCGCGAGATCACCTTCTTGCCGTCATCATGAGTCGGGGCCAGTATGGTAACTCGTACCATAGAGATAGTCTCTTCATCCCTGGAGGCAATCCGTCATCGCACATCTCCTTCTGCTCTAACCATGCTTGTGCAGACATCCTTGGTGGCTCTCTTCCCAAAAAGCCGTCGCGTAACACATGATTCTCTGGAAGATACGCTTGATGACCTTCGTAGATTTGCTTCTTCAGTGAGGGCGCCCTACGTGCATTCAGTCTAGGTCCACATGTGACACATGCTTTGTATCCGCTTGTTTGAAGCCCTGCATGTATACACATGATAATAGATCAACTATGGGAAAAAACAAGATTTACAGTGTCTGAGTGAGGAGTGTCAATAGATCACCTGAGCATTCTGTTAGCCCGGGATAGTCATGCATGGTCCACATTAGAATGCCTCTGATCAAAGCATTCCGTCGTCCTGTGTGTCGGCTCATATCCACCACCTCTATGCCAATCCACAATTGTTGTAGCTCTTCCAATAGTGGACGAAGATACACATCCATATTCTCCACTTTATATCGCCCTGGCACAATGAAGCTTAGCCATAGGTGCCCCTTCTTCGTAGTCAACCACGGGGGAATGTTGTAGTTGACGATGACAATGGGCCATTGATCTTTGACCAAATGGATTTACGGCATCCATAGCCAGGCCTAAGCGCAAATCTTGAGCTTCCCTGGCAAAATCCGACCATGTTCCATCTATATGTTTCCAGGATGCGCAATCTGCAGGAATTCGTAGCACACCATCCGAAGATTTATTCTCCTCATGCCATGATGCCAGGGCGGCCATGGACTTACATTCGAAGAAATGCTTGATGCGAGGAAGCAGAGGAAAATGTCGCAAAACCTTTTGTGGAATTTTTGTCCCGTGGAGATCTACTCGATATCTTTCGGAATCACATTTCGGACACTTCTCCATGTCTATGTATTCCCCTCTGAAAAGAATGCAGTCATTAGGACAAGCCTGCACAGAATTGTAATCCATCCCCAAGTTTCGCAAAATCTTTCTTGCTTCATCTCGGGAATCTGGCATCACATTGTCAGCTGGTAGTATGTGCTCTTTAAGCAATCTACACAACATAAAAATACAACACAGTCGTGTAAAAAGCTATCAGATCATTATACATTTAGAGTTTTATTAAAGTAAACTAATTGTAATAGATCACCCGAAAAGCGCTGTGACGCTAGTGTCACTCCATCCAAACTTTGTTTGCATGTTGAGAAGAACCAGGAGTGCTTTCAATCTAGACATACGTGCTCCATTATACAATGGCGTATCGGCTTCACTTTTCATATCATCATAGATAAGCCTTTCTGAATCCATGATCGTCTCGATCATTTCATCAATCTCGGGCTCAAACATTGCCTCGTTGGGAATGTGCTCCTCATGATCATCCCCCGAGCTGTCAGAGGCTACATCTTGTGGCCTCACATATGCTGCTTGACCAAAGCGCCTACGAACACGTCTATTGGGTTGCAAGATTGCTGCTTGTTGGCCAGCGTCAGAGTCCGACGAGTTATAATTGGCAACAACTCGATCTATAATAGATGGATCGAACTCGCCAAATTTGCGAACGTGCTGCAAAGAAACACGTCTTGTTCGTCGCACAGCATGCTTGCATTGATTACAAGGACATAAGACCCTCGTTGAGAGATAGGTGTTTCAGTTGGACGGTCCCACATCCTCGTCACTACTCATAATGAGGATAAAAATCTTATAACCTAGACAACAAATTTAATATTCTATTGGCATTCTTCGTCTTATCTCTCTCTCTCTCTCTACCTCACATTCTCTAGTCATGTCCAATCCCCGGACACCTCTGTCTAGAGGTGCACGGAGATCAGAACCACCGGGTTATAATCTCGTCTTTATTGGTCAATACCTATATTTGTGGGTACAATAAATCTACAGACCCACGTCTACATGATACTGCATGTAGTGGACTTCTCTAGCTGTAGCACTTCACAACATCTTAACATCTTTTCACAGTAGATCTTTTCACTGTTCGTCTAACTCTAAACTCTAAACCGTAAGTAATTCTTGCGTGGACTTGATCTAACGTAAATAAGCGTAAATCTAACTAAAAATAAACCTAAATCTAATTTAACGTAAGTCTACATCTAACCTAATCTTTAACGTCTTTTGGGATAGTTTCCTACGACGTTAAAACTCTCTTCTTCTTGTGTGTGTGTGTGTGGGTAAACCTAAATAAACCTAGGTCTAATCTAATATAACATAAATCTAAATCTAACGTAAATTATGTTATATTAAAAACAAAGAACTAAACTAACAGGGATTATAAGAACCTTAAAACTGATTTAACACATAATTTTTCACATAACTCGGCAAGAGTTGGCATTCTCATCACTAAAGATGTGAGAGTTAACTTCCGGCGGTGACGCTGCCTCATCTCCATCCACATCTGACGACAGCAATTGTCCCTTTGGACCGTTCTTGCTCTTGTTACTAACTTTGAAGTTGCTGTTGAATGACTAGAGGTTGTCTAGATGGTCATTGTCGGGGATGTAGTGACTCTTGCCGCCCTGAAGATCCACCTTCTTCCCTATCTTCTGAAGACATTTGACCAGTACTTTTGGATCGACGGAGCCCACCATGAGTGAAGGCAGCAATACCCTATATTCCATTGAGGGCTTTCTTCACCCGCTTCATGCAGGCATCGCAGTCTATGGAAACCTAAATCTAATCTAATATAACGTAAATCTAAATCTAGCGTAAATAAACGTAAATCTAACTAAAAATAAACCTAAATCTAATCTAATTTAACTTAAATAAACCTAAATCTAATTTAACGTAAGTCTACATCTAACCTAATCTTTAACGTCTTTTAGGATAGTTTCCTACGACGTTATAAGTCTCTTCTTCTTGTGTGTGTGCGCGTGTGTGGATGTGTGTGCCAATAAAAAGAGATAAATGGTATAACCTTTCTATCACCCATGCCAAGTATGATAGATTGGTTATGCCATTTCCCTCTTGAATAATAGGTCTTGAGTTCAACTCCTCGTCAGCTAGATCTTTAGGTCTTTTAATTTTAATTAGTTTCCTACGATGTTAAATTAGTTTCTCTCTCTTTCTCTCTCAATGTGTGTGCATTTTTTTGTTTATGCATGTTTTCTCTCTCTTTTCCTCTCTCAACGTGTGCGTTTTTTGTTTATGCATGTTCTCTCTCTCTCTTTTCCTCTCTCAATGTGTGCGTTTTTTGTTTATGCATGCTCTCTCTCTCTCTTTTCCTCTCTCAATGTGTGTGTGCATTCTTTGTTTATGTATGTGTGTGTGCGTTTTTGTTTATGTTTGTACTCTTTCTCTCTCTCTCTCTCTCTCAAAAACACTATGTGTGTGTGTGTGTGAGAGAGAGAGAGAGAGAGAGAGAGAGAGGGAGAGAGAAAGAGGGGAAGGGAACATGAGAGTGAGGAGAGGGAAGGAGCATACCTGGCTCTCCTTCCTCTCCTCGTGTGTGTGTGTGTGTGTGTGTGTGTGTGTGTGGAGAAGAAAGAGAGAGAGAGAGAGAGGGAGAGCGTTACCTGCTCCTTGCTTGAGGGCGCCGAAAAACTCAGATATGAGATCTGAGTTTTTGGGCGCTCTCTGTTATTTTTTTTAGCCCAGCCGGCGTCGCTATGAGCATCGCAAATTTACTTGTAAATTTGCGACGCTCATCGCGACGCCGGGAATTTTTTTTTTGAGCGTCGCAGTGTGAGCGTCGCTAATATGAATAGCCTCTTGTAGTGGAGTAGAGTGTATTGAAATCAAGAAGGAAGCTTGAAAGAATACACTAAAGACATAAGTAGCTACCAAGGGAGGTATCGTAAGCAAGATGTGTAAAGCTTCTTCCTATCTTGAGTTCCCTCTACTTCTTCTTATGAGAATTTCTACCGAGCAAAGATGCTACTAAAAAACCTCATAGACATCATGGAATCACATAAGTCTTACCATATAAGCGTAGAGCTCAAAGCGAGCTTCAAGGGGAGTCCTGAGTTGCACAATTCTGACAACCAGAGCTCAAGTTATGACCGTTTTTGTGTAAGGATATCCAACATGTGTGACAGGCTCTTCATGCACACCTTTTCAAAAAGAGAGAGGAGCTTGCTATATTTAGCATCGAGAAAGAGAAAGTGACTTTTTGTGGCTTGGGGGAGCAAGAAACAAGAGGTACCTTTCCTTTTTCCCACTTTTGGCATGCATGGCTCACCTTTTTTATATGTGTAAAGCCCTAGTTCCCATCTAGCAACCCATATACCCATAATCCCATTATCTTCTTCCTATAAGCCGTATTTTGCACAATCTCGGCATCCCGGGAGTCCGCTTGACTTTTTATAAAATCATGTTGAGATCCTAGAAACTTGTCCTTTATACTTTGGAAGTAGTATTCACTTGTAGGCACTTTTTATTGCCTAAATGCACTCTCGTACATCATGTCATTAACTTATTTTAATATTCTCTCTCTAGAATTCTAGCGAGAGAGTACCCATTTTTGCACTTTCAAAGGTTTATTCTTTTGATTAACATCACCTAGAGTGAAACTATACATTTTTACAATACATTACCTTTTTCATATGCTTGCCTTTGTATTCTCTCTCTAGATAGCTACTTTTTAGAGAGAGAAAATCTGTGAAGCTCATCAAAATATAATTTTGTTAAAATTATCCGCCCTTAAATCATAGTCGTCCTTGACTATACTTGTTTTTAAGGAAGCTCGGGAGTCTTACCTTTTTCTTTTGCTTTGGATCCACTTTTAAGTGAATTACACCATTCCACAATAGAACAAGTCACTACAAGGGATTGGGCCTTTATCGGGGGTAACACCGGGGTGAATACACTTACAATTATTTTTTCCAAAAAAAACCACGGTCTCGGTAAAATACCCGGTATGATAATGTCGATAAAACCCCCGATAATTTCAGCGACATCACCAAGGATTTTACCGACGAGGGTTTTATCGGGGCCGTTACCAGAGGTCTGCGATAAAAGTTACCAGGGGTTATACTGGCTCTATGTAGAAAAAAGTTGGGCAAAGTGGGGCATATTGTAGTATGGAAACCCCCAAACTACAATATGCCACACTTTGCCCAAAATACATCCTTGTAAGGGTGCGACATAAAGGTTATGCCGAGCATAACATAATCAATAGTCACGTAATAACGTAAAATACCATAACATTAAACAACAAGTGTCTTTAGAGACCATAACAAAGAGATTTCATAACATAACAAAACAATTGCAATACCATAAAACTAAAACAACAAGTGTCTTTAGAGACCATAACAAACAAATTTCATAACATAAGGGATTGTATTGATAATTTTGTGATTACAAAATTGTTCCATGTAAAAGATGCAACATCATATGATAGATGGAGGAATATTACAAAATAAAGTGATATAGAGATATCACCGAGTCCCTAATCGGAGAGCTCATGCTCACTCAATGGGGATGGCGACACTCCATGCACATAAACAAAACCGTGCAACCTTAATGAGAACTTGCATATGTGCGGCATAGAATACATACTCGCATCATAATTGAAAATACTTACTTCAATGTAGGAGTCCTTGGACATGAGCTTTACTCGAAGACGATTGTAGCCATGAGAGCTCGCGTAGTCCTTCTCTAATTGAGTCGAACGTCGATCGTACTCCCCTCACACTACAAATGAAAAACATTAAGCAAACAACCCTTAAACCATGACATTGATGACACACATGAACTTACAAAATATCGTCAAATCAATGTAAAATAATACTTACAAAATCTCTCTTCATGGCATCCATCCCTCCGCTCCAAGGTGCGATGTGCTGTTGCTACTTTTCTCTGTGCGCGCATCCACTTGTTGTTGAAATAATTGAGGGTTACCATTCCTCTCTCTCTTGATCCTTGCCCACATCCCATTATCAACCCAATTGGGTTGATTTCTGTCCTCTTTGTATGCATCGTGCGCCTCCGAGCAACGATGCCCTAGTAATATCCCCATGCAACGCATCATAATAGCGTCGTTGAGTGTATGCATGTCCATATGAGTGTGTGTGTGTGTGTGTTTCTCGATGGGGAAGGCGCCATTTGAGATTGTTGAAGGTGTTGCGAAGGTTCCACCCTTCCTAAGCACAAAAGATAAGATTTTTGAAGCGGATGAGTATACACGCGACTTAGACAGGGCTTTTGCCAAGGTCCACGAGGCTTTACAAAAATCTCAAGAACGATAGAAAAAGTTAGTAGATCGCCATCATCACGATTTGAAATTGAAGGAGGATGATTGGGTGCTCTTACGTTTTGAGAAGGCACGCCTGAGAAAGAAGAAGGGAAAGGAGAGGCTTTTTCCAAAACTTAGTATGCGATACTACGAACCTTTCTAGATCTCTGAAAAGATCAATGATGTCTCTTTTGACTAAAACTGCCTGACACATGGAGGATTCACAATGCATTCCATGTGAGTCTCTTGAAACCTTTTAAAGGTGATGTGCCTGATGATGGGGAGCCTGATGAGCAACCCAAAGTGGAAGAAAACGAGGAGATCCTTGTTCCTGAACAAATTTTGGCACCTAAGGACACAAAGAATAAAGGTAAGTCCGAAGGTGGTTCTTGGTTAAGTTCAAGAATTATCCTGCATTGGATGCGAAGTGGATGGATGAGGAGGACCTAGAAGATACTCCTCAGATTGTGAAACTTTACCTCGAAGCTTTTGGTTTAGCATAGTCTACTCCAAATGGAACCCAAAATTTAGCTTGGCCGGAGATCTGATGCAGTGGGGATGCACAAGAGCAGAGTTACTCCGCTCCTTTGTCAACAGATGCCTCGATTTTGATACTAGAGTCACTGATGTCTCTTTGAGATTCAGGGATACTGAGAGCTGACAGTATTCTGCTGTATGACTTTATGAAATGGAATTCCTGAATATGAAACTGATTTGTTCTTAACTTGTTTTTAAGTGCAGGAACTGACAGACGAAATGACTGCAGCATTTTGGTCTAATTGATCTCGAATAGACATGGTTGCAATAGGGGTTAGCAATCGGCCATCTATGAGGTCCCGACTGGATCTAGATGCGATTACTAGCTACATTGCCGACAAATCATGGTCTAAGATCCAAATGAATGCTGAATGTCATTCATGTGTGTGTGTGTGTGTGTATGTATATATATATATATATATATGTATGTATATATATATATATATATATATATATATATGTATGTATGTATGTATGTATGTATTGATGTATGTATGTCTATACGTATGTATGTATGTATGTATTATATATATGTGTGTGTGTGTGTGTAGATAGATAGTGTGTGTCTGCATACATACATATGTCTGCATACATACATATATATATGTGTGTGTGTGTGTGTATTTGTATGTATGTATATATGTATGTATGCAGACATATATATACTCCTAGCGAACATTGTGCTTCAAAAACCAAAACTTGCACACTTGCCACCACTATGTACATGAAAAAATCTGTGGCTCTGGGTCCAATAAATCATGAAATGGTTGAGCAAAAAAACTCCCCACAGTGTTGACCCTCATGTGTGAACTAGTAGACATGAGTAGAGAATTCATGACCCTCATGGCTTTTTACATGCATGCCATCGCTTGACATAATTTTGAAATTTTCCAAGTAGTCGACTTGATTTTATCTTAGTTGATCGTACGCCACCAATGATGCGCAATGTCAAAAGTAAGCTATATGTAACCTGTTGAATTTTGGCTACATTATCATCAATATGGCATACACAAAAACATTGCTCCCATTTAGAGAGCCATTGGTCTACAACATTCACGGTCCTCATAGTGGACATGCCATTATGTTTAGGAGATTTGAGGGCTTTAAGTTTCCACTTAGTCCTAATAGTAAAAGGACCAGCTTCATGCTCAAAAGACCCTCCACTCCCATGACATGTCTCTACCACATCTTGTGTCATCAATGCTTTTCCCTTATCCATAGTTATTTCCCTCATTAAAGTTAACATTTGTTCCAAAATATTTTGTAGATTCCAAAGTGTCCAAACGACTTGCTAGATCATTGTTAGGCTTTTCTTTAGTTTCAATGTGGAACTCTTGGTCCTGTATTTGATCATTTTCATCCATCTTCTTTGTTTTGTTTTTTTTTTTTAAATTTTAAAAAACAAAAGAGTATTAACAAAGCACTAATGTATTTACATGCACCACACTATCATGGAAATGTTTAAAGATTGAATTTTCAAACCACAAGAGTGCAAATATGTGCACTAATTACACTTTAAACTTGTGCACTTTAATGCCCTTCAATGAATTTTGCCAGCATAATAGCATAAAATGCAAAATAACCCCAAAGTCTATGCACTTCTGCCACAATTTCACTTTGAACATGTATTTTGAAATAATTTTGATGCAAAGAAGTCCAATTTTTCTTTCAAGATGCAAAAGACCATAAATTTCAAAGCATAATTAGACCACAAATTGATGTGCAATCTGTTATGTGCACTCATATGAATGCATAAATACATGTTATGCATCCCATGTACCCATCAAAGCATCAAATTTTGACCATAAAAGGGTCAAAGATGCATATCTAGAACCAATTAGCGTATTCAAGAAAAAAGTGTAGGTCTCTCCAAGTCTGTAATTTGCCTAAAATCAAGTCCCTTGATTGCTAAAGCATCTAGTTGAGGTTTGAATCCAAGATTGCACACCCCCCTGGGGAAAAAATTGCTTGTGTTTTTTGAGATTTTTGAACCTTGCTGGGGCTGGAAATGATGCAAACCAAAAACCTCTAAAGAAGTATTAAAAAGAACCAAGCTTGGGCTCACATATAGTAGAAGACCCCTTCTAAAGTCTTGGCTTTATCACTTAGGAAAAGGTTATATGCACATGAAGTTGTAGCTTAAACAAGAAGGCTCACTAGCAAAGTTTAAAGCACAATGGTAAGAGCTTCTTAGAGGCTAGAAATAAGAAGATAAAAATCCCACATAGGAAACCTCTATACACTTCATTCTTCAAAGCATTAGAGAGAGTTATCTCTTATGGTTGAAGCTCATGGTGTTAGCATGCCTATGTGTAGGCATCGATGGTTGTGTGCACGCACATTAATGGCTATTTGCATCCCTTCTTCCTATGCAGCTATGGCTGCATTGCCACCTCTTCTACAAACCCAAAATCCGTAAGCTCTAGAGAGAGAATATCCTTATCAAGAGAGACAAAATGCCATTAACCCTCTTCATAACCTTCTCTAATACCAAATGATAGAAGATTTGTGAGTAATGATGTAGTGGTGCTCACCTCCCATCGAAAAACCCTTTTGGTTTGCCAAATGTAGGATTTTAATCTAGGGTCCATTATCATGAAGCAAATGATCATACCCCCCTCAACTCTCCACACGGCGGCAGCTACCCCTTTGATTACCCCCAAGCACTACACCTTGGTCCTATTTGGCCCTTGTCCACACCACCCTTTTGGGTTGTAATCTAGGCTTGGTGGTGCCCCACGTCCCGAGTATAATTAAATAACGTCTAACAAGGGAAGTAAATGTTTTCAAGGAAACTTAAAGGAAAATTTTAATATAAAATATGTCAATGCATTGCATGTGGATGTATGCTTGCATGTGTATATGTATCCATGTATGTATGCATGCACATAAGTGCTTATGCATGTTCATTAGAACTTATGCATGCACATATGTATTAATGCTTATACATGTGCATTAGCACTTATGCATGACATGAGCACTTATACATTCACATTAACACTTCTACATGTTCAAAAGTGCTTATGTATGTACATAAGCATTTATGCATGGTGCATTAATACTAAATCATGTGTATATGTCCTACTGTATGAACATAAGCACTTATCCACATGCATAAGTGCTTATGCAAGCACTTATGCATGAGCATTAGCACCTATGACAGCACATAAGCACTTATGCACGAACATTAGTGCTTATGCATATATATAAGTGCTTATGCATATGCATAAGTGCTTGTGCATGTGCATATGCATATGCATAAAAGCTTATGCATATGCAGCATAAGTGCTTGTGCTTGTTCTTGTGCATGTGCATTAGTGCTATACATAATCACTTACATATGTGTATTAGCATTTATGCATGTTCAATAGTGCTAATGCACATAATGTAGTTCTAATGCATGTTGATTAGTACTATTTCATTTGTATTCATGCTATTTACTGAGAATAAGTGCATACTTTAGTGTGAAATTACTAATCTATATGCAATCAAACACATATTATGGGTGTGTGTGTGTACGCGTGTGTGCGCATAATGTATATGTTTTGCGTATGTAACATTTAATGGCCTAATAACTTATGTGTAGGGGAAATTAGCATGAACATAGTGGGAATTTCATTAGAATAGATTCCTAATGAGAATTACAAGAGTGCTTGGGTGGAGAGAGCAACAAAAAGCATAACACCTAGATAGATAGCATCGACAATACTTTCAAAAGAGAGAGAAATTAAGCTTTTGACAACAGTTGAGGACCGGATTTGCATGGAGCCGGTCCCCCCTCCAAAAAGGCTTTGTATTATGGTTTCTCCCATCAAGAGAGACATTGTACAATACAATTCTTTGTGTTCCTTCAAGACTAGCTAGTGCAATGAAGATGGAAGCTTCATGCACTAAGCAAAACACTTAATCAAACACAACTTGAATTATCCCCGTTCTCAGACCCATGACCTCACACACCTTCGAAGATGGTGAGAGCTAGCAGGGTATGAGAGTAGATTGAGAGGAATAAGGAGTATCTTACGAGAAAGATATACATCTCCTCACATAATCACTCATATTAGCATAGCTTAGCTTAGTAATTAGCTTGGTAGAGAAGATGAGCATGCATTGAAGCTTGGCTCTTGGTTGGATTTGCATCCACATGCCAAGAGAGTGTTGATGTAGGCTTCTATCTCACAAGCTTGGAGTAGGTGACGAGCTCTCCATTAAAGCTTGGGAGGAGATAGAGTATTCTTTCTTCACACATGGTCAAGTGTGACTGTGTGTGTGTCAATGCCAAGCAAAAATCAGCCCCCTCTCTCTCTTGGGCGAGCCTTTCCTGCTAAATTGGTCTGGCTTTTGCCTCATTGGACGTCTCCAAGTCAAGCCAATGGGTGTTAAGCAGTATAAGTGATAGCCTTCTGACATGTCCCCCTTTCCCCTTTTGTGAGAGCTTTAGGTAATTAAATAATTAAACTAAACTCTCATTGGACCCCTTTGCCTCCTAGCCAATAGGAATCAGGCAAGCCATTGGGCTCCTGAATGCTCATTGGACCCCTTGGGAGACTGCCCAATAGTCTTCTAGGAGACTTAATTCTCATTGGTTTCTTTTATTAAATGTTTTTAAATTAATTAAACTGGATTTACTCTAGCTTAATTCTCATTGGTCCACTTCAAGGGTCTTCCAATAGGAATTGCGCACACCTTGTGGGCATCTGGCCTAGGGAGCTGACATGTGTCCCTAATTCCCTTTGTGTAAAGGGAGCCTGTGTGTGTGTGTGTGTGTGTGTGTGGCTTTCTCTCTCATCCCCTACTAAATGGGCTCGCCCCCTCCTTTGTAGGCTTTGAAGAAGACTTTTGTACACACACTAAGCATCCAATTTTCCCTAGGGTTGACCTTTGGACACAACCTTTGAATTTTGGAACCTTTAGCATTTTGGAAGTCTTAATGGGCTGAACCTTAGGGTCTTTTTAGCCCATTGTTGCACATGGCTCTTTTGCAGATGGCCCCCCTTTTGATCCCTATTTTCCCTCCTTTGGTTCCCTACTGTGGCCGGTCTGCTATCTTAACCAATATTCTAGCTTTTTCTCCCCTTGTACCTCCCCACATTAAATGATCAATTTAATATGAGAAAATCATTTAGGAGAATTAGATATTGATTATTATGACATTACCTCTCTCTTGAAATCATAGTCGTCCTCGACTATGGTGTAGAGAAGATAAAGCATATTCATGAGTCCTTTTCTTAGCGGGTAGAGGATCCCTATGTTACCCTACGAAATCATTCCATAATGGATAACTAGTCCATTTGGCGCTTGAGAGCCTGAGGCTGCCGCAAGCATGTCTGCACATCAGTCCTATCAGTCTTCCATAGTAGAGTGACAAGCTCTACTTGGTGTTTGGGAGACGTCGTCTCCACAAACTTGATCTATGCATACTACTTCATTTTTGTGCACAAATAAAGAAAAAGAGAGTCTTATAAGAAAAAAACTTTGTTCATTTTTAACATTTTGTACATTTGCTTACTCTTGGGAAGCATTGTAAGCATTGACAAGGTTTAGGTTATCCTTTAATTGTATGCCTTGCATCCATCTAGCATCTTCAAAAGGATAATTCTTAAACTTAATAAGATATCGTCGGATAGTCTTACCGCCTCTTAATACCTTGTCTTCATGTCGGAGAATGGAATCGGGCTGCAACACCTCCTCTTGGTCCTCGATCTCTGGTGGGTCTTCAATAGTTGGTTCTTGAGGTGGCTCTCCTTTGTAAGGCTTTAATAGGCTCACATGGAAAGCATTGTGTATGAGCCAATGATTGGGCAACTTGAGTTGATAGGCCATCTCATTGATTGGCCTAAGAATCTGAAAGGGACCATAGTACCTTTTTGCTAGTTTAGCATAGTACTTTTGGTGGCCCGTAGGATTCTTGCCCGTCGTGTGCCTTAATCGAGCCTTGGGAAACTTTAACAAGACCCAATCCTTTTCTTTAAAGGCTTGGGCTCTTCTGTGCTTGTCAGCAGCAGCCTTTTGCCTTTGCTGTGAGATAGAGATAGCATCTTTAATCTTTTGAAAAGATTCTTGTAGGTCTCGGCTATACTCATCTACAGCGAAGATCTTCCCATGTATCTTAAGTAGCAAGGGACTTTTTGATCTTCCCTCAATTACCTCGAAAGGTGCTTTTCCCGTGGAAGTATGTACAGTGTTATTGTAAGCATACTCTACTAAGGGTAAGTACTTCTCCCATTGGGATCTTTGATCTATTTCTGTTACATAGGCTTTTAGTAGATCGAGAATTGTTAGGTTAGCTATTTCACTTTGGCTATCCGTTTGTGGATGATAGGCCGAAGAGAAATTTAGCCTTGTCCCTAAATTCTCAAAGAGACCCTTCCCGAAATTACTGGTCATTCTAGGATCTCTATCCGACACTATGGACATTGGCAAGCCATGGTATTTGAAAAATTTGTGAAATGAAGAGGGTTGCCATTTGATGGGCTTTGATAGTCTTTTTGCTAGGTATAAAATGAGCTTGTTTACTGAACCTGTCTACTATCGTCCATATTCCCGTATTCCCATGGATAGACTTAGGCAATCCAAAGATAAAATCCATGGATATGCTCTCCCATGGTGAATTAGGGATTGGCAAGGGTTGAAGCAATCCAGGTTGCTTCCCTCTATCAAATTTTGTCTTTTGGCATACCACACATTTAGAAACATACTCTTCTATGTTCACTTTCATGGTAGGCCAATAGAAATATGTTTCAATTCCCTTTAAGGTAGACTGAATCCCTCTATGCCCCTCATACGGGGGAGCATGAGATTCATACATTACTTTCTCACGCAGGGAGTTAGTAACGCATAGTCTATTGCCATAGAGAAGATAACCATCTTGTAAAGTAAATGGTTCTTCTTTCTTCCCTAATGTAAGGGCTGAAATTACATCTCTAAAACTGGGATCAATAGCATACTCATCTATCATTGAAGATAGATCATTGTGAGTTGCTATGGAAACCGCATTCACTCTCGGTCGTCTTGAGAGTGCATCGGCTACTTGATTATGCTTGCCAGCAATGTGAGCAATATGAAAATGAAATTGCGAAAGGAAATTTGCCCACTGCATTTGTTTGTCGGAGAGCTTGGTCTGTGTCATGAAGTACTTAAGACTTTGGTGATCCGTTCGTAGAATGAAAGGAGTCCCCAATAAATAGTGCTTCCATGAGTCTAAGGCATGTAGAACTGCAAGGAGTTCCTTTTCGTATATGCCTAGAGCTTGCTCAACAGAGTCGAGCCTTCGGCTCTCATAGCCTATGGCGTGCCCTTCTTGGAGCAAAGCAGCTCCAAGGCAATCACCACAAGCATCACATTGGACCTCAAATGGTTTTGAGAGATCCGGTAGTGTAAGCATAGGTTGAGAGATAAGCTTTTCTTTAAGCTTTTCGAAAGCATTGTTCTCCTTAGCAGACCATGTATACCTAACGCTTTTCTTTGTTAGGTCATGTAATGGTCCCGCAATTTGTGAGAACTTTTCTATGAAGCGTCTATAGTATGCACACATACGTATAAAGCTTCTTAGTTCATGAAGATTCCTTGGTTTAGGCCATCCTTTTATTACCTCTAACTTGGATGGATCCATTTGGATGCCATCTTGAGAGATAATGTGACCTAAATACTGAATCTCTTGCAAGAAAAATTCACTTTTCTTTCGATTAACATAAAGTTTATTCCCTCTTAAAACTTGAAATATTACCTGGAGGTGTTGCTTGTGTTCCTCCAATGAATTAGAGTAGATGATAATATCATCAAAGAACACTCCAGTGAAGGTTCGATGAGGCCTGAACAGCTTCTCCATCAAGCAGTTGAATGTGGCTGGTGCATTGGTCAAGCCAAAAAGACATGACAATGTATTCGTAAAGACCAAATGTAGTGCGAAATGCGGTCTTTACAATGTCTTGATCAACTATCCTTATTTGATGATAGCCACTTTTTAGGTCAATCCTACTGAAGTAGGTCGATCCTTGTAGCTTATCAAATAGGTCTTCTACCCGTGGAACGGGAAACCTATTCTTGATAGTGATCCTATTTAGTGCTCTATAGTCGACACACATACGATATGTGCCGTCTTTCTTTTGCACTAATAGCAAAGGTGAGCAAAATGGAGATGAGCTTGGCCTAACGATACCGTACCCTTCTCAACTAACTCATGCACTTGCCGCATAATCTCCTCTTGTTGAGCTTGAGAAACTCTATAAGGAGGTTTATTAGACGGTGAACTTCCTGGAAGAAGTTCAATTGCATGGTCATCATTACCTCGTTTAGGAGGTAGCTCACAAGGGATGTCGTCAATAAAAACATCTTGAAACCCCTTGAGAAAATTGGATAACTCTAATTCCTTTTGGTTGCTTTAATTTTCGTTTGTTAAAGCATTAGGTTCATTTTGAGAATCTTTAACAAAAATCATGTACACGGAAATAGAGCTCTTTATTGACTTGTTGAAAGCTGGTGTATGTACAATGGGGATGGTGTTACCCATTTCCTTAGCATTTATATACATGTCTTTTTCCCTGAACTTAAAGGAGATTCTCCTTTCAGGAAATTTAACATCGGCAGCCAGGCGATCAAACCATGGTGCCCCTAGGATTACATCCTCATGCTTGAGATGAGAGATAAAGAAGTCCTCTTTGTCCACATAGCCTTGGACATGAAGCCTCAATTTCCCAATTAAGGGAGTGTCTGAAGCTTCTTGCCCCTTGAAGGCACTGTCTGCGGGTAGGACATCTCCCATCTCATAGGATTGTATGCCTAGCTTGGTGGCTAACTCCATAGATATAAAATTGTGAGTAGAACCAGGGTCAAAGAGAATAAAAGCATCATGTTCTCTTACCTTTCCCCAAGCATGGCATAGAGGAGATCCTTTGTGATGAGTTTGGTGAATTTCCTCCTCTTGGATTTCAACCAAGGAAGCTCTAGGAGGATCTTGGCGGTTGTTCTTTTGGGGACAAGCGTGGTACGCATGCCCTTGTTCGCCGCACTTGAAACATCGGTTATCCTTACGATAAAGCTCAAGCTCTTCAGGAGAGAGTTTATTCTTACCTTTGTAAACTCCCTTCTCTTTAGCTTTGTTGGAGTTGCCCTTAGGAGACTTTTGGACATTGTCCTTCCCCTTAGGCTCATTGGAACCCTTGTTTTCCGGGGGCTTATTATTTCTTTTTGCCCCCGTTTGGAAATTGATTCGAGAGGCCACCATAGTGTGGTGTATTACCACCGATATGGTACGTGGTCTTTGCGAGTTGACATACTCCGCCATTTCTTCGGTTAAGCCCGCACAAAATTGTTGCTTTTGCTCTCCAAAATCCAACTTTTTGAAGACAGTGGCTTTGAGTTGTAGGTCCCAAAACTTGTCTACATATTTGTGGATGGATTCATTGGGAGAGAGCTTTAAGCTTCGCCATTCGGTGAGTACTTTTTCTTTGGCATCGGTGGCCAAAAATTGCTTCATAATGGAAGCTCTTAAAGCCTTCCATGTTCGTGGAGCTTCACCGTTGGCTCGTAGGCTAGACTACCATTGTCTGGCGGACTTTTGAAAGTGCATAGCTACATGGTGTAGCTTAGAGGACTCCGTGAAGCCCTCATCTCCAAACGCCGCATCGAATTGCTGGATAAAGGCCAAAACTTTGTCTGTAGCACCAAAGGTACCATCATAGGTAAGGAAAGAGATGCTCTTCCCTCCCTCTTTGAATTTCTTCAACTTGGACGACCTCTTCCATGCGGCGTAGGATTTCCTATGGCCTCTTCTTTTTGATGGTTCAAAGATTGCACCATCACTTTCTTTAGAAGGTGAAGAATTTGAAGAAGGTGGAGAAGAGGGTGACCTCTTTCTCGCCTTTTTCTTGTCCTGATCTTTGTCGTCTTCACCATAGCTTTCATAAGAGGAAGAGGATGAAGAAGATGGAGAAGAGGGTGTCCTCTTTCTTGCCTTTTTCTTCTCTTGCTTTTTATCATCCCTCTTCAAATTGTGGTGAGGAGAAGAATACGATGGTCTTCTCCGCTTTGGTGGTGATGGAGAGCGTTTAGCCCGCCGTCTTCATGGAGCCATCTCCGCCGAGGTGGCGGGAGACTCGCTTCTTTCTCGTTCCTTCGATGGAGGCTCTTGAGTTCTCCTTTGGGAAGGAGATGCATCGTCAAGAAGTAAATTCTTGAGCCCTTCATATGGATTCTCTTCTTCTTCCCGAATCGGAGAGAGACCTCTTTTGGCAGTCTCACAAGGAGGCTTCCTAGGTGTTCTCTTGTCATGGTGATGAGCTTGGAGAATCCCGTGAGCACGAAGCTGCCGTTGCACTTCACTTTGGAGAGATGGATTGCCCATGGCTTGTTGAAGCCTAGTAACAAGATAGTTAACAAGCATTGAAGCACCATTAGTAGCTTGTTCATGAGCAAAATCAAAGTTATCAACATTAATTTCACTCTCTTTACTATTGTCAGCCATTCTAATAACTTTTAGGTGTACTTTGGCACTTCAAGCCCTAGTTGCTACTCCTCTTTACCCCTTTAGAAAAAGTACTCAAGCTACTGTACCCGCGGCTCGAATACCATTAATTGCAAGGAATAAAAGAGAGGGTCTTTCGACACCAAAAGAGCACCGGCTCCTGTCAAGCTTCTAATAGCTCAATAGTGGTTAAGCCGTAGGCAAGCCCCGTAGGAATCCACTATTAAGACCATAGCTCTCGACGGTGATGCCCCGTTAACTGCACGAAGGCAGGTGCACTACAAGGTTGAAAAAATCCCTATTCTACTTACTCACAGGCAATTAATAATACCAACCATTTGTAGCTAGCTTGAGGACCTCCCTTCTTGAGCAAGAAAAGAGAAACCTTGAGCTCTGATACCAATGTAACATTTAATGGCCTAATAACTTATGTGTAGCGGAAATTAGTAGGAACATAGTGGGCATTTCATTAGAATAGATTCCTAATGAGAATTACAAGAGTGCTTGGGTGAAGAGAGCAACAAAAAGCATAACACCTAGTTAGATAGCATCGACAATACTTTCAAAAGAGAGAGAAATTAAGCTTTTGACAACATTTGAGGACCGGATTTGCATGGAACCGGTCCCCCCTCCAAAAAGGCTTTGTATTATGGTTTCTCCCATCAAGAGAGACATTGTACAATACAATTCTTTGTGTTCCTTCAAGACTAGCTAGTGCAATGAAGATGGAAGCTTCATGCACTAAGCAAAACACTTAATCAAACACAACTTGAATTATCCCCGTTCTCAGACCCATGACCTCACACACCTTCAAAGATGGTGAGAGCTAGCAGGGTATGAGAGTAGATTGAGAGGAATAAGGAGTATCTTACGAGAAAGATGTACATCTCCTCACATAATCACTCATATTATCATAGCTTATCTTAGTAATTAGCTTGGTAGAGAAGATGAGCATGCATTGAAGCTTGGCTCTTGGTTGGATTTGCATCCACATGCCAAGAGAGTGTTGATGTAGGCTTCTATCTCACAAGCTTGGAGTAGGTGATGAGCTCTCCATTAAAGCTTGGGAGGAGATAGAGTATTCTTTCTTCACACATGGTCAAGTGTGAGTGTGTGTGTGTCAATGCCAAGCAAAAATCAGCCCCCTCTCTCTCTTGGGCGAGCCCTTCCTGCTAAATTGGTCTGGCTTTTGCCTCATTGGACCTCCCCAAGTCAAGCCAATGGGTGTTAAGCAGTATAAGTGATAGCCTTCTGACATGTGTCCCCCTTTCCCCTTTTGTGAGAGCTTTAGGTAATTAAATAATTAAACTAAACTCTCATTGGACCCCTTTGCCTCCTGGCCAATAGGAATCAGGCAAGCCATTGGGCTCCTGAATGCTCATTGGACCCCTTGGGAGACTGCCCAATAGTCTTCTAGGAGACTTAATTCTCATTGGTTTCTTTTATTAAATGTTTTTAAATTAATTAAACTGGATTTACTCTAGCTTAATTCTCATTGGTCCACTTCAAGGGTCTTCCAATAGGAATTGGGCACACCTTGTGGGCATTTGGCCTAGGGAGCTGACATGTGTCCCTAATTCCCTTTGTGTAAAGGGAGCCTGTGTGTGTGTGTGTGTGTGTGTGGCTTTCTCTCTCATCCCCTACTAAATGGGCTCGCCCCCTCCTTTGTAGGCTTTGAAGAAGACTTTTGTACACACACTAAGCATCCAATTTTCCCTAGGGTTGACCTTTGGACACAACCTTTGAATTTTGGAACCTTTAGCATTTTGGAAGTCTTAATGGGCTGAACCTTAGGGTCTTTTTAGCCCATTGTTGCACATGGCTCTTTTGCAGATGGCCCCCCTTTTGATCCCTATTTTTCCTCCTTTGGATCCCTACTGTGGCCGGTCTGCTATCTTAACCAATATTCTAGCTTTTCCTCCCCTGGTACCTCCCCACATTAAATGATCAGTTTAATATGAGAAAATCATTTAGGAGAATTAGATATTGATTATTATGACAGCGTAGCCTTGTGTGTGGGTGGGGGGGGGGGGGGGGGGGGGGGGGGGCAAGAGGGAGGGAGGGAGGGAAAAGGGGAATACAAGGGAGGGGAAGGGAAGGGAAGGGAGACGAGGGAAGACAAGGGAGGGGAGGGGGAAGAGATGGAAGTGGGGAGAGATCGGGGGTGGAAACTTACATAATACATTTCACTCTTGTTTAGAGAAAATAGAAAGAAGAGTAAACCCTGTAGATATATTTTTAAACTATAGGCTGCTGGCAAGAATCATGTCTCTAATGGGGTGAAAAAAATCACATTTGTAACCACGCCAAAAATTGCACTAGAAATTCAGTCAAATTCTTGTTAAGAAATCATATACACATGTCAAGGATTATTCCTAATACATAAATATTTATGATGTACATGAATCTTTACTTCAAGCATGCAATTTCTACAAGCTATGCATTAGAAATCACAAAGGTCAATGTCTAATATCTAAATCTTCTTTATAATACATATATTTCAATTGGTATAATGAGTACACGACATGAGTACCTTTGAATATATACATTAAGTTAAAAGTAACCATTTTCAATCTACCTATACGTTACATTTAATTTAATCAAATAGGATACACACTTTAACAAATTTACAATTGAGGTACTGTAGAGGGTGTGTGACAGTGTGCGTGTGTGAGTATCGAGTAGATCTAGAGTACCTCTCACACAATGGGTACCTCTACATATGTATATATATGTGAGTACAAAAGAGTGACAACTAGTCATTGTGTGTGTGTGTGTGAGAGAGAGAGAGAGAGAGAGAGAGAGAGAGAAAGAGAGAGAGATGTATATCTCCAAGGAAATATCCTATTTCTTGCACACACCGCTGTCAGAGTCTCCAACAAAAATCAGGAGACGGTATTTGCTGCACACATCCCACACACATAGGAGGTTCTTGTTTGTCTCTTTTTGTATGGTAATATCAATTTTTCTTAAATAAATCATTGCTATACTATATTTAAAAAATATATATAATATAAACTATAATATCTTCTATGGTATAGCATGGTGTGCAATTTGTTAGTGAGGTACTCCTCTCTCTCTCTCTCTCTCTCACACACACACACACACACACACACACACACACACACTAGTTGTCACTCTTTTGTACTCACATGGAGAGGGAATGGATGATGGAAAGAGAAGAGAGGAGCGAAGGGTCCTTTTGCAAGACAAACAAAGAGATAGAGGCAAAGGCATAGAAATGCCAAGGAAAGAGGCTTAGAGGCAATTGATATAGGGAGAGGTGTAAAAATATATTGAATAGGAGAAGCTATGTTCCCTATGTGGGTGTGTGATGTGTCACATGTGTGTGTGTGTGTGTGTGTGTGTGTGTGTGTGTGAGAGAGAGAGAGAGAGAGAGAGAGAGAGAGAGAGAGAGAGAGAGAGAGAGAGAGAGAGAGGCCCATGAACTCCCCACCATTGTATGTATATATATCAAGATGTTTGTAAGTAGGTCTTTGTTGTACACTCATAAATGTTTAAAATCCCTATTGAGAGTAAGCTACCATACACAAGGAGTGAGAGTGTGTGAGAGAGAGAATCAAGGGGGCATGTTTACCTCTCCATTTGTGAGTGCCTCTGAGTGGCCATTTGAGATGAATGTGTAAATGTGTGATTTGGTAGAGAGAGAAGTAATAATCTAAGGTACATAGTGATGAGTCTTTGTAGGAGAGGTTTGTGTGATTGGGTAGAGAGAGAAGTAATTATTTTAGGTGCATAGTGATGAGTCTTTGCAGGAGAGGTTTGTTTAATTTGGTAGATATATAAGTAATTATGTGAGATGCATAGTGATGAGTCTTTGTAAGAGAGGTTTGTGTAATTTGATAGATAGAGAAAGGGTCCTCTGAGTTAGAGAGAGAGAGAGAGAGTTTCTTTTCTTCCCCATGCATGTAGATGCATGCATGGGTAAATGTACCCACAAGATTATACATGGGTGTGGATGTGTTTTTGTGTATGTTCACACAAAAAGTGTATGTATGTATGGAGGAATAGAAAAAGAATGGCAATATGTGTGTCAGGTTTTATCTAAGAGGGAGGGGGGCAGTATAAAAGAGAGAAGAAAGAGGGTAAATTGAGATAGCCTACACAATCAGAATCTTTATCTCAAATAGATGCTTTTTTTGCCTCACTTAGGGCTTGTGCTAGGCAATGCTCTAGTGTACATGTATGCCAAGTGTAAAACATGAAAAGAAGGAGTCTAAAGAAGAAGGGCAACATGCTGGTGATGTCAAAAACTACCACTATGAGAAAGTTAAGAAATCGCAATTTCTTACCATCCTCCATGGTGCATCTATTTGACTTCATGAGTGCCTTGTACACATTATCAATAGGCCATTGGTGAAGTATGAGCTTAAATGGACCATTAAAAGTATGTCAAACACAGCATTTAGCCAAAGTCAGAGGGAAATAACTGCAAAATGGTCATACAAATAGCAATTGATTTCCAGTTAGGTTCAAAACCTCCAGATAGCATGAAAAGAACCTGTACAACATGATGATCAACTCAAATCATACTACTATGAAGCAGGTAAGAAATCGCGATCTCTTACCATGCAACTAAACACAGGTCACTAACATGAGGGTTGGCTGCCTATGGGACTAATTGGTCATGTGGTAAAGCTACACCTCAAGAGGACCATGATGGATGCCTTAATTTCAAGATTGACTGGTGGTTGAAGCAACAAAGTCACCCAAAATGCACTTCTACATGCACTTTTGAGCTTCAGATAGACTCTGAAGCACTAACTGGTGGGTACTAACAGGGTGTGGAACTGACGACTAACCAACAGGTGCAGGTACAAGTGGAAAAAGTCCCCGACTTAAGCCAAAGAGGCTTAATTAAGCCAGAATAGCAAGAACACTTCAAGAGAACCTTAAGAATGTATCAAGGATCAAGGAAATTGCTTAAGAATTGATCAAAATACTCCTCATTGAGTATTGGAATCATCAACAACCTAATAGCAGATCTAGTCTAAGCATTGAATGCTTATAAGCCTGTTCTAGCTAAGCAAAAGATCATGTGAATGTCAAAGATATGTAGGGTAGTGGCGGGAATCAACCAAGACGCTTTAAAAATTAACACAAATGAACTAAACTAAAATAACACTTCAAGACCACAAAAGATGTTGAAAAGTGTTGCATAGAGCCTAATTGACCATAGATAACCAAACTTTGCATGAAAACACACTCACTAGAGTCATATCAGTGTGTATAACACCATCATCTTGTCAAATTATGTCACTGTGAATTAGGTAAGAGATTGCGATTTCTTACTGGTCTTCTGAAGAATACAAACAAATGACATCATTGTGTTCCATAGCACTTATACTAAGTAATGAGTAGGTATAGAACCATATCAAACCATTAAATGCTCATCATAAGTCAAATATAGTCATTTCAGAGTTTGCAGCATAGGAAATGGCTAAAACAGGGTCATTTTAAAGTTCATATAATTTCTTGTCATTCTCATTGCATTATACACTATCTGCACATTGCAACTATGATGAAAAAATATATCACCATGCATTACGTAAGAGATCGCGATTTCTTGTTGTTCTTCATACATACACATAAGCTTTGGCATATAGTTGGCCTAGGTAATTACAAACCCATTGGGTCAAGCTGCATCAAAAATTGAGTGTGAACTTGAGAGATATCATCAATTTTGTGTCCGCACACTAAGCGTCAAAATTTAGAACTTAGATGTCTACTTCAACGGATCCGAACAGAGTCATGAATAACCATATTTCATGCTTAAAACTTTGCTCATGTGCACTATAATGTCTCCTACTTACAGGTGAAATGGCATCTCAACCTCAACAACAACGGAAGACCAGGTACAAAAGCAAAAAGCAACAGCTTGAAGAGATGGAGCCATTTGAAATCACTAGGATTCATTTGGCACAAGAGTGTTATATCGACAAAGAGACTCTAAGAGCATTCAACTCAGGAGTCTTTACAAGAACCTTCAAAACTACTGAAGAGACAGCATGGACAGTAAGCATCTTGCCAGAAAATTTACAAATGCTAGTAAGGCATCAGGATGTAGTAACAATATACAGCAAGGTTGCATTAGTCCCCTATTTACCATTCCACCATGGGGAATGGATGTGAAGAGTGCTTACCAGATGTTAAGCTCCCTTACAGAAGAAGGAACTGCTAGTATTGATGACAGAGACAGAATGCTAGTGGAGGTAAATATCACCGAAGCAATGGTGTCTGAAGCTTTGAAGAGTCCTAGAGGAAATGTGAGCCTAATGTCTAGGAATACACTAGAGGAGTCAAATGCAACTTTTATTTTGGCTAGGACTCAAGACTACACATTTAAAGACTTACTGCATAAAGAGGTGGAGTTACCGCTGCGGATATTTACACAACATTTTACACATGGAAAAGCAGTGAGGTACACTAGACCACACCGAAGGGTAGTCGCTTTCTTCACAAAGGCACTTATAGGAAACAGACAAATATGGTCTCTCAACTTCACAGAGTTCATCTTGACAGAGCTAAAAGCTTTTGCAAAAGAGAAAGAAAGCGCCCAATACAATGCATATGAATTGTGGGTTGGCTTTGACAAGATTGGCCTACTGTGCGGTGGGAATGATAGATGAGTTACCACCGGCGGGTTCTATGGAGGAATGGACTATCAAAAGTCAACTCCCTGCCGCAAGAACAGTAAGAGCCCCTAAAGGAATAGGAGTATATACAAGAAGAACTGCAAGGGCAATAAATCAAGCACAAGAACATGCCCAGTAGAATATTTAACTTTATCAACTTCTGACCACAATGATGATGAATCTGAAAAGACTGACACGGAGGAGGAAGAAGATCCTTTCAGGGAGCACCCAGCTCAGTCCGAGAAATGGCATAGATGGGATAGAACCCGAGAAGCAGAAATAAGATCAAAGCAAAGAGCAGAGGCTGGGACAAGTGTTCCAAGACCTCCTGTAGCTCCTATGGCAAGAGTAGATCCATCTGATAACAACATGCAATGAGAGATGTCTGGTCCACAAGGTGTCATGATGCTCCCTTAAAGGCTCCCTCCAAAAGCTCTCTCCATTTCCCTACTCAAAGAAATCTAAGTAAATTTTTAATTGAATTGAAAGAGGTAAAAATCTAGATCAAGGAACTTTTGTTCTTTTCCTTCCCGAGTAATCTACTTGTTAAATCCCGTCATGTCAAGCCCTTACATTAGCTTACAAGAGCACCTCAAGTGACTAATTATGCCCCATGAGTAGGAAATATGAATTACACAACACCAACCTCGACGGGCAGAAAGAGCAAAACCTATACTAGGAAATCATCCACACTTGCCAAGAACATCAGTTGTAAGATTCTTGCAACCAAAGGATTTAACTTATGACAAAACTTTGGTGCAAGTCAACTATTATGGAGATGAAGATTGCAAGACTTGAACATCACATGCATCTTCATCAATAATACCCCAAGAAGCATCTATGGTGACTCTTGAAGGACAGTACCAAATGGATCACAATACGCTTTGGTTTATAGCCAATGGGGGTGCATACATACATACATAATAATAAAGTAATCCAAATTTAAAATTTGGCATTATTTATGTGTAATAGAGTATCCAACTCTAATTATCATGAAGATAGGAAAATAATGGATGGCATAATCCCTTGTCAAAAACAATCAACCTAGCAACTAGGTATGATCCTACTAGCAATACATCAATACCTTAGAGAATGATGGCGAGGATGGTGGCCATGGAGCATGAGAGAAGACTCCTTATTTAGGTTTTAGGGCTAGTAATGTAGCATACTAGAGGGGGAGAGAGTGAGAGGGAGAGAGAGTAGAGCTCCATCCATAGCTCCTCGTTGTGAGCAATGTCGTCATAGCTTCGTTGCTTGGTGAAGTGGGTGAAGTGTTGGTTTTGAGTGAGAGAAGGCCTCCTTATATAGGTTTTTGAGAGTGTTTAGGATTAGGGATAAACATGCTTAAATCCCCTGATTGGGGTTACTTTTTTCTTAGGGTGGTCAACAGATTGAGATCACCTCATATGTCACCATCAAGATATTCTCTAGAGTGATGTGAGAGGGGAGGGTAAATGCTGATTTTTCTGATTGTGACACATGGGGATAAGGCCTTGACCAGCATTTAAGAGCAGATAAGGTGGCTGTTGAAACTAGAGGTTTTGCACATGTCAGGGGGGGACCTGCGGGGGGGAGGTGGCAGCTGGGTCCTCCTGAATATCAAATTCTCAAAAAATCCTCAATTATGGCTTCTTTTGACATGTGTTCTTTGAAAAAATCAGCATGTCTCTTTTCAACTCAAAAGTCTTTATCCCTGTTGACTCACCTTTACCATAAGATTTTCCCCTTTTCTCCTCCTGTAACTGCATTGTTGATGCCCAATCACTGCTTCTAGTAACAGTGAACTGTTACCTACCAAATACTTATGGTGCACTAAAAAATATTTACCATGGGTAAAAAATGTTACTGTAGGTAAAAAGTGATTTGTATTTACCATGTAGGTGAAAAATATTTACTACAGGTAAAAAATATTTACTGTGGTAAAAAATATTTACTGTCGGTAAAAAAGTGAAAACGGAGTATGCTATGCTGTGAGTCCACACGAACATCCTCGTGTCAATTTCACTAGAAATTCACACCTAGAATGGGCTATTCTGTAAGATATAGGTTGTAGGCATGCATAAGAGCTCGTTCCCACGTATCTTCTGTCCATGACACTTTTTACTCTTTGGTGCTTGTGAAGTAGATTTTTCTTCTCTTTCGAGATCCCTTGGACTAGAGTATCCTCATCTCCCCAACAACTGACTGTGCCTTTATTGCATCTTCAGAAGGGGTCCTAAAAACCATGCATCATATAGCCCTCCCCCTTAAGCTAGAGGTATTTGATACCTCTAGCTGTAGGTTGTGCTACAATAGGGTTCTCTTGAATACTTGCCCACCTGGTACCAATTGTATTTGCCATGTTACTGCTTTCTTGGCTGATGCACCCTGTTTAGTCCTTTCTGATAAATAATTGTATCCATCCATGACTAACAACTGGTCTCCTAGACCCTTGAAAGCCATACCCCATCCATTGTCAATATCCGCTTTCACTGGTAGCATTCTCTTTTTTTCTTTTTTTCTTCTCTTTTTTTTCCTTTTTTTTTTTTTTTTGAAACAACTATGTACATGATTGTTACCTTAGTTGGAGCTCGAATATGATGAGCTCTCCTCTGAACCATCCTTAGCATTGATTTCACCAGCATATGGCTGTGAAAGACGACATTGGTAGGCCTTCAATCTCCAACCATTTACCGGGGTCTGATGTACCTTACCATCTAGGTCACCTAGTTGGTAACTACCATTTGAGAACCTCTGTATCACTACAAAAGGGCCTTCGCACTTAAGCAAGAACTTACCATCCTTTCTGCAATCAAAGCGATTGTCGTATCTGAGCACTAAAGAACCTTCCTTGATACCTTTCTTGACAAGGTTGCGATTGAACTTCTTTCGTTTCTTCTCTGCCTGGGCTGCATAGTACTTCACTACTGACTCTCGATCTAGCCCTAACCTCTCCAAATCGATGATTCTTCCTTCCACCTGCTTCTCTTGACTATCCTCTTGATGTGCTTTTAGAACTCGGAGGCTCGCTAGCTCCACTTCTATACGCAATAGTGCCTCTTGCCCGTAAACCAAGTGAAAAGGTGTATACCCCAAGGATGTTTTAAAGGATGTTCTGTAGGCCCAAAGTGCTGCATCTAGGTGTTTGTCCCATGCCTTAGGATGTAAATGCACTTGCTTAGTGATGATTTTACATATAAGACCATTTACCTTTTCCACAAGACCATTGCACTAGGGGTAGTATGGTGTAGAGTGCTTGCGCTTGATTTTTAACTTGCTCATCAATTGCCCGACTAAATCAGCTCGAAATCCCGGTCCCCTATCCGAGAGAATCTCCAAAGGTGTTCCAAAACGGCAACAAAGGCATTCAAAAATGAAATCACTCACGTCCTTGGCTGTGATGCGCTTTGTGGGACGAGCTTCTGTCCATCTGGTCATGTACTCCACCCCCATAATGATGTATTCCTTCCCTGATTGAGTGCAAGGTAGTGGCCCTATTGCATCTATCCCCCATTTTTCAAATGGCCCATAGGTTTTGATTGGATGCTGATTTTCATGGGTAACACGCCTTGGTCCAGCTTTTTGGCAAACCTCACATGTGCGGCACCAATGTTGTACATCTCGATGGAGGCTTGGCCACGTGAACCCTGCTTGTAAAATCTTTCTGCTAGTAATCTCTTGTGCAAAGTGGCCACCACACACACCTTCATGAAAACTAAACAAAATATCCTTAATCTCTTGGGATGCAGGAACTCTCCTTAAGACAGCATCTTTCCCTCTACAATACAAGTCCTCATTCACTAAGCTATAGCTGGTAGCCTTTTTTACCAACCACCTACGTTCACTTTTACTCATACCAGAGGGTGCTTCACAATGCTCAAGAAAGTAAAGTAAATCATGCAGCTCCTCCTTTCCCTGGTATAAAGGACTTTTCACAAGGATAGCACCTACTATGAGAGTTTGTAGTTCTTCACCTGCTAAGGCATTTGCTTCTCGATTTTGATCTCTAGGTACAAAGTGCACTCGAACTTCTTTAAAACCCTTCAACAAGGCCTTTGCTTCCCTCATCTTAACAGACAATTTGTCATTTTTACAGGCCCATACACCAACCATTTGCTTAACAATCAACATGGAGTCACCAGAAACATTTAGCTCTGTGATGCCCTGAGAAAGACAACATTGCAACCCTAAAACAAGGGCATGGTACTCTGCCTCATTGTTAGAATGAACCTCTTTTAAATGAAACCCTTTTGCAAAGATCTTCTCCTTCTCTGGACCTAATATTACTATACCTGATGATGCCTTGTCTTTGGTCCTCTTGTAAGCCCCATCAAAATACAGACTGTGTGCTCCCAGTAGAGCTTCAGGCTGCGGGATAGGCGGTACCTTACTAGGTGCCTCTTTCTTGGCCTTCTCATAACACCTTTGTGTGAGGACATCTGCCAAACAAGCACGGGTGAAATCCTCTACTTGTAGTGTGTAGTCAAACTCTTGAAGCTGCACCACCCACTTTGCTATTCTTTGAGACAATTCCATGTGTTGTAGGGCATATGGAAAAACCTCCTCAGTTGTGATCACCACAAATTGTCTCGGAAGTAAGTAAGCCCGTAACTTCTCCATTGCAAACTTAAGAGCTAGCACCAATTGCTCAGTTGCGCTGAAACCCTTTTCAGCAGCTATCATCACTCTACTAGAGAAGTAGACTGGTTTCATGAGAGATTTCTTTGGGTCTTTTTGCATCAAGACAGCTCCTAGAGCTTCTGGACCTACACTAGGATTTACATAGAATAATTCACCCCATGTGGGTTGTAGGACGACAGGCAATGAGCTCAAAATGGTTTTAACTTCTTGAAAGCACCTTTCACCCTCCTCACTCCATGTCAATGTAGTGTGTTTAGTGAGCTACTGCAAAGGATAGATTGCCTGAGAAAGGAGATGTATGAATCGTCCCATGTAGCGAACCTTTTGAATGAAGGAGACTAGTTGCTTCACGTTTGAAGGAGTAGGTAAAGCTAACAATGTCTTTACCTTTTCAGGGTCAGCCTCAATACCATCTTGAGACACAACATGGCCTAGTAGAGTGACCTTGCTCTCACCTATGTGGCACTTGTCTTTATTCAATTGCCCACCCAATTGGGCCAGACGGGTGAAACCTTCATCAACCTTGGACAGATGTACTTCCCTAGAGCTGTAAATGCAAAAATCATCAATGAAGACTCGTATGGACTTACCAAAGTAAGGTTGAAACACCAAGTTCATAAACCTCTGGAAAGTAGCTGGGGCATTAGTTAAACCAAAAGGCATAACTCTATAAGCAAAACACCCCCAAGGTGTTATGAAGGTAGTCTTTCTTTGGTCTTCATCTGCAATTCTGATTTGGAAGTAGCCTGAGTACCCATCACACATTGTGTACCTTTCACGACCGTATGATTTGGTCGCAACTCAAGGGAACCTGTCTCCCAATCTTGCCTAGCTTTCATAGCCATAAGCCAAGGTCTTACAAGGATTAGCGGATAGCCCTCCCCCTTAGTTGGGATCACATAAGCATCAATTGAGATTGCCACACCAAAAGCTGAAACCTTCACTCCATTAACCTTTTCCACACAAGCCACCCTTACATTATTTGCCATCTTAGCTTGTAAGGAAGTTTGCTCGTTTACTTCCAAACCCAACCTGTGCATTAATTTCTCTGTCATAACACAAATCTCGGCTCCACCATCTACGTACACATTGGAGACTCGCTGACTCTTAATCTCTGCATCAATGACTGGCACGATATCCTTCATGCCTCTTGCACTAATAGACCCAACTGACTTTGCCTTAGCCCTCCTGGTGCTGACCATCTTAGACCAAGTTCTACGCATCTTTGGGGAAAGGTGGAGGAGTTGCTGCCATGAAATCTTTGGTCCTTGCTTACTCACATCTGCTACCAGGTCGTAAGGTATGGATCCTACCCCAAGTGGAAAGTCTTCTACTCCTATGTGCCTCCTTGACCTACTCTTCCTTTTCTTTTCTCCTATCACTTGGGAGGAACCCTCATTCCCTTTATCCGGCTCTGAAGCTTCCATTTCATCAGTTCTTTGTCTCCTAACTCTCTTTATTGGCATGGCAACAGCTTCCTCCATTTTTTCTTTCCCTTTACCCTTACCATTGTCAAGACTTATGACAGAGACAACCCTGTCCTCCCCTCCCGATGGTAGTGGAGGGATCTTTGCTGGTGCTTGTGGTTGTGGAGGAGGGGGTCTCAATATTTGGATTGGTGGAGCCACGTGTGCATTTTGTCCATTTAGTGGCCTAGCTCGAGGAGGAGTGACTTGCTGGCGAGGAGGTCGTCTTTGATTACCATTTCCTTGATAGCGTCATGGATGGGAGCAATAATACATGCCGTGACCTACCTCTCCACAGTTGTAGCAAATGTACTCACGTGCTTGCCTTTGTCCTTCTTGTCTATTTCGTTCATTTCCTGGCTGGGGAGCCCTTACACCTTGAACCAGATTGATGGACAGGCTCTCTAGTTGATTGGTGATTTGTTGAAGTAATTCTTGTTGAGAGGACTCTTGGTCTGTTGCTCCTGTCCCTGCTACTACCCTTGCCGTAGGTTGAGCTAGCGGTGGAGGCTCCATTCCCCCTTGTAGTTGAGCTTGGAATTAATTTTAACTTCCTATCCTTCTCCCTTGCATAAGTCATAGCTTTATCAAAGGTATCTGGGAATTTACCTTTTACCTTTTCTCGAAGGATGGGGTAAAGCCCTGCCAGGAAACATTCCTTCTTTAGGCATTCTGGCGTCCTTTCTCCTTCACCTAGTGATGCACACCATTTCTCCCACAGGCTGGAAAACTTTCCTTCATAGCTTCTATAGTCATTGGGTGATGTTTGCCGTAGCTCTAAGAGTTGTCTCCATATCTCCTCTGGAGGCTCATGGCGGTGAAATTCTTCGATGAAGGCCATCTTTAAGGACTCCCAGTCTCTTCTTTCTTCAGGTGCCAAAGTTTGATACCATAATTTTGCACCTTCCCTCAAGACCAAAGGAAAGGCCCTTAACTTAGTAGCTTCGTCATCCCTTCCCGATACCAGAAAGGCCATTTCCAAATTATCCAAAAAGTCTGGAGCAACCTCCCCAGGCTTACCATAAAAATTAGGGAAGGCCATAAGTGAGAGAGTAAACAATTACACAAACAGCTCCAATTTATTTTAAAATAGAGTATGGTAATTACAATTTGGAGCTTTAGCACAACTTAGCTCAAAATAGGATGAAGATCGACACATCAAAGGAATGGTAATAGTCTAGTAAGGGTAGAATGACAGGATGAGGAGAGCGCAAGATTTCCCCAAGTCTCTCGGCTCCAAACAACAGGGCTATTCTTTGCTGATAAAAGATTTTTCTATCAATACAAAAATTCACACGGATATGACACACAAAATGGAAAGGAAACAAGCAGGGATCATCATTCTCATTATTGGCATCCATACTTACACACAAGAGCCTAGCTTAGTTGCACCACCTTGGGACCAATGAGCCTGATCAGCCACAGAAGGTCAGCACCTCGGATCACTTCGACTCTTCCTGATGCATCTGTGAAGACGTAAGGTGTGATGGCAACACTTTGTACAATGCTGAGCCTTTTAGTAAGCAACAATTGGATGCTATTACCATAATCAGATGACGAATGAAAGTGACACCATTAATGTGCAGCACATCATCAACTAAGATAGTTTCCTTAGATTGAGATAACTTCTTGAAAATTAACAGCAAAGGTAGGGCAGGGAGGCTTTTCACCCGGTCTCCAAAGCACTTTGGACAATATCCAAAGTGATATTCACGCGGACAGGAGGTTGGCTTGGGATTGGTGGTGTCTGGATTCACAAAGTGCACTGGGAGCACTCACAGACGGGCGGCAATCTTGTAGGCAAGCCTTCGCCTCTTTGCTTCAGGAGGATTTAGGGGTGAGAGTCGTGGTTGCAAGTTGGAGGTTGAAGTTAGTTTCTCACTAACCTTTTTCTTGCCTGTAGTGGTCATGTAATCCCTTATTAATGAGATTAAGACAAATGTTACCTTACGCTTGAGCACGCACTGCGGCCTTGGGCCACTTAGGTGTAGAGGTGATCTTCCTCCTCTTAGTCGGCTCCTTAGGAAAGAGAGGTCTGGTGATGCTTTCTCTTCCCTTAATGTGTGTCACAGTACCTTCGTGTATGTTGATGTAGAATATTTCAAGCTCGTGTGCGTTGGAGGTTTCTGGAGCACTCATAGGTTGAGAGGAGAGGTATATCAAGCTCTTCTTCTTACTCTCCTTCGTTGGCGACGATCACGAACAAGGCATGTAGAAGAACTTACTTCTTGAATTTCAATGACACTACAACCTGGTAACAAGACCTCGATGAAAGCTTTTAAGGCCTCTAAAGCCTCCTCCTCTTCTGTTCTCCAATTTGCAAACTCCTCACGCCATTCGTCCATGTTGTAGATTGCACATCTTCATTGCTTGTGGACTGAAGGTCTGTGTAGCCCTCCTCAGTGGGGGCACCAAAATGATAGCGGGAAAAAGAGCAGTGCAATCGGGTGGCCTCTGTACTCGTGCACACTCCACAAACCACGCCTCATGCAAACAAGCAAAGAACAAAACAAAGGGGGCACCACCCTAAATTAAGAGGTTTAGGGACCTCACACATAGTGCACATAGGCAAGTGAGACTTCTGGCATTATGATGGCATCAAAAAATATGGCAAAACACATAGAAACGAAGCTTAGGGACCTTATGTAGCATATATATACACAAGACATCAGCTTAACAATACAATGGCATCTGATCATACATAACAAGGATATAGAGAAGCAAGCCAAGGATGGCATAATCCCTTGTCAAAAACAATCAACCCAGCAAGTAGGTATGATCCTACTAGCAACACATCAATACCTTAGAGAATGATGGCGAGGATGGTGGCCATGGAGCATGAGAGAAGACTCCTTATTTAGGTTTTAGGGCTAGTAATGTAGCATACTAGAGGGAGAGAGAGAGAGAGGGAGAGAGAGTAGAGCTCCATCCATAGCTCCTCGTTGTGAGCAATGTCGTCATAGCTTCGTTGCTTGGTGAAGTGGGTGAAGTGTTGGTTTTGAGTGAGAGAAGGTCTCCTTATATAGGTTTCTGAGAGGGTTTAGGATTAGGGATAAACATGCTTAAATCCGCTGATTGGGGCTACTTTTTGCTTAAGGTGGTCAACAGATTGAGGTCACCTGATATGTCACCATCAAGATATTCTCTAGAGTGATGTGAGAGGGGAGGGTAAATGCTGATTTTTCTGATTGTGACACATGGGGATAAGGCCTTGACCAGCATTTAAGAGCAGATAAGGTGGCTGTTGAAACTGGAGGTTCTGCACATGTCAGGGGGGGACCTGCGGGGAGGAGGTGGCAGCTGGGTCCTCCTGAATATCAAATTCTCAAAAAATCCTCAACCATGGCTTCTTTTGACATGTGTTCTTTGAAAAAATCAGCATGTCTCTTTTCAACTCAAAAGTCTTTATCCCTGTTGACTCACCTTTACCATAAGATTTTCCCCTTTTCTCCTCCTGTAACTGCATTGTTGATGCCCAATCACTGCTTCTAGTAACAGTGAACTGTTACCTACCAAATACTTATGGTGCAGTAAAAAATATTTACCATGGGTAAAAAAAGTTACTGTAGGTAAAAAGTGATTTGTATTTACCATGTAGGTGAAAATATTTACTGTAGGTAAAAAATATTTATTGTCGGTAAAAAAGTGAAAACGGAGTATGCTGTGCTGTGAGTCCACACGAACATCCTCGTGTCAATTTCACTAGAAATTCCCACCTAGAATGGGCTATTCTGTAAGATATAAGTTGTAGGCATGCATAAGAGCTTGTTCCCACGTATCTTCTGTCCATGGCACTTTTTACTCTTTGGTGCTGGTGAAGTAGATTTTTCTTCTCTTTCGAGATTCCTTGGACTAGAGTATCCTTATCTCCCCAACAATTGACTGTGCCTTTATTGCATCTTCAGAAGGGGTCCTAAAAACCATGCATCATGTCCATCAATCTTGCGTCTCACATCACTCTATTTTGAGGATTCTTTTATTATTAACGTCTCTCACATATTTGGACATTTATTGAGCATCCTTCTTGCGTTTATCGTTGACAGAACACAGTCGTCATATTTCTCTCATTCTCAATTGTAGCCTTCACCATATATGGTGTGTAGATTCTGCGATCTTATCTTATACGTCTTCTCGCAACAAGATATCGCTATGACTATTCTCGTCAACGGCTTTCCTTCTAGCGAGCATTCTGTTCCTCCTTTCAAAGACCAAGGATTTCCAGGCTGGAAAGAAAAGATGTTGTTAATTCTTGAAGGCGATGAACTCTCTGATGTTGTCCTTGGAAATCGTGTTTGTCTGCCTCAGCCTGTTGATATGGATCATGATAACGTGCTTATCACTTAAGGACCTATATTTGAAGATTGGAATGTTGCGTATACGGATTGGCAACGATGTGATAAAGAAGCTTGTCGGTATATTCTTTCTACTCTTACTGATTCTCTTTTTCTTGATATGTATGAATTTTCTACTTCCCATGACGTATGGAAGTACCTTATTGCAAACTTTTAGAAGAAATCTGTTAAAGAAATACTTTATTTAAGAGGGCTGCTTAACAATTTACAGTATGAAGTTGGTTCTGCCATGACGGGACATATTGAGTCTTTCAAATCTATTATTAATCAACTTGCTGCTCTGCTCGTGATCCTATTCCACAAAAACAACTGATTACACTTCTTCTTGACATGGTGAAGGACTCCTCTTATGATAACATTGTTACTATTCTCTCTAATAAAGATGGTCTTGATTTCGACCAAGCATGCATGTCTTTAATTGAATACTCTCAACGTCAAGAACGACATAATGCTGGTCATGATGCAGCTATGGTTTCACAAGAGGAGACTACGTCACAACAGATGGAACGTGCTTTTTATGCTCGAAGGCGTCCATTTCAACGAGGAAACCGAAGAGGTGGCTGTCGCGGTAATATTTTCTCTCGTCTCAAATTTTCTAATAAGCAATGTTCTCACTGCAACAGAAATTTCCATACTGAAGATGATTGTTGGGCACGTCAATATGATGAAGAACACAATATTACCACGAAACAACCACGTTTATCTAGAGACTCTTCTTCTTCTTCGTGTGAATATTGTGGACGATCTGATCATCCCACTCATATGTGCTATAAGCGACAATTCGACACAGATCATAATAGAGAATATGCTATTGAACATCAAAACAATATTGTACCAGAAACAAGCTACGTCTTATGTTCAGCTGCTCCAGACAGAATACTTCATGTACGTGATGGATCACTTTTTATTGTCGATTCTGGTGCTTCAAGAAATATGACAAATCAGTCTAAGTGGCTCCATAACTATCATTCACTACAAGTTCAATATGTTGTTTATCTTGCTGATGATAGGACTTGTTATGTAAAGGGTATTGGAGACTTATATCCTAGTACCTTATCTTCTTCCACTCAAATTCTGCGAGGAGTATTACATGTACGAGATCTTCAACATAATTTTCTTTCAGTTTCTAGACTTGTTGATCTTGGTCTGTTTGTTAGATTTGATCATACCAAATGCCAAATTGAGAAACATGGACAGACTATAGTCACTGCTTCTTGAAACGGTAATTTGTTTGAACTCTCTCTCAATGATTCTGTAGATAATGTTGTCATTTCTCGAGGTGATCATGATTGCAGAGTATAGCATCATCGTTTTGTTCATGCTGATTTCTCAAAACTCTTTGATCTTCAATGTCGTGATCTTGTTTATGGCATGGATCTTAAAGCCCATCCCCATATGGTAACTTGTGAGTTTTGTGCTCTTGGGAAATATAATCGTAAACCCTTTCCTCTTTCAAATACAACTCATTTTCATGACATATTGGATCTTGTCCATACTGATATATGTGGACCTCTACTTTCTTCAAGATCACAATATCGCTACTTCATTACTTTCATTGATGATTTCTCACGATATATGACTGTATTTCTACTTAGATAAAAATATGAGGCCTTATCTATTTTCAAAAAATTCCACAAGGGTGCGGAACTTCAAACTGGTTGTCGCCTTAAGAAGCTTCGTAGTACTGACAGTGGAATTCATCATGAACACACTATTCCATATTCACCTCAATAGAACGGCGTTGCTGAAGGAAAAAATTGCACTATTCTCAATGATGTAAGATGTATGCTGATTCCTTCTGGTTTATTCCGTGTTTTTTGGACTGAAGCTACTTTGACAATAGTATTTATTCAAAATCATCTTCCTACTATTGCACCCTCTAGTAAGATACCCATCATAGCATGGACAAGTGACATTCCTTTTGTATCTCATTTTTGAACCTTTGGATGTATTGCTTATATTCATATTCCCAAAGAAACACTAACAAATCTTGATGCTCCTGGTCTTAAAGATACTTTTATTGGATATTATGACACTTCCAAAGGCTAGAAATTCTATGACCCTTCCTCCAAGAAAGTAATTGTGAATCGTGATGCTACTTTTAGCGAACATCTTATGGGAGGTTCATGGTCCATGGATGATTCTGATGATACTAAATCATTGCTTCAGGCTTTTCCATTTCTTTCAGATGATGAAAATCTTCCTATAGAGTAGCTTTTCTCTTCACAACCATCCATTCTTAATGTTGCCAATGATGATATTGATATTTTTGTTGATCTGCCTATTGATTTTGAACATGGCTCATGTCATGTTTATGATGAAAATATTGTTGATAATGCTTTCTCTACTTTTGAAGATCCCGTTACTTATGATGAAGCTATCTCTTCACCACAAAAGGATCAATGGCAAGAGGCTATGGAAGTAGAGTACGATTCTCTTATCTCTAAAGGTACATGGATACGAACTGAACTACCTCCTGGTCGTACAACTATTAAGTGTAAGTGGGTGTATAAGACAAAAATAAAAGCAGATAGATCTTTTGACAAGTTCAAGGCACATTTAGTTGCAAAAGGTTACTCTCAAGTAGCTGGTGTTGATTATCAAGAGACCTTTTCACCAATTGTTTGTATTACAAGTGTTCGAGTTTTATTGGCATTTGTTGTTCAATTTGATTTAGAAGCTCATCAAATGGATGTGCGAACTTCTTTTCTTAACGATGTCTTGGAAGAGGAAATTTATATGGAACAACCAGAAGGGTTTGCTATTCCAGGTAAAGTAGACCTTGTTTCTCAACTCCATAAGGCACGATATGGTCTCAAACAATCTTCGCGAGCCTGGTATACAAAATTTGATCTTTTTCTCACCTCTATCTCTTGCTCTTCAGACCCCAACTTATACATAAAATGCCAAGGTAGCAGTTTTGTGATTCTTGCTCTTTATGTGGATGATACCATCCTTGTTTCTAGTGATTTGATATTTCTTCGGCAAGTGAAAAGGTTATTGTCTTCTGCATTTGATATGGTGGATCTTGGAGAGATTCACTCGTGTCTTGGCATTCGGATCCAGCGGAACCATACAAAAGCTATTTTATTCCTTCGATAGTCAAATTTTATTACAGATACTATTCAAAAATTTGGTATGGAATCTGCTCGGCCAACACACCTTGTCTTGCAAGCTCTATGAAGAACACTTCTGACAATGGCGGTCAACTTGTCACAAATCAACCTTATGCTAACTTGATTGGATGTCTTCAGTTTGTTGGCATGAACACTCGTCCTGATATTTTGTTTGTTGCTAATTATCTTGGACAACATCTTGCACGTCCTTCTCTTAAGCATTGGTCTACACAAAACCGTGTATTGAAATACTTGAAAGGCACTACATATTTTGGTTCAGTATATTGACGACAACTCACATCAATTTATATGCAATCTCTTTCTCTTTTGGGTTACACAGATGCACACTGGGCAAGCTCACATTTATCTATGCAATCTACTAGTGAAAATTGCTTCTTTATAAATGGTTGTCTTGTTTTTTGGACCATCAAGAAACAACGTTGTGTTGCAGTTTCTACGACTGAGTCCAAATATGTTGCGGCATCACTTGCAGCTTGTGAGATGATCTGGCTTCGAAATATGCTGGTTGATATTGGTCACTCTCCGCTTTCTAGCACACCCTTGCGATGTGACAACCAAAGCTCTTTTAGTCTTGCAAAAGACTATGTTTAGCATAATAAATCAAAGCACATTGCTGTCCATTATCATTATGTCAGGTATGAAGTACGCAAAGGAACCATTGTGTGGTTGAACATTGTCCAAGTGACCAGATGATTGTAGACATTATTACCAAAGGCTTCAACGAGTCACGTTTCATCCTCTTGCGCTCAGAGCTTGGAGTTGCTTCGGCCTCACTCTTTCTAGATTAGCTTCTCTGCTATTGTAATAGCTTTGTACATATGACATTGTAATCCTATAGGTACAATGCACTATGCACACTCTACATTTGCACATCGTGATCTCTGAGTCACTTGTATATTTGTACATAGATACACAATTCACTTTCACATCATCATCGCTGGCTCATATTTTCACATCATATAGGGGCTTGGGTTTTTCTCTTGAACTCCCGAAGGGTTTTTTCATCCAAAGCTAGAGACCTTTGTTTGAGTGGGGGTGTTGGAGCTATATATGGCTCACTCTACTCAACTTGGTCTCACCTATATATTTGTATCTTGTTCTCAATATGAATCAATCTTTGGGAGCGTACATGGTGTGTCTCTTGTCTTGTCTCCCTCTTTCTCTCTACATCTCAACAATAGTACCCTTCAGTACCTCAATACCCTTCAATACCTCAGTACCTAGCATCAGTAGCATTAGTATCCATTAGCATCAGCATCATTGTAGTAGCATTTGTGCAAGAATAAAGAACGTACTTGTTCTAACAACAGAGCAAGGGGGCCCTTGAGGGTTGGGACCCTTGAGGGTTGGGACTCTTTTGTTGCACCTGATGTTGATTCAAAGAGGTCGAAGGGAGCAATTCTTGGTCTCTAGATCAATGCGATAGGGATACCCTCTTGATCCAACTCTGTTTTTGTTCTTTGCAGAGGGAACACAAGAGACTGGATTGCAAGGGATCAAACTACCCTTGAGGGGAGATGGGCTATTGGATGCACAATTTGCAGATGACATGGGAGCTTACTTGCATGGCCACGAGGCCAATCTATCTCGATTCCAGCAGGCATAGAGCAATTTTGCAATGCATAGAGTACCAAGATTAATTGGCACAAATATTGTGGCTTTTGATCAAGGAGGGAGATCTCCCTTATTGCTTGTCAAGTCCACAACATTCTTGGGTGCGATCGACACTCGGAGTGAAAAATCTTGGTTGTGAGGTGGGCTTGGAGTATCAAAAGTAAGCTCATTGTTTGGAGTTCTACTAGACTCTCCTTGGCAAGACGAGCGGTAGTGTCCACCCTAATACTCCTAGTGACTATGTAATATATTACTTCTTGCTGGATCTTTGCAAGTTCTTGCATTAGTCAAATACAGACATTGATCATGAACAATTTGTGGTCAGCAGGAGATGGTAGGCCTATCAAGGACAAAGTGACTTAGCTTGTTATTACACTGTCAATGTCCCATGGGGGTTTGAGGATTATTGACCCTGGGACTTGCTTGCCACAACCGTCCGCTTCTAAGTAAGTTTATTCTGTGAGGTTTTCTTCTAGTGGAAGATCCTTGGAAAGAGCTCTTGATTAGCCAATGTCTTGGGAATCTTGGCAGCCACAGATCGTATGGATTTTCACAAAGATGCGTATAGTTGGAACCTTGGGGAGAGTGGAAAACAAATTCGCTTGCTTCCTATTGAGGACTTGGGAACAGCTTCATCCTGCTCACATTCAAACAACTCCCACGTGCCAAGAGGTCCTAAGACAACCGTTGGTTTGAAGAGGACAGACCAACACGTAGCCTTCATGATCAACTCTACTTCCAACAACTTCCTAAAGCGGATCAAAAAGAGAGAATGGCAAGTATGCGGGGCAATAGCCTGATGATGAGAAACATTGACACAATGGCATTTGTGGGCATGGGAGGTTGGGCCATTGTCGTGCCTACAATGGGACCTCAAGGAGTGGCAATGGAAAGAGTCAAGACCCTTTTGATCTAACGGAAAAGCCACCTATTCCCTTCTTCCTATACACAACCAAACTTGGACAACATTCTTACAACAGGTAGATAGGCCACTCCAACAACAACAGAGCACTGGGACGCCAAGGTTGGTCTACGACGTTCTTGACAGAGCTCTAGAGTCGCATTTGGAGCAGCAAGCAACCTCGATCCTCGACACGCTATTACCTTTTTGTGGCTCGTGGCACACCAAGGCATTGGAGTGGGCTCATGGCTTAGCTTTGGGGGTAGACCTCCAAATTGCGGAGGGGTGTGGATATTTATAAGAGACTCGGCCACAATGCTTGCGAGACTGTCCACTTGCACAACATATTTGGAGTCCTCCTCCTTCAACTGGTTGCATTCTTAGAGGATTTCCAAATAATCTCTTGCGATGCAATTGCATGGATCACTCTCTCAAGACCCGCCTTGGGTTACGAGTCAAAGACAAATAGTCCTACGTTACAACTACAGGGAGACAGATTCAACATGATCCAATTTCAGACTTCAACACGACACATTGATCAAGGAAGTGTGGCATCTGATGGGAGTTGATCAACAATCTCACACTATGGGCTATCTGGTGCGCACGATGTCGCCATGTTTTCAAGGGAAACCCTATTGCTCCAACACAGACAGTTAGAGACTTTTGGCTTGAGCTCGTTCATTTCATACTCTTTGTGGCCAGTATGACAGACTTCAAGGGGACTGTGAGGTTCGTATCCAACGGCGACAAGCTTTCCTGGTGCTCTAGGAGGGGCCCATACTTTAGCGAGCACCAAGAAGAAGTGCAGTGACACTATTGTCCACATGTGTGGCTTTTTCCTCCCCAAATCGTATGATAAAGCCCCATTGTACATGGTCCATGGAGTGGGTGTGCTGGGAGCACCTCTCCAACTTGTGCTAATTTTACTGTAATTGTAGCCCAACGTGAAATTGATGTTTATAATTGATAGAAGGATCTTCTTGCGGGAAGAAAAAAAACATGAGTCTGGAAACCACCTGCTTCATCTTACTTGCTTCAACCAGTCTTCCTGAAACACACACTCCACACATGCACGCCTCCTGTTTTGCCTCCTTCCACTCTTAAGTGCCAACTATTATGCGGTGCCAAAACAGCTCGCGTCGGCACAAGCTGTTTTGGCACAGAGTGGGCTGTTTTGTGCACACACTCAGAGGGCATAAGAGTGGAGATCTTATATGCCAATTGTTGCGTGACCCAAAAAATAATAATTTAAACAAAACAGCCCACATTGGCATGTGCTATGTCACGCAATTGGGGTAGGCTATTTTGTGCACACAGTGGGAGGGAATAGAGTGGAGAGAAGAGCTTGCACCTCCTAATTCAAGGCATGCATTCATGAGGTTGGGGTAGCTATAGAATGGGGATTCATTACTAGACAGGGAGTAAATGGATGGTAAGAGAACACACAATCAACTAAAGAGCAATGCCATCTATGAGACCCCGATGTATCATGCCATCCGCCTGAGCAAGTTTAACACTCACCCAAAAAAAAGCGTAACAAAGATCTTTACACATCACACAAATCTTATTTACTTGAATCACACAATGAAGAAGAAAAGATCTCTATTAGTAGTTATACACATTGCGCAATACATTGGTATAAATCTTCGACTTGCAAACTAACTCTAAAACCCAGAAAGGCTTCTCTCACGAGTCATGTTTTGAGTGTGTTTCAAATCCTTCCCCACGGGTGACTCCTCCCAACTCAAGGAGCAAGCAAGCCTACTAGTGCAATAGAGAAGTGTGCCTACTAGTGCAATAGCGCAAGAAAAACTAAACATTGTTTACACAAGGTGGTAGTCGTGGTGCATCGACAGTGAGGGTAGATAGCCCCTTCCGAGCTTAAGACCGAATTCACCTCGACAAACAATACATGGTCATTACCCATAGCAGCACGAACACGTCCACCTTGCACACATAGTAGTTTCATGCAATCCCTCCTATTTCTCCAAATTTACCTCCTTCCAACCCTAAGGTAATTCCTTCTCCTATAGATCCCATAATGTAAATGTTTATGGCTATGATGGAGAGGCATTAACCCATGGAGTTGGAGCGGGAAGCTGCTAGTATAACAAAGACATTGATGACACAGGTATCTCATAGCACCATACCACATCCCCTTTTTCCTTTGGTGCCATGCTTGAGAGTTGTAGTGATAGTTTCTACCACAGTCTAGCCTTCTTGCGCGCACACATACACATACATTGAAGGTCACCCGTATTCTTCCACAGCCATTGAAATTGTTCTTCCATAAGTCACAAGTATTCCATGAATGCTTGGTAGAAAGATATGTGGCCAATCCCCACAGAAAGAATGCAACCACAAGAGGAGCGCAACAAAAGAGGAGTTGATATGGAAGAAGTATAAACCTACTTAGATACCACTCTAAGGGAATCGTGGAGAGACCATAGCCATGCACAAGAGAGAACCAGAGAGGGAAAGATTGAAAGACTCAAAGACAACCTTAGAGAGATCAATATCATAAAGAAACCCTAGGCCCTACATGTAGTCATGGTTGCATACATGTCCACACTGGCTGGCTGCCTAGCCGTTCTCAATCGTGCAGGCTCTCTCTCACCTTCAACCTTGGCATGTTGTCCGAGACGCACTCACGAGTGCGACCCTATCCAGACATACTAGCCGCTAGTCCAAGTCCAATTCTCACTAATATACTCAAGTAACAATTGAACAACAACAATGACCAGCTAGAGCCAAGGCAAGAAGATAGCGTGAAGATAGCCCATCAACGATAGAGTAGAGCTTTTGGGAGGGAAAATTGAAAGGAAGGAAAGAGAAACAAGGTGAAGTGAAGAGAAGTGAGAGATGGTATAGTAGAGAGAGAGGGAGGGAATGATCAACATGTTTTTGGAGGGACCCCCTTTTAGGAGAGAGGGGGGGAGAAACTGACAGCTAGTAGAGAGAGAAAGGATTAGTTTTTACTCAACTTTTAAGAGAAAAGTTCATTATTTTGAATTTATAAGAGATTTTCTCTTTGTATTTTATAAAAGAGTACAAGTTTGACCACTTACTTTTAGGCCCTGCTATACCCACCATTTCAGTCCACGTGTCATCCACCCATTTGCCCCTTCCATAATCTCCTTTTTAATCCCATGGAAAATAAAGAGGCCCCCTTAGACCACATTCCCTTCTTAATGTGTCCTCATGCCCGCACACGTCGATCCTGGGCCACACACAGAGCGCTCGCCTTGCCCCCTCGTGCTGGAGAGCTCAAGACCACTTGCAGCTCTTAGGCATAGAGGAGGAGTGAGGAACAAAGAGAGTGAATTTCGAGAAAGTGAGCTCATAGGGGATGCAACAAGTAAAAGACAAATCACCGCATGCGAATGTGAAATCATGCGACTAAGCAGTACGGTCCTTACCTTAAAACTACATTACTAGCTTACTTTATATACGTTACCTTAAACTATATCATATCCTCCCTGGTCCCTACTAGCTCATCTTATATATATTGCAGGAATCTCGTGAGATTCCTTTAAATATGCATAGAGGCACCAAGGTCCCAAGGAGGCCCTCAAAGTATAAAAGGCAAATGGCGATCGAACCCATGATCTCCCTCACACCGCTAGATAGCTTTCATCCGTCTAATCGTCTGGACAACATGTCAAATCTACCGTATTTTCTTGCTTTAACATATATAAAAAACATTCTCAGACGTAGGCACGTTTTCTCTTGCTACAAGCTTCTTTGCCCTGCCTTGTCAGTGCACGGTAGACCCGACACAAGGCTTCATCTATGACCGGGCTTGACACACAGGCTTCATCTACGAGCAGATGCGAGAACTGGGCTTCAATTCACCTTCTTTTTCCATGAGCATCTCTATAGATTTGCCTTAATTTGTATTTTTCAAAATCCTGCCTACGTACTCGATTTAATCAAACGAGATGCCCATGCATAGGCGTTGCAACTCTACTGTCCGCCGATCTTTGTGCGACCCCAACCCTCCAGACCCACCAATTGCTACCGTTGCATCCTCTACTTTCCCACTAGCAACTACTTGTAGGTTTACGTGGAGAATGCATTTCTACACTATTGCAATACGTGATCTGCCAACCCACATCGAGTGCTTTGAAAAGTGGCTATGTGATTGGGACACATGGTGCACAAAATTAGGAGCATGTTCAATAATCAAAACCCTTTTTTTTCTTACCAGGTGGATTGTCCCTCGGAGTCATTCTCAATCAAAGCTTCACCACCTCTATCTAGCAAAGGTTCCTATGGAGAGAATTTTGCACGGAAACCTTCATCAAAGCACATTGCCATACACAATTTTTTGGGGCAGTTTTCTTTTTGGAAATCATTCACAAGTAGCTTCTCTTCATCGACGTAGTATTCTTTTGCTCACACTTCTTTTGTGCAAAGATTGTTTCCATGCTATACATGTCTATTGCAACGTTTCGTAAGGGTCTACCACAAAGTCTCCGACATCGATTTTCTACAAGAGTCTATTCTCATGTTTATGCTCCACAAAAGCTTGTTTCAACTAAGGGCTTTTTCACACACCTTAAAAGCACACAAAATCTAAACACCCACGAAATCAACAAAGTGCACACAAAAATGAACTGAGTCATTCATCATTTTACATTTCATATATACAAGGATAGTGTGATTAGAGAATTCGTGAGAGGGCATAGGCAAGCTATATATGCTGCAAAGAGAGGTGACATGGATGCAAAAGCAAGTCCTAGCTAATACTATATTTTTAACATATTTAGTGCATGCTGAAAATGATGCAATCATATTGATACTATTGACTATATATATATATATATATATATATATAGCATCATCCTCTCTTGGAAAACGTGCCCGCTATGCGGGCTAAGCCTTATGAATCATCCATCACCAAACTTGTATCTAGGCCCACATGGTTGCATATATCATGTTGTGGCCCAAATGTGAGTGCCTTGGTTTCTAAGCAAGTGCATACGTACCACCTCTCATTGCTGACTAGGGTAGTGATTAAAGGCAACCCAAATGTGTTGAACCCCATTATGCGGGGCAAGTGTGGGGTACACATGATGCTATGTATTCCAAAAACTTAGACAACTTAGCAAGTCACCCCAGCACCACCTTCTTAAGAGAAAATGTTGGATATCAATGCTCCACCCTTAGGCAAGTATCGGCTAGCTCAATTTGTAAGTCCTCCCAAATGAAAAGAAGGCATTTATGAGTAGCACGGTTGCTTGGTAGGTCCAAATTTCAACATTGGATGGTGGTCGAGTGTGGCCTCATAGCTAGAGATGGACCTAGAAGAGGTTGACACACTGCTAACCTAGTTGCATAGATGGTACTTTACTACTCACCTACTACACATGGATTGTAAAAATAGACTTTGTTTTGGTGCGCGGTTTCACACCAGCCTATTTGGGGAAAGGTGCGAATGGGGGCAAAGCCCCTCTTGTGTGTGTGTGTGTGTGTGTGTGTGTTTGTTGGGGGGGGGGGGGGGGGGGGGGGGGGTGTTCCGGGCTAGCCGAGAGAGGATTGTCACACACCCCCCCCCCCCCCCCCCCCCGCGCCCCGCGGGGACCCGAAAGGGCGCTACAATAAATTCCAGTCGGATTTTTTGGGCCAACCATATATGCATTTGATGGCTATTTATGATTGAATGATGCAAAAAGCATGCACACGAAGTCCTATAGCGCTTATCTTTAGGCCCTATTTTGCGTCACAAATTGCACTTGTTCTTTAGCATACATCCTTCACTCTCTATTGTTTCCAATCAGATATCAAAGCTTTTCATAGAAGCACACTGTTGGAAAGCAGTTTGCTATCTATTATAGTCAGTTACACACACCATCAAGGACTAAGTCCTACTAGTCATAAATCACCTAACCCATATCTAAGCACATTGACTTCGAGACCTTCGTTTTTTTTATACAAGCCATAGAAATCCCTTAATTGTGTCATAACTTGAACATGAGGGCATTAGTATCTAGGTATAGGTCAAGGGTCGAACTCATTTCTTCTCGTCGCCTACTAGCTACCATGGTCATCCCAAGCATGTCAAGGCTCTTGAGACTTAAAAATGACTCCAAAGAGCCATGCTCATTGAGAATCCAACCCCAAGTCCCCACACCTATGCCCTTTACAAACACAAACTGGTAATTGCAAACCTAAAAAAGGACACATAGCACAATCAATATGTAAGTATATGCCAATTACAAAAGCATATTTACCTGATACAAGAGTGGTTGAGATCGCTTGGATATCATGATTTTGACTACATCTTCACTAGGGGTCCATGGGCCAAGACTTCTAGCACCATTCACATCATCTTGCAACTACAAGAGGTTTTTCACATTTGTGACGGCCTTAGCGACAAAAATATACGGGGATATTTTTACCCCCGACGTCACTATAAGCATTGCTATGCATGTGGAAAAGAGAACGTTGCTATTTGCGTCTCTATATGCGTCGCTATATAGAGACGCATATAGCGACGTTGTAAGTCCAAAAATAGCGACGTACATAGCGATGCCCGAAAATAATTTTTTTTGGTGGCTGGACATACATTACCCTGCCACCGAATCAACCTTTTTGAACATAAAGTTTCCAAAATTAAGATGCAAAATTGACAAAAGTATATCGACGAAAGCGAATTGACAAAGTAATAAACTGACAAAATTATACGCATCATAGGCAAAATCACTTGATTGCTAAGCTTTGATCAAAATGTACTAGCTACAACACAATTGTCATTAATTATTGGAAAAATACATTGTTGGCCAATAGTTACAAAATTGACGTACACATGTCATCTTCTAATACATGCTGTGAAAAAATAAAACTAGTGTTATCTAGCTACGACTACTTTGACGTCGACTAATTTGACGTATCATTGCATCCCAATGGCATATCTATTGGATGCTGCAAAAAAAACAAAACAATAAGACTTTATGTAAGTATAAATATATAATTACAAAACAATCTAATTTTTAGCTTATTAATAAAATATAACAAATGTAAGAGTGTAAGGTTAAATACTAGCCAAGCCGGAGCGAGTACTCTGAATGTCCATAAGAACATTTAAGCATGTCAAACCATCGACCACTGTTCAAAACATACAAAGAAAATATTATGTTAGAATTTAAAATTACAAATACCCATAACTACCAAACCTAAAGGGCGATGCCAAGTGGTGCGAGCTCCCTGCTTCTACTCACGCTTTGGCTACATCCTTTTGTTGCTTCCACTTGTTGGGATTCGCACGTGCTTCTTGCTTTACATTCTTCCGATCTTCTTTGGCCAGCCAATCTGGTCTTCTCCACCCATGCTTTATTTCTTTCTGCACTTCAAAGAACTTCTGCTTGCAGTACTCACACATCCGCACCTTCAGCAAGTCTTCATTGAAGCACTCATCCCGATTTGACATGGGAAACTCTTCATGCAGTATGCCCGGGGGATTCACTCTATATACAAAATGGGGTGCCACCTGCGAGCGGACAACTTTGATAAAACCCCTATATACGACTCATATTAGGGAATATGACCCCCCTTTCTACGCTTATACGATAATACAAGAAGGAAACTATCATACCCCTATCTTACATATAAACTTTAGGTCTCACATGATCTAACTGAGTAAAATTAGTCAAACAATGTGTAGCATAGTGACTGGCCATGTACTAAGGAATCACTCTTATTGATAGCTAGATGTACCCTCAATGTGTCTTAGTTTGACTTTCAAACTATGTGTCCGATCAATCTACACTCTGTTTACTCATCCAATTCTAACCCATCCAAAGATGGTGTAAATCAACCCTTGACCTGCTCCAAATCAATCCTTATTTACAATTGGCTTGATGCAAAATTTGATGCTTGACCTGATAGAAAACTTCCCCAAAATTCATCCAAGTTATACAGCACACTGGTGATCAATCATTACAAATAATCAACCCAAGTCATCCCCCCCCCCCCCCCCCCCCCCCATTAATTAAATATGATACCCCCTCCCCTGCACTTACGGGTGCGATAAGTTTTCCATGGTGAATCCCCCGGGGCAGTATGTTGATGACTTTGTCTTTTAATTCATTCGGAACTTCACTCCACGTGTTTAGTATGTAGTGTCGAAACACCTGAGAGAAAAGACCATACATGGAAGAGATCACATTCTTGCCTTCGTCATCCAAGATGATGCTACCGTTGATGTCGATTGAGTACAGTAATCCCTCTCACCCGTGACGCGTGTGTTTGGATAAAGGCGCTATGCCTTTTCCTGGGGCCGGAAGTCCGGTGTCCGATCGCCCGCCCACTGTGTATACACACTTCCTTATTATTTATATACATAAGAATAATAATAAGGAGCACCTCACTCACTTAAGTTACTTCGTAAGGTTGCTTGACTCACACGGTCTCTTGTGCTCTTCCTCTTCCCCGCATGAATTCATGCGCATGTGCACTCACAAGTGGTATCAGAGCTACGATGGGGAACGGAACACGTGATGGCTTTTCGGCGAGACAAAAGCGATGGAGCTTGGGTATGGCAGTTAGAGCTCAACGGTGGTGATACGGCTCGATAATGTCGGATCTCAGCTTAGGCATGTATATTCAGCCTATATCAAGCTTGTGTAGCAAGCCATTGCTGAATTTTCTAGAGAAGGAGTAGGAATAAGAAGTACTGAAGTTCGTTTTTGCTGTTTTTCGCTCTTGAAACAATGTTTTTAAATATCTCCATCACACGGAGCCGGATGAATATGATCCACGAGTTTAGGTTGGGATTCTGGAACATTCCAGACACGATGGTAATATACATTTTTTGAAATTCTGATCAGAATTATAGTAGGTGCAACAACAATAAATTTATGTTGCGTTCTTTGGCAAAAACGAGCGTTTTTGGTATATTTTTCACACCCGATTTTGGATATATGTGATCTAGGAGTCTACCCTGGGGTTTGGCAAGTTTCAAATGCGTTGGTGATATCAAAATTTTAAAATTTTGAGCGCTGAATTTTTTGCAGCAGCCTGTTAGCAATCTCGACATATCAAACTTTTGCAGTTTGACTGCTACATTGTAAAGAGTGATGTGGTTTGCATCTTTGGCTATGTACAACACAATGTGGTGCTATTTGAGAGAGAATTCACCTTGTTTTTGTGTATGGAAGTGATGCTTTGGGATATTACTTTGTTTATGTGCTTTACGCTCAGTTGAGCACTTTGTCCTAGATTATATGCTTACATATAGCAAATTGTGGAGTTGTTTTATGCATATGCGAGCATCGGTTTTGATGCGATTGGTCATGGGTTTCATGATTTTGTAGCAGTCAAGTAATCTCCCACTTTTGTTGTCATTTTGGCGTTCACTTAGTGGTCTAGTGATTTCTCACTTTTGTTTATTTTGAACCATTACACATCGAAGAAGTCCACACAAAATCCTCGATAGTCTATCCTCAAAATTTCTTGTAGCGTGCCAAAGTATGTGAGTTCCACCACCACAGGATCTGCATCAGAGGAACGTCCTCGATTAAATTGTTTGAATTTTTCTATGACTCCACAATCTTCTGTAGAATTCTTTTTGTCGATCCGTTCTATCCAAAAATGTCGACCTTTACACCATGCTGCAATGTACGACTTATACTTACAACCATTGCTCTTTACTTACTTGCAAGCTCACATGCGCAAACAACTTGTCTGTGAGCCGTTTGTGCATGTGAGCTTGCAAACAACTACATACCTGAACTCGTGTGAGCTGCATGCAGACTACTACAAACATAATTATAAACCTAACTCTAAATTTAAACCATAATCCTCAAGCTAAACTTAAATATAGAAACTAAATCCAAAACCTAACCTTAAATCTAAAACTAAGCTCCAATCACTAACTATCTTAAAATATTAATGGACTATTCTCCAAAACATTAAATATAGAAATAAATATCTCCCAATGTACATGTGTTTGTGTCTATGTGTGTGTGTGTATCTCTCTCTCTCTCTCTCTCTCTCTCTCTCTCTCTCTCTCTCTCAACCAAGCCTCGTCTTTGCTTGTCAGAACCTAGCCTTCATACTATGCACGTCTCCCCTGGGTGAGGGCGCCCCTTGGGGGGGTATTAATCCTCAAGCCCTACCCAATGCCCAAGCTTGATTCTGTTGCGGTGCTCGCCATTGTACAAGGTTGTTTTGGTCAAAGATCTGCTGCGATCTGCGCCTTGCTCCTCAGCATACAAGATTTGGTTCAAGAGAGCTTTCTTGCGGTGGAAGCGGCACTAAGGAAGGACCCTGCTGCCCGCCAAGAAGCACAAATCACATCCCTTGAGGCTCATATTCAAGAACTCATCAGGGAGAATGAGAGACTCAAACAACGTTTATGAAAGCTTGAAGATGCGAAGGAAGTAGAGAGCGAAGCTCTGCTTGAAAAAGAACACGCAGTCAAAGACTCACTCACTGAAATCGTCATGGCAGTGGAGAAAGAATCACATGAAGCAACACACAAGAAGATTGACACCAAGATACAGGTGGCCATACAAGAATGCCAGCTAAAAGAATCTCTTGGCCTCAAGGTCAGGATTGGGGGGTTACACTTATCGTGGTGTACCACGGAGGACACCCTTCAGGAAGAGATCACCAAGGTCAATGACATTCTTCAACCTATCTACATCAAGCCCAAAATTGTTGCTTGGATCAATGATACACATAGACATGTGCCACCTGAGCATTGCATACTCACTTTCAAGGACAAAGATGAGCGTATGAAGTTGCTATTTCAATCTTGACTTCTCAAGGGAAAAAAGATTTGGAATGCAGAAGAATTGACCATGAATCAACTCAAGAGTAAAGCAAGCGAGCTCAAGAAGATGCACGAAGCATGGAAGCAAGGCAAGTGGACAGTCTACCAAGGTGGCAAAGCGATCATCCAGGAATTTCAAAATCCCAAACCTGCTCTCCCCTCAGCCGACCCTTAGGTTTTTGTTCTCTCTTTTTCCCTACTCTACCCTCTTGATGGACCCTCAGTCCTTAACTGATATGTATCAGCCCCTGCACTGAGACACAATTGTTGTAACGTTGGTACAGCTAAAGCTGGTCGAAGCTAGCAGGTGGTCAATGCCAGACAAAGGGGGCAGCCCAGTGCAATGCAGAAGGCTAGGGCAGGTGCTAAGGCCCTTGGCAGCCAAAGGGTAGCGGGAATGTATGCTTGAAGCGGTTTTTTAGGCCAAAGATGTTCTGCAAAGAGCCGAGCAGGTTGGTGGACTACTATGCCCGAGATGTGGGTTTTTTGTGCTAGAGTGTAGTGCTCAATGTGCTCTATAAGCCGGTCTAGACGGCTCGTCAAACGGAGCCCCGGTGCTCCAGATATTGCAGTTTAAAGGAAGAGTGTGTAGCAGATCCCCGACAAACAGGGCAGTTGGGGAAAGGTGGCCCATCATGATGTCACTGTATACATGTGTAGAGCTCGAGTTGTGGAGCATGCCTGTCTTCTTGGATTGTGAATCGGATCTCTGGATAGCAAGTTATGGCCCTTTGAAGATTTTCCGGGGGCCGGGTCTGAGCTCATTTGACTGCACTGGAAAATGCGCCATCTGGAATTGTTTCGGCCTCGCCACGGTTCTCGGTGATGATGTACACTATGTGGAGTTAGTCAAAATCGACTGCGTGTGATTCTGAGCCCCGATCATCGAGTTACAGTGTGGAGAAAAAAGAATCATTGGGCGGATGATGTACATGCAGGTGCATTTCCCCTTTTTTGACGGCCTCGGATGGCAAACTCAGAGAAGTCAAAGGGTGGGCAGGTTTACATGGCACTGACCCGATACAGTGAATATTTTCCGAGGCTTTGCGGCTTGGAAATAGGAGGTTGGAGTAGAGAATGGGAGCTGGGGAAAGAGGACAAAGAAAAAAAGTTGTTTCTAAATATTTTGGAGGGGTTTTGTGCCTTGGGGTGCTAGTCATGGAAGAGCCGCCATGTGGCTGCGCTATTAACCCATATGCGCAAGGTGACGTGTCGGGGTTGTGATATATAAGCAGGGTCGTGAGGCCTCCATGGTACGCAAGAGGGGAGTGGGCTCCTTGGGAGCTCGTTGGCTATGGCCGGGAGCTCTGGGCACTGCTGTTGTGGCGTTTCGCGGAGGGATTTGGCCAGCTTGGTGGCGCGCGCCCATGCGGGGGCAGAGACCGGTGTGTTGGTGGTGATGATGTGGCGCGGCAGTTCCCGCGGGCCTTAGAGGCCCAAAATTTTGAAGAAGAGAGGAGAGGGAAATAGCGACATCGCTATTGCCTCCCCCCCTCAGCTAAGAAGAAAGTCTCACGGAGGCTAAATATAGAAAGAGCCGGGTGTCCGAGCAAGGGTTAGCAGAGGTGGAGGTCATCAAGTGGGAAAAGCCAAGCAAGGCCAAGTGGCTGCACAAAGGGGAAGACCAAAGGCGCAAGGACAACTCTAAGCCAAGCCGGACAAAGTGAACCAAAGAGCAAAAAGAGCTAGAGAGGAGTCGGATAGAGGAAAATGGGAGTCAAAGTCAAGCATGTGGAGCAGTGCAAGGTGAGCCTAAAGAGGGGTAAAAAATTCAAAGGTAAAAATAAAATAAAATGAGAAGCCTAGGGGGCAATAGCGACATCGCTAATGCCCCCCCCCCAAGTGCAAGAGAGAGAAAGAGAGAAGATGGAGAAAGGTGGTGCCCCCCTTCCCAAGAGATGCCAAAAAAGGGTACCCCATGGACCAATCAAAGGGCAGTTTCCCCAAATTAAACCCCCCCCTGTTAACCCTCACGGCTCACGGACACCCTATCACCTACGACGGACGTTCTAACCTACGACGGACATTGTATTATTATTTGGTAGAGTCAGGTACCGGGCTTGTCGGTCTAATAGCAAAAGGGTAAGAGTGATCGCCGATGAGAGGCGCACTCTAACTGGAACATTCAAGGGATTAGTTGGCTAAGCTTGGGCGCCCAAGTGTGAATGGGGCGAATTCATATAAAAGTCAACTAAACCTAAAATTCACTCATTCTCTCATTTGTGCAATAGAAGAGTGCTCTTGCTCCATCTCCATCTCCATCTTCTTCTTCTTCACCTCCTTGTGTGTGTGTGTATGTGTGTGTGTGTGAGAGAGAGAGAGTGTGTGTGGGCGATCAAGCATTATGACGGCAGGGCGGCGGCGAAGCGGTTGAGCGCAGCGAAGCGGCGGCTCCTTCTTCTTCGCAGCGAGGAATCCTCCACGAAGCAAGCGTAGAGCGGTGAGTGACACACCATCGCCTTCTTTGAGCTTACTAGTTTAGGCTTGTTGTGTGCTTGGAGCCATTTGTGGCTCGCACACGGTGTATCGGCAAGTTCCTTGCATTGACACGTGCGACATACACGCACATTTTGGGCGCCGCTGCCGGGGAATGCCATACATTAAGCTCGAGTAGCACTCTGTGCTTCTCCGTGGTGCAATTTCTATTGTAGGAAAGGTAAGGAAGGAGTGTGTGTGTGTTGAGAAGAGGGATTTGGTGTTATACTGTGTGTTTTTTTTGTTAATGGAGTTTTCAAAGGTACTGTGTTTATTCTCTTTGTATTAAGGTAGTTAGTTTTCTTTGTTAATGGAGATTTCAAAGGTTCTCTGTTTATTCTCTGTGTATTAAGGTAGTTAGTTTTCTGTGTACAGTAAGTAGGAAGTAGATTAGTGACAGTTAATAGAGTGTGTTAGTGTGTAAGAGTAGGTGCATTAGTTAGAAGTAGGTAGATAGAGTGTGTGTGTGCTCTCGCGCAGGCCGCGGTGACCTTATCCTTTAAAAAAATAAAATAAAATAAAAATTCAACAAAATAAATAAAAAAATTTAAAGGTAGAACCGGGATCGGAATATCTCCCAGACCCAAGCCCAAGCTCACGCTCAGACCTAGGCCTCAGTCGCCTTTTAAAAAAAAAACGAATTTAGCTTCACACGTAGCTAAAAATCGATTTTTTGAGGACTAACGGAACGTCAGATGCCCGAAAATTGTGCTGTAAAGCACACAGCGACCCTCTAAGTGATACGCTCGTTTCGAGCTATCACACACTTTAATTATAAAAATCAAACATTAAAAAACATCAAAAACAAGAAAAAATCAAGTAGAAAATGGGGTGCAAAACACCCACAAAACAAAGCAAGTAACCTTTGAGGGTACTTGCCGACACTTGTAGGGCACCCAAAGCACATGTATCTACGCTCTGGTCGTGTGCTAGAGTCCAAACAACTAGCTAGTGCTTCGATTTACGGGGGTACTCACTATCCTTCCACTCTAGGGTCTACGCCCTCGGCGGGGACCCAAGGTAGGCTAGCGACTCTTCCTCTGACTACGATAGTATGGAAGAGCATCTTACACAAAGCCCCGGGGGAACAAATGAAACCGTACCTAGCTGGGCCCAACAACCTGGAACTAGTGTTTAGCCGTTTGATGGAAACTTTTAGTAGAGCTACGCGCTCTGAACCTACGGCTAGTGAAGTAAACGAAGGGGGTGGGGAAGTAGAATCACTATTCACGTCTCCTGTAGACCCCACACTCCCTCAGAGTGTCCACGTGGACATTCTACCTACCTCATTTAATGAGGGCCCTACGGAGCTACCACCTTCCAAAGTCGTCTCTAAGGTAGCGGTGACTAAAAGTCAAAACACGGGAAGCAACATTGCATCCACCTCACGGCAACCCTCTAGTACACCAAGTTTGGATGGGGTATTTCTCAATGAAAATTGGGAATATGACCTACACACGGAGACTTTGACCGACCTATAGATGGGCTACACATACCATGTGGGTTGGTTAGAAGCAATCCACATCTAGTGCCACTAGTCTAGAGGAACAACAACACATGATCTGCAATGTCATCCATAGGATTATCCAGTCCGAGAGGCAAAATTGAGGAATAAACATACCTTCGACGGGTCCTATGCGATTTTTAGACACGGGCAAAGGGAAACAACCCACTCTATCACAAATGGAGACTCCCCCAGTGAGTCCCATCGATCCCCCATATGTTGTTTCGCCAGGGGTCTCAATGCAATCTGAGCCCACAAGTGATAGCTTTACTTTTCCAAGTCTAGCTCATCTTTCCCTGGATGACACCACGGCTACCATGCCTACCCCAATGATGGGCATGCCAAGAAACATGCCATGGACCTCATTTGTTAGTAAAGCACCACTACATGGTAGCTCAATGCCTGCAACAATACCTACAAGTGTGTACCAATCGTATGCACCTATGGGTCATCACACTCATGTAGTCCCTACCCCTCCCATTGTTTCAACTACCTATGCTCCACAACCACAACACCCAAGTTCTTATTTCCATGGAACTATACCGGCTAGCATTAGCATGTCACATTCGACGTCTGCTATGCCTAGGGCCACCCATATGAACTATGGACCACCACATGGCACAACATCGTACCCAACGTGGAACCCAAGGGCTTCCTATGCGCCAAGCCCAATGCCAATACCTACTCCACATGTAGTCTTTGGAGCACCTTCACCCACGGTGCCTGCTCATTTAGGTGACTTGGCAACATTTGCTCAAGCTATTGGTCGATCTATTGCTGAGAATATGCGTAACACGCCTGATAGAGAGCCTAGAAGTAAGGCAGTACAAATAGCCAAGCTCACACAAAAATTTAGTGGAGACGGGGATGTGAGAAAGCATATCGAAGTGTTTGAACAAATATGCGATTCTCTAGGAGAACATAATGACCTACATAAGAGCAATGCTTTAAGCCTAACCTTAAGTGGAAAGCCTGGGGATTGGTATAGAACCCTAAGGGTGGAAGAAAAAACGATTTACCCTACTCTTAGGAGACTGTTCTTAAAAGAATACATACGAGAGGGAGTGCTTTGGGGTGTAGCCTCTCAGCTCCAGAAAGCCCAACGAGAGGAAGGAGAGTCGGTGAGAGACTTTATAAGTCGCTTGAAGCATTTGAATTCTCGTTGTAATCCAAATGAGCGCTTCAACAATAACCAATTGCTTGATAGATTCATTAGGGGATGACGGCATGAGGATATCTACAATGGCCTAGTCATTAGAGGTATCACCACTTGGGAAGCAGTCACCACCAATGCGATCCAATTGGAGGATAATCTAATGATTCAAGGAGAAAGAGTGTCTGTTGAGACTAAATCTATTAGCTCGCAAGCATCAGGGCATCAACCAATGACCCTAAAGCCTATTGCTAAGGAGCCAAATATATCTGAGATGACTTTAGCAGATCTCACCAAGGCTATTCAAGAGAGTCTTAGAGACAATCGTGCTCCACAAAACAATCATATGTATCCAAGAAGGGAGCAGCAATGGTGCTCAGTATGCTATGGACTGCATAGTACCAGTGAATGCCCTACTTTTAGAGTAAAATTCAATGGGAATTGCAATGCGTGTGGGAGGTATGGTCATTAAGCTAAGGATTGCATAGTATTTAAGCACGCGATGGCCAATAGACCAACCTTAGCATGGATAGACACACCTCGAGTGCCTGCATTGATGCCGGCTATCATAAAATCTAATATCTAACCAACCCAAATGATTTTCTCATATTAAATTGATCACTTAATGTGGGAGAATAAACGGGAACAAGTGTTAAGATATAGATATGTGCTTATAGATCTATCTCAACACGGGGCCAATAGTAAAGGGGCCCAAATGGGAGATGGTCTATCAAGAGCAAGGCTAACCAATGGAGCATAAGACCTTAGGGTTAGCTTCATTGAAGACCTCCAATAATGTGTGTAAAAGTCCTTTGACCTTAGGTAAGCTAGGGCTGAGCTTGAGGTGGGAGCCCGGCCCAAGCTCGAGGTGTTTGTCCTGCTTGAGGTGCTTGTCGTGCTTGAGGTGTTTGTCCTGCTTGAGGTGCTTGATTAAGGTGCTTGAGGTGCTTGACTTACTCCATGCTTGAGGTGCTTGACTTTCCGCTTGATTAAGGTGCTTGAGGTGCCTTGACATACTTGCCTGAGATGCTTGTGGGAATACCCCCTAGTCCAAGTGCTTTGTCATGCTTGATGACTAAGGTGCTTGAGCTCCTAAAGTCAAAAGCATCCCTACAAGAGGGGGGGTGAGCCCTTTTCCTAGGGATTAGAGAGAGAACACACACTCACACTCACAAGGGAAGCCCCAGCTTGAAGAGGCAGCAAGGACACATGTCAGGTCCCTACCCATGTTACCTTCATGTGTTGCTTGAAGCCTATTGGCTAGGCTTCAAAGGGGTCCAATGATAAATTACTTGAATTATCTAATTGTTTTTGCATTTATCAAGTCCTCTCTCTCAAAGGGGAAAGGGGGACACTTGTCCCAAGGCTATCCCTGTTGCTTGTAATGACTTCTGCTTGTGATTGGCTAGGCCTGGAGGGGTCCAATGAGCTTCAAGCATGAGCTACAAGGGGGGGTCGACCCAAGCAAGCTAGGGGGGTGCTTAGGGGGTATACTCACCCACACACACTCACAAGCACTCTCATTGTGTGCTATGAAAAGTGGAAGAGCTCCCTCTCCAAGCAAGTAACGGTTGAGAGCCTACACCAACACTCTTGGCTATGGAGTGCAAATCCAACCAAGAGCCATGCTTCAATGCTTAAGCTTGCCATCTCCTTCTTCTTCATTACTATGCTATTATGTATGCTAGCAACAAGAGTATGATAAGTGAGGAACTAATTCTTTCTCCTACGAAATGTTTCTTCTTCCTCTTCCCTACCCTCATTCCCTGCTAGCTCTCTCCACCTTTGAAGGTGTTTGAGGTCTTGGGACTGAGGCTTGGGATAGTTAAAGCTTTCTTCAAGTTTATGTTATGTTGGTGATGCATGAAGCTTTCCATCTTCATTGCTTCACCTAGGTCACAAGGAACACAAAGAATGTATTGTAACAAGTCTCTCTTTATGGGAGAAATCATAATACAAATGCCTATTGGAGGGGGGACCGACTCCACATAAATCCGGTCCTCAACTTTTGTCATGTTCTCTAAATTCTCTCTCTTGCAAAAGTATTGTCCATGCCAAGTTAACTAATTGCTATAATTATGTTGCTATCTTCAATTATGTCTACCCGCTATGCTCACAAAATCATTTCTTGAAAGTACTCTCATTAAATTCCGCTACTCTCAAATTGAATTGGCAAATTCCATTACACCGGCCCCACCTCTTGAACAAAAAACACAACACATGGTCCCTAGGGCCCAAAATGTTGTTCAAACAACACCCTTACCACCTCCAGTGCTAGGACTGCAACCGCCACATCCGAGAATCACTTCTGTGAATCAAGTGGGTTGTGAGTCATCTATTTCTTGTTTGGAAGTCTATGAGGAAGATATAGATCCTAATATTGCCTATGGGATGGATGTGCTTGAAGAAAGTCCACAATACTACATGGAGGATTATTGGGGACAAGTCAAACCTGTATATCAAGTAGCTGCTCTTGTGGAAAGAGGCCAAAATATCAACTACACTGTTAAGAGACCACCTCTTCAATGCTATGAGTGTGGAGGTCCACATCGTGTAGCCGAGTGTCCTATTAGGCTACAAAAGAATGCCACACTAATGCAAACCAATCAAGCGAGCACGTCTACAATGCCGATACTCATGTGTAATCGATGTGGCATAGATCATTTGATTGCCCAATGTCCAAATAATCCAAATGCACCGAAGATCACACCATTAAACTTGATTGAAGTTACCAAGGAGCCATCACCAAGTACACCTGTGGTACCAGTAAACGTACTCACAAGATCGATGCTCCAAAAAAAAAATTATCTTGAGGAAAGAGACACGGCATCAATTGCCCAATCTCAGAAAAAGAAGAAAACACGAAGAAAGAGATCGCAAAAAGCAGGGAAGTCAGACCCCAGTTCATAGACCAACATAGGGACTGGTGACGACCCCTTTGGTGACGACCCCGTATATATGAACGACGCTGAAGAAGATTTTGATTCAGGTGAAACCATGGAGACCAAAACGACCACTAACATAGAAACCAACAAGGAAGATCTTCTTGAGCCACAATGGCCAGGATCCAAAAAGAAGATAGGAGCTTACCCAAACCCTACAGAGGAGATTGAGCGAGTCAAGCATTTAAGGATTTTGGTAGAAGATACCCAAAGGGATCTAGAACTAGCACCTAGGAAGATCCAGATTACAGATACTGTGTTCCCTACGCAACAACAGCCTCACCAAGACCATAGACCCTTGGACATACCTAGTGTCATCCAAGAAGAAAGTGACTTTAAGTCATGGGAAAGTGGGCGTACTCACTTCTTGATGGAAAGAATGTTTACAGAGGGACTACCTGATCCTATCGAAGAAATGGAGATCCCATCTTCCCCACGTCAAGGGACTCAATGCAAAAAGGTGTCGTTAAACATTGCCAAATTGATGGATTTCATGTCTTCAAAAGTTAGAACCACCATCATGTCCAAACTATATAAAGACCCCGAGCTAGTCTCAGCTCTTCGAGCCTTCCTCAATGGAGAACTGAAGTTTGGGCTACCACAATTTGCACAGATGGATGGAGCTGGGGAGATGCCAATAGAGGAGGAATACATAGATCCACAACCCAACCTAGATGAGAACCTTGTTATAGAAATACATGTTAACAATTTGGGACAATACTTTGAGGGTGATGAATCCAATGCGACCATACCAATCACTACTAAGGGATTAACTGTGAAGGGAATCCTTGATGATGGCGATGGGGTTAGCATTGTGACTAAAAATTGCTGGGAAACTATGGGAAGACCTCACCTTGCGACCACAACCATAGTAGTGAAGATGGCCAATGGGTCTATTGTTAAACCTATTGGGATGCTAGAAGATCTCAATATCAAGGTCTTTGGACATAAAATAAGAGTTACCTTCATTATTAATGATTTCTCCAAACACACTATGGCATCGGAGATGATCTTAGGACGTCCTTTCATGAGGGAAGAAAAAATGGTGCATGACTGGTCTAAAAACCATGTCTACTTGCAGTTCTAAGATTTTGTCATTCGAGTGGATCTTGTGACTGGCCCTAGGAAACAGGTTTATAATTGATCATAGATCTGACACCAGAGTTCACTCGGCCCCATTGCAATATTGTTACACGTGTAAAGCGGACACTGATGTTGGGGAAGATTCTCCTTATATGGATGTACTACCTGGGATGACTGAGTCGGACAATGTGGATTGGGTCCACCTAGAAGAAACCATAGACACTTGGGGAAATAGGGGGACAATCTGGGTAACACCTGAGGGGGATGAAATGCATGTACCCTTAAATATGCTACAAGCAATGCATATAGCTTCTAAGAAGACTCATCCTAATATAACGAAGAAAACATACAAGTGGGTCCCTAAAGATTTTTTAGCGACCATAGCTAGTGCTAAAAAACAGAAGCCTTGTAAGAAACGCCCCACTCGCTGCAAGAAATGTAAGGAAACGTGGCGGTGGATTCCTAAACAACTATTGAAAGCCCAAGGCTACTATCAAGGAAATGATCAAATTTGGGTGCCAAAACGTAGATTGTGTTCTTACCTGTCACCTGACCCATGTGAACTCAATCTTGTAGCTCCAAAACAAATTAACGATTGTGGAAAGAAAAAAATCATTGAATGCTACACACCCACTCCAGAGCTAGTTTGGGTACCGAAGAAAGAACGATTTGTTCCACCTAGCTCAGGAAGGGGGGAGTCCCATGAAGCTTCTAGCTCCTCATGTAATGCATCCATAGAGGTAAAAGCTTCTCCACAGCCTCCACCTACAATAGTGGACCTCCATAAAGCTACAAAGGAATCCACACCTCTCAATGTTCAAGAATCACCTGATGAACCACTTCAAGTTCGATCCTGGGAGAGTACCTTACCACCCTTGCAACTCGACAAGGCACCTAAGGTAATAGAAAACTACTGGCAAAAATCCCCACCTATTACCAACTGGAATAATTGGTTTCAAAGGGTGACGAGCACATTTCAAACGATATGATCTACCCAAGGAAGGGGTGAGTGTTTGCTGATAGTCATCATTCACTCACTCCAATCTCAACCTTTCTCCCTGAATTCTTAATCTCCCAATCTTAGGGAATGTACATAAAAAGCTTTATACTCACAAAAAATAAAAATAAAAATAAAGAGCAAGAGCAATTAGCAAATGAGTATGCACAATAAAAGTCAAAACATTGACTAGACCTACACATGTCACATCCGGTACAATGAAACAAAAACCTACGTCATAAAACGGAAACTTGAGTGATGGAGAGTAGGTAGGACTATTACAATAGGAGTGTTTCTGTTTTAGAGTTGAGTGATTAGCAAAGTTCCTTTTTCCCACTGATGTGCCTCCTAGAGGTATTCCTTGTGTTTCCTAGTGTGTACAGGAGCGTGTTGCTGTTGTTAGGATTTGGACCTTCATGGAACCTTTATCTTGACTCACTCTTCAAATCAAGCGCGACCATCAACACAAACAGGTGTTTCTTGTCCATTAGCATTGCCCCTTATCTTTTTTTGCATCCATGTTTGTCTGCTTTGATTGTGATTGGTAGCATAATATTCATCGCATTTGCTTAGTATCAAATATTTAATTCAATGTAATTTTTTGTCATAAGCACTTGTCTAGGTTTAAAAATCAAGCAGTCCGACTAAGCTAGTTTGACCAAGCTAGGTGTCAGAGATCTTCTCTTAATACCATGGGGAATGCCTTCCTAATAATCAATGGTTACTTAGGTTCTTAATCCGATTTAGGTAGCATTGTGTGAAATGTACTAGGGCTTTCTAGTGGACTTGACCCTATTGACCTTTAGCTTAAGTATTATAAAGGGAGTTTACTAGTGTGATGAGCCTGGGGAGGTGTATTAGTGTTATATGACCCCCCAAAGTTACAAAATTAAAATGCTGAAAATGAACAAACAAAAAATCAAAGTGCCACAATGTAAAATCTTAAGCTGGAAGAGAAATCTCAGCTTGATTTGGTACTTCACTCACATGTATCGCCTATGGTAATAGAGCCCTAGAGGTTCCCAGTGTGGGCGCTTTTCCTTGAAAAGCAAAAAACCCAAGGCATACAAAATAAGCACACACATCAAAATTGAATCACTGTGAAAAGACTTTGGGGGGTCAAAGAAAAGGTAATCAGTCAGGCGATGATTTCATGAGAAATTCCTTCTATCGTAGCTTAACTACAAGGTCTTCTAGGTATAGCCTCTAGTCAGCCCTCGAACATGAAATACTTGGCTCTCGCGATTAAACAACTTAATTGTCCAAAGAAAATTGAGAAGCTTACCCATGGTATTAATAGTTGATCTCTAGTGCCTTTCGACCGTTAAATTAAGGACCCCAGACTTGTTTAATTTTTTACCTTTACATCTGTTTATGCATTTGATTATATTGCAATTTAATGTTTATTGCTGACAAACTGTCTAAACTTCTGTTACCAATCAATTTGTCTGCCTAAAACTGCATATGCTTTTTAATCGCTTATGAGAATGCAATTACTGTGCCAATGTTGTTTGATTTTGCAGTGACTGAAGAAGGCTAAGGACATTCATCTCAAATGCTCTTCCACCTCGACCAATGAGCTTCAACTCAATAGCTTCTGAGGATGGAATCTAAATCAGGAAGGGGGGCATGTTAACCCTCACGGCTCACGGACACCCTATCACCTACGACGGACGTTCTAACCTACGCCGGACATTGTATTATTATTTGGTAGAGTCAGGTACAGGGCTTGTCGGTCCAATAGGAAAAGGGTAAGAGTGATCGCCGATGAGAGGCGCACTCTAACTGGAACATTCAACGGATTAGTTGGCTAAGCATGGGCGCCCAAGTGTGAATGGGGCGAGCTCATATAAAAGTCAACTAAACCTAAAATTCACTCATTCTCTCATTTGTGCAATAGAAGAGTGCTCTTGCTCCATCTCCATCTCCATCCTCTTCTTCTTCACCTCCTTGTGTGTGTGTGTATGTGTGTGTGTGTGTGAGAGAGAGAGAGAGAGAGAGAGAGAGAAAGAGAGAGAGAGAGAGAGAGAGAGAGAGAGAGAGAGAGAGAGAGAGAGAGTGTGGGCGATCGAGCATTACGACGGCACGGCGGCGGCGAAGCGGTTGAGCACGGCGAAGCGACGGCCCCTTCTTCTTCGCGGCGAGGAATCCTTAATGAAGCAAGCGTAGAGCGGTGAGTGACACACCATCGCCTTCTTTGAGCTTACTAGTTTAGGCTTGTTGTGTGCTTGGAGCCATTTGTGGCTCGCACACAGTGTATCGGCAAGTTCCTTGCATTGACACGTGCGACATACGCGCACAGCCCCCCTATAAAATTCAAAATTGAATCAAATTTGGGGCTTTTTTCCTGGATTTTGGAGCCCGTTGGAAGCTTGCAAAGTGGAGCTTTGAACAGAGGAGTGTGCCTGCCAAAGCCCTTTGCATTTTTCTTGTGTAAATGGCAGTGTGAGTTTGTACATGTGTTTGGTGAAGAGGAATCAAGCTGTGGTTGCCTCCCTTGCTATTGTTTCCCCTTCCCCCCTTCTCTTTCTCCTGCTTTCATGGTTCTCTTCGGTGCCAACTGTGTGGAAGTGTGTGCCCCCCCAGACCGATGGTGTTTTGAGTGAGAGAGTGATATTGAGTGGCTGTGTGCATGTGTAAGGGTGGAGACAGGCAGTGGTAGTAGGTGTATCTTGTGTGGTGGTTTGTAGAGTGTGTGAGCAGTGGCAATTAAGCAGGCGGTGGTTTGCTAGTGTGAGTTGAGTGTTTGAAGGTGTTTTCCGAGAGGATAGGGGTGCTGTGAATAACCTGAGCTATAGAGAGGCCTTTGTGTTGGTGCCGTGCGTGCTCCCCCATTCCCCCTCTCCATCTTCTGGTGCCCCCATGGAGGAGTATGCTGATGCTCCTAGTTGATGTCGAAGCAGTGATTTTGGTGATGCCAAAGATGCGGCCTTTGAAGAGAAGGTGCTTCTAGTGATGGCTTGGGCAGGATTTCCCATTTTCACTGGGGTTGAAGATGCAAAGACTTGGCTTCAGGACTACGGATTGTTCGTGCTGGAAAGTGGTCTATCGAGAGAAGATGGTGCGGTACAGGTGTTCCCACTCCTGGTTGGTGGTAAAGCAAAGCTATGGTTCGATAGCCTTGGTGCAAAAGAAAAGGCAGATTGTGAAGCCTTGGAGGCGGCTTTCCGAAGGAGATTTGTTGCAGATGCGCAGCTAGATGAGGTAAAGCGGAAGCTGGACGGATTAAAGCAAATCTTGGAGGGAGATTTTCAAGCATTTGAGTGGGAGTTTGAAGCCCTATGGGGGAAATTGATTAAGGTAACTGCTGCAGAGAATGCCAGTTTTTTGAAGTTGTGTAAATTCATGGATGGCTTGCATGAGGAAGTGATAGATAAGGTGGAAATAGATGACCCAACGTCATATGAAGAGGCGGTAGCTAGACTAGCAAGAGGGCGTACCAAGAAGATTTTGAAGAAGCATGAGGCTAGGCAGGGTTTGCCAAGTGTGGTGAAGCCAAAGCAGTGGGATGCGGCGGTAGCTGAGCCATAGGTGGTGCAAAGAGGAGTGCAGGTGCAAGAAGAGCAAAGGGTTCTTTGGCTGCAAAGAGAATGAATGGTTCCTATGCCAAAGATGCCAGCTAGAGCAATTCAAATGGTGGAGGAAGTGCAGATGGTTCCAGAGTGGGCAAAGGAAGTGCTGCCAAGTTCGAGTGCAGCTGTTGAAGCTCCATTGGAGTGTGGTAAAGACCAAAGAGTGCGGTTTGTAGACGAGGTTGAAGCAGTGAAGCTAGAGGAGATTCCTGAGCTTGAAACTGAAGAGGAGGCTGGGTCGAGTGACAATAGCTCTATGGATGCAGATACGAGTTGGGAGACGGAGTCATCCCAATCCAGGTATAATGAGTTCGATCTCTTGCATGTGAGTAGAGAGACAATGAATATGTGCAAGGAGAAGCATGAAGTGCAAGCCGAGGTGCTTAGTGGAGACAAAATGGAGCAGTCTAGCCCTACAGGTGATGTGCAGGTAAAGTTGGTGTGTAGTGCCATGCTAATGGCCATGTTGATGAAGGTAGCTATGGAGTATGCCATGGTGGTGCAACAGGTGCAGAATTTTTCCAAAAGGCGTGGAGTAGTTGTACCTATGGAAGAGGATGAGGAGGATGTGATAGAGAGTGAGTTTATCTCTTCCTTGGCAGAACTTGAGGATGCGGCAATACAAGAGTAGGTGGTTGAAGTCGACAAGCAGGTGGTGCTTATTGACCTTGAAGGGCCAATTGACGAGGAGGAGCTCGACGATGCTGGAATTGAGTTCATGACAGGTGAGAAGGACAAGCAGAGTCAAAAAAGGAGGTGTTTCCTATACAATTGGTGCCCTCTATGGCAGGTGATGTGAACTCCAAGGTGGTGTCTAAGCTTTGTAAGGAGGTGTGAGTGGTGGCTGAAAGGAATGGTGATAAAAGTAGTTGTGCAGTATGCTGTTGAGCACGTGCAGGATCTGCTAGATGAGGATCTAGCTTTACATGGATGGGAGGGCGGGTCAGATGTGTTAGGTCTGTTTGGTGCGAGTGATGGTACAAGTAGGTCTTTGGATGCTGAGCACGGAGGTGCTCTATCTGGTGTTCTTGGAGGTGCTTTGTTGCGAGTGGAAAATTTGCCAAGGAGTGCTTGGAGTGGTAGAAGCATGTGGCTGGCAGTTTGGTTATGGAGTTGGGTATGTGCCTTGGTGTGGCACTATGCAAGGTTGTTGCAGGTGGATGAAAGAGACCAATGCAAGGTGTTTGACCCAGGTGGTTGAATACAGGTAAAGTAGGGGGTTGGGCAACCCGCATGAGCAAACACAGCGGGTAGCAGTGCCAATGGTGTACATATGATAGGTGGTTTTGAAGTGTACAGAGAGTCTATTTTTGGTGTGCACTTTTTTAGTGCGATAAGACCATGTGTGGTTGAACATAAATGTTCAACGAGGGGGTGCGCAATGATGGTGCAACTAAAGTTGGTCGAAGCTAGCAGGTGGTCAATGCTAGACAAAGGGGGCAGCCGAGTGCAGTGCAGAAGGCTAGGGCAGGTGCTAAGTCCCTTGGCAGCCAAAGGGTAGCGGGAATGTATGCTTGAAGAGGTTTTTTAGGCCAAAGGTGTCTTGCAAAGATCCAAGCAAGTTGGTGGCCTATTGTGCCTGAGATGTGGGTGTTTTGTGCTAGAATGTAGTGCTCAGTGTGCTCTAGAAGCCGGTCCAAACGGCTCGTCAAACGAGCCCCGGTCCTCAAGATATTGTAGTTTAAAGGAAAAGTGTGTAGCAAATCCACGACGGACAGGGCAGTTGGGGACAGGCGGCCCGGATTGATGTCAGTGTATACATGTGTAGAGCTTGAGTTGAGCAGCATGCATGTCTTCTCGGATTGCGAATCGAAGCTCTGGATAGCAAGTTACGACCGTTTGAAGATTTTTCAGGGGCCAGGTCTGAGCTCATTTGACCGCACTGGAAAATGCGCCATCTGGCATTGTTTCGGCCTCGCCATGGTTCTTGGTGATGGTGTACACTATGTGGAGTTAGTCAAAATCGACCGTGTGTGATTTTGAGCCTCGATCATCGAGTTACATTGTGGAGAAAAAAGAATCATGGGCGGATGATATGCATGCAGGTGCATTTCCCCTTTTTTGACGGCCTCGGATGGCGAACTCAGAGAAGTCAAAGGGCGGGCAGGTTTACATGGCACCTACCGGATACAGTGAAGATTTGGCCGGGCTTTGCGGCTTGGTAGTAGGAGGTTGGAGCAGAGAATGGGAGCTGGGGAAAGAGGACAAAGAAAAAAAGTTTTTTTCTAAATATTTTGGAGGGATTTTTTGCCTTGGGGTGCTAGTCATGGAAGAGCCACCACGTGGCTGCGCTATTAGCCCATATGCGCAAGGTGACATGCCGGGGTTGTGATATATAAGCAGGGCGGTGAGGCCTCAATGGTACGCAAGAGGGGAGTGGGCTCCTTGGGAGCTCGGGAGCATTGGGCGCTGCTAATTTGGCGTTTCGCGGCGGGATTTGGCCAGCTTGGTGGCGCGCGCCCATGCGGTGGCGGAGACTGGTGTGTTGGCAGTGATGACGTGGCGCGGCAGTTCCCGCGGCCCTTAGAGGCCCAAAATTTTGAAGAAGAGAGGAGAGGCCAATGCGACATCGCTATTGCCTCCCCCCCTCAGTTAAGAGGAAAGTCCCGCGGAGGTTAAACATAGAAAGAGCCGGGTGTCTGAGCAAGGGTTAGCAGAGGTGGAGGTCGTCAAGTGGGCAAAGCCAAGCAAGGCCAAGTGGCGGGACAAAGGGGAAGACCAAAGGAGCAAGGACAACTCTAAGCCAAGGCGAACAAAGTGAACCAAAGAGCAAAAAGAGCTAGAGAGGAGTTGGATAGAGGAAAATGGGAGTCAGTCAAGCATGTGGAGCAGTGCAAGGTGAGCCTAAAGACGGGTAAAAAATTGAAAGGTAAAAATAAAATAAAATGAGAAGCCTAGGGGGCAATAGCGACATCGCTAATGCCCCCCCAAGTGCAAGAGAGAGAAAGAGAGCAGATGGAGAAAGGCGGTGCCCCCCTTCCCAAGAGATGCCAAAAAAGGGTGCCCCATGGACCAATCAAAGGGCACTCAAAATTGAATCAAATTTGGGGCTTTTTTCTTGGCTTTTGGAGCCCGTTGGAACCCTGCAAAGTAGAGCTTTGATTAGAGGAGTGTGCATGTCAAAGCCCTTTGCATTTTTCTTGTGTAAATGGCCATGGTGATGGCAGTGTGAGTTTGTACATGTGAGGTCCTCTCCCCGTCGTGTCAGACAACGGATCTGATGGTAAACCTGGTGGCCACTAGATCTATAGTGGAAGCAAACAAAATGGTTCAGGGTTCAACTAGCGGACGATCTCTCATCACAAAGAGAGTCGAGTTCGAGCCTACTAGCAACGAGATCTAGCTCCACCTCGCAGGGGAAGCGTACTCGAACTATCTAGCGATCCTAAGACCCACCTTCCAAGAGGAGAGAAACCCCGAGTGCCTTTTTCCCCATGTTTCAGAGGCACGTACACTCGAGATTTCACCGCTCTAGGGGCAATGAGTATTACTAATATCGAAGTAAGCACAATGGGGACAGAGAGTTCTCGACCAATCGGGACCACCCATCTCGTAGTCATTGGCAACCCGAGCCAAGCCCCCACTTTCCACCCCCACACTCACACTTCCTCGTGTGACCTAATTACTACCACAAAGGTTGTTCAACATAGATATTCCTTGTTTAGTTCCGAATCACATGCTTCGTTAAAACAGCCCTTCAACCAGTATTGCAAACAACACCGAGACAGAATTCTAGTAAAAATTCTACTCAAACTTATTCATAAAAGTTCCAATGTTCTGGAGGTACAACATCCCCCCTCCAGCGAGAGTTTACTCCTCCCATTGTCGCCTAGCTGCCCATACAACTAGGTATGTCCACCGCATAGAAAGCACGGCTTGGACATTCCCACCGCTTAACCAGCAGACGTGGGTTCCCACCGCTTAACTAGCAGTCGTGGGTATCCACCGCTTAACCAGTAGTCGTGGATTCAAGATCCCTTAACCAGGAACTCTGCCCCCTGTGATCAGTAGGGGGGGTCATGACTGATTCAACATTGGAAATAAAATGAACATGTCGAGCTAAATTTTCCCTAGCAAACATTCTTTCCTCTTGCAAACAGCATACCCATCAATCATTTCTTTCCTACTTTATACTTAAATGTACTATGCATTCAATGCCGAGGTTTCTGTCGGATTTCTCCAATATGTTCGGGGATATGTTCATTTCTAACTAATCGTATGCAATGTTAATTAAACAACTTGAATAGAAATTGGGACCTACCTCTTCCATTTCTTCGTCAATAGCCCGTGAGATGGCCGGTATCTGCTCGTCCATGGGAGTCTTTCCTTTTTCGTTGACATTGCTTGTTCCCGCCTCGCGGTCGTGGGCTCAACCGAAGCGAGTTCTCTTAACCGGGGCCATTTTTCTCACTACTTAAATGATAGACTTAAAAAAAAGAGCTAAGGTCCGAGAGTAACATGACAAACCAATCGGCAGATTAGATTTATTAAAGACTCCTCCTTATGCACGAGGTTAGATTTTTCCCTTTTTGCCCTAGCAATTTTAAGGGTAATTCTGTATCCACCCTATGGGTAACGACTCTAAGGTTAATTACTTGGCTTAGATGATTAAGAAATTCAGAGTTTTTCTAATTGATTCATGAAGATATGAAGTAAGCAAGCTCATTCATTTTCCTAGAGTAATATGAAGGTGCAGAGTGACCGCAAGCATGTGTGATGGAAAAACCTTCTTCTTATTGGACTAATGACGGATTAATTTTCAGCCTTAATCGCATCCAAATGTGGGAGAAGAATAAGTATAATTTAATTACAACTCTATTGAGTAGTGAAAGATTGAATTCTAACAAATCTACACTATTACTAGCTGACAATTTATTGACTATACCGTCTAGAGAGAGAATCTTTCTTAATCATGCATTAATCCTTGATTAAGGATGATGAATGGCTGAATAAATTAACTAAATGAATGATAGTTATGTAATGAAGTATAGCTATAAAAACTTAGAGAGCAGCTATAGAGAATTATAGCTAAAAGTAGGCATAGGAGACAAGAATTATGAGTGGGTAATGATGAGATTAAGAAGAGCAGTAAATAAACCATAATTACCGTGATTAGGGGCTGAGAATCCTCTTGAATTTCTGATGCAATGAATCCTCAAGATGGGAATTTTGGCAGCACCTCCCTCCTTGCTTCTCCTTCAAAAGCTGTGTGTGTGCCGGCAGCACCTTCCTAGTGTGTAGGTGTGTGTGTGAGCATATATGTGTGTGTGTGTGTGTGTGTGTGCAGGCCTTTAAATAGGCTCCTGCAGGCTGAAAATCAACCAGCCCTGCTATTAGCATCTGGAGGAGCACTCAGTTCATTGCATTGGGAAGTCTAGTTGCCTACTCACCAAGTGTCAGGTTGGCTAGTTTAACTGACTCTAAGACTTAGTTACTGGCTTGGAAACTCTCCTAGGACTCCCACAAAGCAAGAGGGCGCCCCCTAGCTACTAAAGCTGATCTGGAGTGGGCTGGAACCTATTCCCACACAGTCCCGGGTCACCGGTACCTCCCTAGACAATTTTTAGGAAAATTGGTTCTAGGCTAAAATGGGTCATACGAGTCGGATTTTGATGCCGAAAATTTCTATACGAATCTCTAACTAAGACGTACTGGCCCGAGTACCTGCCATATTTAGCAGCCCCCGGGGTCCGAAAATGCATTTTTTTTCAAATTCGGGGTACAGGTGCAGATTTTCGAGACGGTCAAAACTAGACGGGTCGGGTGACCAAGAACTTACTATATTTGGAAAATTTTCACAAAAATTATTTTAATTCACATTTCGAAGCTTTATGACATTTTAAACATCATGGTACTGGCAGAATTCGAAAAACTGCTAAAAATAGTAACTTTTTTTCCATTATGATCATTTCATGGTACAAGGGTGCTCTTTTTGGTTGAGGTCAGAGACCTTACAACCTCCCCAACGTGAAAAATTTGAGATGTCCTCATCTCAAGAATACATCTGGATAAACTCTATGCTAACTACTTAGGTACATATATCCTTTGTCTAAAGTAAAGATATCCTTTGATAATAGAGTAGTCTTTTAGCTTTATGCGTCTTATTCTGCTGAACTTTGATGAGATTCTGGTGCTTGATTTATTGCTCACTAGGATTAGCAGTTGCATCATACATTGCTGCTCTCTCATCAGCTTCATCACCCACAGTTGGTTGTCTCACTGCGGCATTAGCGAAAGCTCTACTTCCTTGTCCTATGTTTCGTCTTCCTCGGCCTCCTCTTCCGTTTGGTTGACCTCGCCCGTTGACGTTCAGAGGTACATTATTAGCACCGGATGTTTGGGAAATCCTTTTTGGACATCGACTTTTGTAATGTCCATACTCCTGGCACTCAAAGCATCTTATATTGGGAAACTCGGTAGCTGTCGTGGTAGCTACTACCGGACGATGGTTGTATGCAGGGTTGATTGGTCTGTTACTCCAGTTGTTTGTCCTGGCCCTCTTTGACAAATAGTATTCACTGTCTTGGCTAGTCCTCTGAATCTCTTTAGCTAACGGTTTGGCCCTTAGCAAGGCATCTTGCAAAGTTGCTGGCCTGAGAGCTTCTAGTCGGTTGTTCAGGGGGTCGATGAGTCCTTGGCAGAACCGTGCTACCTGTTGTTCCAATGTCATCTTAGGAGCATATCTCCGAAGAGTGACAAACTTTGAATAATATTCTTCGACAGATGAAGTCAGCTGCCGAAGGGAAAAGAACTCGTTCATCTTCAAGGTTTTATAGGCGGGTGGTAAGTAACGCTCCATCACAGCAGCCTTGATGTCTTCCCATGACTAGGAAGATCCCTTGATATCCAAGTCCCTGCAATGTTGTTTCCACCAGATCTTGGAATCACCAGACAAGCGGAACATTGCAAGCATGGTTTGGTTCTCGGGTTGAGTTCTCGCAGCTTCGAAATAGTCATCCATAGCCTCCATCCATACTTCTGCATCTCTTTCCACATTTGCCCCTTCGCCTTTAAAGGTTGGAGGCTGAGCTTGTTTAAGGAGGAGCTTCTTCTCTTGCGCTGCCGAGTAGAGAGCAGTAGGCAGTGCCTATCCAATGGTATAAAACTCATTACTATAGCACTCTTCTCAAATGAACCTAAGCTTTTCCATACTCAAGAAGAAATTTAACTTTTGGGCTTAGCCAGCCTACTTAATCTCTACATCTATCACAAAGGATTTTAACCATTCCACCATTTAAATTCCATTGAATACATCCAAAATTGTCCGATAAATAATGTTTAAAACTTTACTCGAGAGCTTTGATCCATACTTATATCTTTATGTGCATCAACAGGCTACCTGACGGCAGCACTAGTCGCACCAACGACTTCTCAAAAAACATCATGTGGAACCCACTGAATCCCGACAAGCTCAACGAGTAAAACTCTTTAACATCACTTAGGAGACAATCCACTGGACAAATCCAATGTCATTATTCTGGGAAACATCATGCTCAAGCTTTGAGTACGAGCTATCCTACAATCCCTTAGTTTTCAAACAACATGATTTTCCCAGTTCGTAAACCTATAGCTCTGATACCAGGTGTGAGGTCCCCACCCCGTCGTGTCAGACAACGGATATGATGGTAAACCTGGTGGCCACTAGATCTATAGCGGAAGCAAACAAAATGGTTCAGGGTTCAATTAGCGGACGATCTCTCATCACAAAGTGAGTTGAGTTCGAGCCTACTAGCAACGAGATCTAGCTCCACCTCACAGGGGAAGCGTACTCGAACTATCTAACGATCCTAAGACCCACCTTCCAAGAGGAGAGAAACCCCGAGCGCCTTTTTCCCCATGTTTCAGAGGCACGTACACTCGAGATTTCACCGCTCTACGGGCAATGAGTATTACTAATATCGAAGTAAGCACAATGGGGACAGAGAGTTCCCGACCAATCGGGACCACCCATCTCGTAGGCATTGGCAACCCGAGCCAAGCCCCCACTTTCCACCCCCACACTCACACTTCCTCGTGTGACCTAATTACTACCACAAAGGTTGTTCAACATAGATATTCCTTGTTTAATTCCGAATCACATGGTTCGTTAAAACAACCCTTCAACCAGTATTGCAAACAACACCGAGACAGAATTCTAGTAAAAATTCTACTCAAACTTATTCATAAAAGTTCCAATGTTCTGGAGGTACAACATCCCCCCTCCAGCGAGAGTTTACTCCTCCCGTTTTCGCCTAGCTGCCCATACAACTAGGTATGTCCACCGCATAGAAAGCACAATATGGACATTCCCACCGCTTAACCAGAAGACGTGGGTTCCCACCGCTTAACCAGCAGTCGTGGGTATCCACCGCTTAACCAGCAGTCGTGGATTCAAGAGCCCTTAACCAGGGACTCTGCCCCCTGTGATCAGTAGGGGGGGTCAGGACTGATTCAACATTGGAAATAAAATGAACATGTCGAGCTAAATTTTCCCTAGCAAACATTCTTTCCTCTTGCAAACAGCATACCCATCAATCATTTCTTTCCTACTTTATACTTAAATGTACTATGCATTCAATGCCGAGGTTTTTGTCGGATTTCTCCAACATGTTCGGGGATATGTTCATTCCTAACTAATCGTATGCAATGTTAATTAAACAACTTGAATAGAAATTGGGACCTACCTCTTCCATTTCTTCGTCAATAGCCCGTGAGATGGCCGGTATCTGCTCGTCCATGGGAGCCTTTCCTTTTTCGTTGACATTGCTTGTTCCCGCCTCGCGGTCGTGGGCTCCACCGAAGCGAGTTCTCTTAACCGGGGCCATTTTTCTCACTACTTAAATGATAGACTTAAAAAAAAGAGCTAAGGTCCGAGAGTAACATGACAAACCAATCGGCAGATTAGATTTATTAAAGACTCCTCCTTATGCACGAGGTTAGATTTTTCCCTTTTTGCCCTAGCAATTTGAAGGGTAATTCTGTATCCACACTATGGAAAACGACTCTAAGGTTAATTACTTGGCTTAGATGATTAAGAAATTCAGAGTTTTTCTAATTGATTCACGAAGATATGAAGTAAGCAAGCTCATTCATTTTTCTAGAGCAATATGAAGGTGCAGAGTGACCGCAGGCATGTGTGATGTAAAAACCTTCTTCTTATTGGACTAATGACGGATTAATTTTCAGCCTTAATCGCATCTAAATGTGGGAGAAGATTAGGTATAATTTAATTACAACTCTATTGAGTAGTGAAAGATTGAATTCTAACAAATCTACACTACTATTAGCTGACAATTTATTGACTATACCGTCTAGAGAGAGAATCTTTCCTAATCATGCATTAATCCTTGATTAAGGATGATGAATGGCTGAATAAATTAACTAAATGAATGATAATTATGTAATGAAGTATAGCTATGAAAACTTAGAGAGCAGCTATAGAGAATTATAGCTAAAAGTAGGCATAGGAGACAAGAATTATGAGTGGGTAATGATGAGATTAAGAAGAGCAGTAAATAAACCATAATTACCGTGATTAGGGGCTGAGAATCCTCTTAAATTTCTGATGCAATGAATCCTCAAGATGGGAATTTTGGCAGCACCTCCCTCCTTGCTTCTCCTTCAAAAGCTGTGTGTGTGCCGGCAGCACCTTCCTAGTGTGTAGGTGTGTGAGTATGCAATGTGTGTGTGTGAGCATATATGTGTGTGTGTGTGTGTGTGTGTGTGTGTGCAGGCCTTTAAATAGGCTCCTACAGGCTGAAAATCGACCAGCCCTGCTATTAGCATCTGGAGGAGCACTCAGTTCACTGCATTGGCAAGTCTAGTTGCCTACTCACCAAGTGTCAGGTTGGCTAGTTTAACTGACTCTAAGACTTAGTTGCTGGCTTGGAAACTCTCCCAGGACTCCCACAAAGCAAGAGGGCGCCCCCTAGCTACTAAAGCTGATCTGGAGTGGGCTGGAACCTATTCCCACACAGTCCCGGGTCACCGGTACCTCCCCAGACAATTTTTAGGAAAATTGGTTCTAGGCTAAAATGGGTCATACGAGTCGGATTTTGATGCCGAAAATTTCTATACGAAGCTCTAACTAAGACGTACGTGCCCGAGTACCTGGTATATTTAGCAGCCCCCGGGCTCCGAAAATGCATTTTTTTCAAATTCGGGGTACAGGTGCAGATTTTGGAGACGGTCAAAACTAGACGAGTCGGGTGACCAAGAACTTACTATATTTGGAAAATTTTCACAAAAATTATTTTAATTCACATTTCGAAGCTTTATGACATTTTAAACATCATGGCACTGACAGAATTCGAAAAACTGCTAAAAATAGTAACTTTTTTTCCATTATGATCATTTCATGGTACAAGGGTGCTCTTTTTGGTTGAGGTCAGAGACCTTACAGTACATGTGTTTGGTGAAGAGGAATCAAGTTGTGATTGCCTCCCTTGCTGTTGTTTCCCCTTCCCCCTTTCTCTTTCTCCTGCTTTCATGGTTCTCTTCAGTGCCGACTCTGTGGAAGTGTGTGCCCCCCCCGGACCGATGGTGTTTTGAGTGAGCGAGTGAGATTGAGTGGTTGTGTGCGTGTGTAAGGGTGGAGACAGGCAGTGGTAGTAGGTGTATCTTGTGTGGTGGTTTGTAGAGTGTGTGAGTAGTGGCAATTAAGTAGGCGGTGGTCTGCTAGTGTGAGTTGAGTGTTTGAAGGTGTTTTCCGAGAGGATAGGGGTGTTGTGAATACCCTGAGCTATAGAGAGGCCTTTGTGTTGGTGTCGGGCGTGTTCCCCCATTCCCCCTCTCCAACGTTGTGTTTTTGTTCCCATGGGTCATATATGACCGGCCCGATGTTGGAAATTGATGATGATGATGATGATTTTAGTCTTCCACATTACTTCACTTTTATGTTTGTACCTAGACATTAGATTAGATCCACAAGGAGTTTATCGGATTGGTCTCATAAGTCATTTTGGAATTTTGAAGACGTTAAATATATTATTTCATTTCATTTCTTTATCTCTCTCTCTCTCTCTCTCAATGTGTGTGTGTGTGTGTGTGTTCTTTGTTTAGGCATGTGTGTGTACATTCTCTCTCTCTCTGTCTCTCTCTCTCTCTCTCACTCACACACACACACACATAGTGTGTGTGTGTGTGTGTGTGTGTGTGTGTGAGAGAGAGAGAGAGAGAGAGAGAGAGAGAGAGAGAGAGAGAAATAAAGAGGGGAAGGGAACATAAGAAAGAGGAGAGGGAGGGATCATACCTGGCTCTCCCTCCTCTCCTCGTGTGTGTGTGTGTGTGTGTGTGTGTGAGAGTGAGAGAGAGAGAGAGGGGGGGGGAAGGGAACATGAGAAAGAGGTGAGGGAGGGAGCATACCTGGCTCTCCCTCCTCTCCGTGTGTGTGTGTGTGTGTGTGGAGAGAGAGAGAGAGAGAGGGAGGCGGGGGGGGGGGGGGGGGGGGGGGGGGGGGGGGGGGGGGGGGGGGGGGGGGCGGGGGGGGGGAGGGAGGGGGTAAATATTGTGCAGAGAGCTATGAAACTCAGATCTACAGATTTGAGTTTCTGGTGTCCTCAAATTATTTTTGCAGGGTTGACGTCGCTATGAGCGTCTCTATAAGCATCACTATAAACATTTCTATGAGCGTCGTTATAGGCGTCTCTATAGCTTTTGTTATATAGCGACGCCTATAAGAACGCCGAACTTTTTCCTATTTGAGCGTCGCACTACGAACGTTGCTACATTGAAGGACCTCTTGTAGTGATATATTGCATGCAACATCCCAAGGTATTATTAAATATGCATTACAAAAAATATGGACTCCCCATTTTGCTCCTTGAGAACTTTAAAATAAATTTATGGACCAATGAGCATTTTTGTATTCTATATGTAACACTAATCTTTTGAGGCTAGATTTGGGTGGTAGCAAGATAGATGTGACCTAATTTGGATAGACGAATACCTCGAAAACTGGTTAGAAATAGGTATTTTTGCAACTTATAAGACCATATCTACGTGATCATAATATAATATTGCAAATTTTTTATTTTGCTACATTGCATATACACTAAATGATAAACAACACCAACGTTATTAGAAACAATAGGTTTTGGCCCATGTTATATTAAATAAAATTTAGACAAGTCTGTCTTGTCATCACGTGTTGCTTTTGATTAATCGCTTCAAAAGCCAATATGCATACATCCAATGAACCTCAAATTTTGCATATAGATTAACCACATTGGGAAGTACTTATGTTGATTTATTTGGAATTTCTTCCTTAAAAATATATTTTTAATATTCTTTTAGAAGTGTAAATTATTAAAATTGTACCACATAAAATCTTGTAAGCAATATGTCATAATGTAAATATGATCCTTGGGCTCTATAGAGTCTATTTGTAGCTTTATAAGTAGAATGTTAAAATGTAGTCACTTCATCGTTTGGCATTAATATTTGCTTGGCATCTTTTTTGAAAATGTGTGCAACCTCTTCATCTCTTCTAGGACTTGTGAGCATTTAGTATTAAAATCATAATAATTCAATAGATGTATTCCATATATTTTTTCACATAGGATCTTGAAACTCATGTCATGTAGGACTTCTGAATTCTTTTTGTCTAAATTTGAATATTAGAAGCCCATGTTATAGCCATTTTAATGTAGTTTTATACACTTGTTTGCTCCAGGTCTAAAACCATTTTTTAACTTGCACACATGGCTTTTCCACCTAAACAGGCATCCTAGTTAGCATGTCTTGTCATTGTGCCACCCAAGCAAATTCAACCCACTCAACATCCTAGTCATTGCAACACCACGTCGCCAAATGCCATATGAAAAATTGAGGTAGAGTTTTTACATCATCAAAATGCCATGTACACAGCCAACGTTCCAATGCCATGTCAAAAGAATGCCACATAAGCAGCTAACATGACAATGTGACCTCACCCTAGGTGCTTGCCACCTCACATATATGCCTCCATGTGGCATTTTTTTAAAATAGTAAATATTTTTTTGATAAATTTTTTAGTTAATATAAAAATATCTAAATTTTGTAATATAATTTTTAAAATTTTAATCAATTATTTAAAACTTAAAAATATATAATTTAAATATAAATTCAAAAAAATAGATATATAATATCTATTTATCCAACATTGAAATCTTTTCAACCAATAAAATGAAAGTTTAGGAGTACTATATATAAATGCTTAGATCTAAAAAATAATAATTCTTGAGATTTAGAGTCATAGAGCTCTCTTGGGCGTTCATTTTTTCACAAATCTAGTTTGAACCTTCTCATAAATATCCACCTTCATTTTTTAAACTTATCTAATCATTTTACAAAGCCTAGTTCTAATTGCGGCCTCACAAAGCAATGATAGGAAACGAGATGATCCCATTCATGTTGTTCAGAGAGGCAATAGGAGCTTTGTATGAAGGCAATATGTAAGAAAAATTGGGTGGCTCAATTATGTTGTTGAGAAAAAAAACAAGTTGTTTCCTTCTCTGAGACCATAGTTCCTCCACCTCCTAATGATCCCACTTCACCTTCTTCATCTTCCACTCTGTCCTTACTCACACCACATTCATCACCTTTTCAAAAACCGATGATACCTTCAACTCCCTCTTAAACCATGCCTCCTTCTAATTATGGTACTCTTCACAAGAAATTCAAGCACACACCACATGGTCCTACTCTTTATTTATCACCCTTGATACCCTCTCACGATAGGTTCCCCATCCATCGTTTTTGCCCATCCCTCTTCTCCACCTTTGCTAGCGGTTCACTGGACATCCTCCTCTCCTATGGATCATGTGTTTGGCACTCCACCATTTGTCCCACACTTCGAAGCCATTCACATGGAAAGTCTCTCATGAAATCATGGGCAAGGAACCATGTCAATGTGATAGTTTGTAGTTATTTTGATGATTTGGATGCTGCCTCTCAGTATAGTGTAATAGATTCTTTACTTTAACACTCTAGCATGGCATAGTGCACAACAACATCCCATATTTGTAGCCCTCATTCTAGGAGGGCTAGTGCTCATGATTTACATTTCTTGAGGTGATTATATATCTCTCTCAACCATACGGCACATAGCAATGTTATTGTAGCTTGACCCATGATTATAGCTGCTATTTCAAGTAGTGATTTGACATGTATGTCATTGCTAACTTGTAAACCTCCATGTTATATGATTCTTTTTTACTATGCATAATTCTTGAAAAAATAATATTTTCAAGTTGAAGCAAACACATAAATTCATAAGCATATATAAAATTTATTGTAAACAAGTATGATTGCCATAATAATCTCACCTCATTCTATGCTACCAATTAATCACCCTCAAATTTTGTTTTCTTACTTTACTTTGTCAATTAATGTAATTTTTAGGTATACTAAATGCCACATCTTGTAGTATAAAGATGTGGATGACCTCCTCTTTGAGAAGGTTTTCGTAAGAGACGTAGGTTGGACCTTGGAGAGGAGGGTTTTTTTTGGGGGCCTTGATACAACCAACAATGAGGGCCTTGATAGAGACATTTTGGTAGGAGGACTCTCGTGCATCATCTATCTACAAAAAGGTGTTGCGTCATTGTATTCAATGGGGGGAGTACATTGGGCATCATGCAAGTTTGCTCAAGATGATCCATATAGAGGTACTTCTAGAGTTTAGAAAACTACACCCCATCATCAATATTTGCCATCGATCATTTGAGACTTGCAAACCTTAGTTTGTGAGAGATTCTCAAAAGAGGGACACTTGTTGCGACAAGTATCATCTTGAATTCTAGCTATTATTTAATGTATTTTAAGGACTCTTTTTGTGAGACATTCTTAGTGGAGGGACACTTGTTGCTGCAGTATCACGTTGGCTTCTAGCTATTATATAATGTCTTATTATAAGTGCATCATATTCAGATTGTATGCCAGTCATCCAATTTTTTGAATTTGGTGCTTCATCAAAAGACAGAGGTTCCTCAATATCACATAAGCTAGACACGGTCCAAGCATAACAATCTGATGCATAAAGTGCATGGTGAGAACTTGAACGAGCACAACTAGATGTCAAAGGTACATCCAATTTACTATCATGCAAAGTATGCACCAACCATTTTGGCATACCTCTATCTTGCTCATTCTCAGCCCTTTCCTCACACTACAATAGGTCACTTGAATTCCAGCGCCACATTACCGGCGTCACTAGCGGGCGTCGGTATATGTGTGTGTATGTATGGAGGGAGCTAAAGTTTTTTTTTTAAAATCATTTTCAAATTTTTGACGTTTATTCCGGAGCCTATTACGATGCTAGCACGAATGGACATTCCGACGCTGATTTCGACGGTTATTCCGATGTCTAAGACGACATCTGTACTGACATCACCTGCAAAAAAAGAAACCGCGGGCTTTCTCTGGGCATTCCTCTTGTTCTTGCGCATTTTCTAAAGATCTCTTCTTCCCCATCTCTCACAGATCTGGTGCAAAACAAGCGGTCGAAAGTGTTAATCTTGCTTGTGGGTTAGCACATAACACTAAGGTGAGATTGTTTTCATGGTTACTTGTAGATTTAGGGTTTATGGTTTAACTTTGTGTTTGTGTGTGTATTTTTGCAGGTTCCAGGACTTTTACAACAACTTTCATCGCTCAAATAGGACGAATGTGAGTGCTCGAACCTTTAAATGTATATTAAATTTATATTACTTTGTATATTAATAAAAGAAAATTTCATGCTTTAAACTTTCAATGCTTTAAATAAATTATGGTTTGTAATGTGAAATTTTATTTTAAATTATGAAATTTTTTTATTTTAGTTTATGAAAAAATCTTGTTTTGAAGAAATTTTGTTTTGAATAATGTCGATTTTGAAATTATGCAATTGATGGGGTTTATGTTTTAGGTTATAAGTTAAGTTAGATTAGGTTAAGTTAGGTTATCTTATACGTTAGGTTACATTAAGCTAAGCTACGTTGTTAGGTTAGGCTATACGTTAGGTTAGGTTAGGTTATTTCATACATTAGGTTAGATTAAGTTAAGCTATGTTAGGTTAAGTTATATTAGGTTAGGTTAGGTTAAGCTACGTTAAGTTAGGTTAGGTTATCTTATATGTTAGTTTAGGTTAAGTTAATCTACGTTAGGTTTAGCTACGTTAGGTTAGGCTAGGTTAAGCTATGTTCGACAATACCGCAAGCCATAGAGCTTACCCACTACGCATATTAAAAACAACACAATGGCGATCCGCTTGTCAATACAGCAAGACATAAAGCTTACCCACAACACATATGCATTGTAGGCAAGCTCTATGGCTTTCCGTATTCCCAACCGCTCGCCATTGTGTTGTTTATATGTCCGCGAGCGGTTTTCAAGTCCTAAAATCACTAAGCGGCCCTGAAAATAACACCATGGCAAACTGTTTGGCAATACGACAAGCCATAGAGCTTTCCCACAATGCATATGTGTTGTGGGAAAGCTCTATGGCTTGACGTATTGCCAAACGGCTCGCCATTGTGTTTTCTATATGTTTGCAAGCGGTTTTCAAATCCTAAAATAGCTAAGCAGTCCTAAAAGCAACACAATGGCAAGCCTTTTGGAAATTCGGCAAGCCATATGTCTTGCTTACAATGCATATGCATTGTGGGCAAGCTTTATGGCTTATCGTATTGCCAAACGGCTTACCATGGTGTTGGCAATACGGTAAGCCATAAAGCTTACCCACAAGGCATATGCATTGAGAAAAATCTCTATGGCTTTCCGTATTGCCAAAAGGCTTGCCATTGTGTTGTTTTTAGGACCGCAAGCAGTTTTCAAGCCCTAAAATAGCTAAGCAGCCCTAAAAACAACACAATGGAGATCCGTTTGGCAAAACAAAAATCCATAGAGCTTGCCCATAATGCATATGCATTGTGGAAAATCTCTATGGCTTGCCGCATTTCCAACAGTTGGCCATTGTGTTGTCTATATGTTTGCGAACGATTTTCAAGCGCTAAAATTACCGCGTGTCCCTAAAAACAACACAATGGCGATCTGTTTTGCAATACGGCAAGCCATAAAGCTTGCCCACAAGGCATATGCATTGTGAGCAAGCTCTATGGCTTTCCATATTGCCAACGGCTCGTCTTTATATTGTCTATATGTTTCCGAGCGGTTTTGAGGCCATAAAATCGCTTCAGAACTCTAAAAACAACACAATGGTGAGTTGTTTGCCAAATTTGCAAGCCATAGAGCTTGCCCACATCACACATGCATTGTGGGCAAGCTGTATGGCTTGTTGTTTTGCTAAATGTCTCACCATTGTGTTGTTTTTATATTAGGTTTAGGTTATAGGTTATGTGAGATTATAAGTTAGGTTAGAGCTATCAACAAATTAATAGTCAAAAAAATACAAACGGACTTCGAAGATGAGTTGCGTACTTCTAAAAATGCAAATGGACTTCGGTTAGGTTAGGTTTAGGTTAGATTAAGTTATGTTAGGTATAGGTTTTAGGTTAGGTTAGATTATAGGTTAGGCATAACGATTACAGGTTAGGTTAGAGCTAACGTTAAATTAATAATAGAAAAAACGCAATCGAAATTCGAAGATGACTCGTGTACTTCTAAAAACGCAAATGGAATTTGGTTAGGTTAGGTTATAGGTTAGGTTTAGGTTATAAGTTAGGTTACATTAAGTTAGGTTAGGTTAGAGCTAGCATAGAAAAAATGCAATCGGACTTAAAAAGGGCACACAGACTTCAAGAACCTTAATATATATTCATTGACCAATAAAGACGAGATTATTACCCTGTGTTCCTGATCTCCGTGCACCTCTAGACCGAGGTGTGCAGGGATCAGGCGTGGCTAGAGAATGTGAGGTTGTTAGAGCTAGCAAAAAATAGTTGAAAAAACACAATTGGACTTCAAAAGTGCACACAGACTTTAAGAACTTTAATATATAGTCATTGACCAATAAAGACAAGATTATTACCCTATGGTCCTAATCTCTAGACCGAGGTGTGTGGGGATTGGGCCTGGATAGAGAATGTGAGGTTGTTAAAGCTTGTCATGTACTTAGTAGTGTGTAGTTATAACAACTAGAGTGTTTTAATTATTTGTTGCATCATTGGTAGATAAAGTATGGACGATAGGATGACATGTCCTTGTCCGCATTGCAAGCATCAGATCTTTCAAAAACAAAAAATATGTGACCAACACATATGCAATCACGGTCTCTTTTCGATAGAGCAAGTACAAGACCTGCATTATTGATCTCAAATTCAAAGTCCGCAAGTAGATATTGCTCCAACTTCATCCCAGAGAAGACGATTTTCAAACGAGCAGCCATCGACCGAGTCCTCCCAACTAATACTTGAAGCGGTGACGGGAGCAAAGCGATACCCGAACCCCGACGGCCTCTAAAACGCAGGGAGCCGATGCACGCCTCGAGCCGGTCACGGTAAAGTGAACAGGGGGCACCGCCTAGCTTTTAGCGGCTAGGACGCAGAAAATGGTGATGTGAACACCGCGAACTTACACACACACACACACACACACACACACACACACACACAGAGTGAGCATTGACAAATGATGAAACCCTCGGGGATGTGAGGGAGAATTATTTCTTACAGTATTTACAATGACCTTTCTTCCGGTGAGGTGGCACACCATGGACATAGAGAGGTAGGGAGAAGAGATGGTGAATCTACTTGGTGCGTTCTCTATAGACGACTCGATGATGCAAAGCTTGCTACCAAGAATGTGTATGTGTGTTTGTGTGCATCGACCATTGGAGTCGAGAGGTGGACGTAACTTCCTTTTTTTTTACATGGTGAAACTCCCAAAACAAACATCACACAAGTCCCCTCCCCGTGATGCCAATAGTGTCAATTCCTCCCACTACAACTCTACCAAGTGCTGACCTCTTGTGAACTGTCCCCCCCCCCCGATAGTGACCTCTCAGTGCCCTTTTATAGGTGTTTGGCTGCTTAGATCATGGTAATCCGGCTTGATTAGGGTAAGCTAATTGGGGAGACAAAGCAAGGCGGTGGGCCCGGTGTGGTTGACCCTTGCCTTGTCTTGGGGGTTATTAAAATGAAAACCTCTAGGTGGGCCTTTGTGACCATCACCTAGAGAGAGAGAAATTTACAAGTTGGGGATTTTTACAAGGCTTGGGTGAAAAACTAAAAAATGATGATAATGACCTACGGTTTACTGAAAATAGTGTTGTGGTCGCGTGATGCCGGTGAATGGCAGCTTGCGGATGCGTCGGTGTAGTGCGTACATCTTTTTGGGGTCGGCCGGGGCATGCCTTTTGCGCCTTTGTTCTTTTTTGTTGTCAGTGTCGCGTGGTCCAGGTTGTCCTCCTTTGTTGTTGTCGTCGTAGTCCTAGACTTCTTCGTATTTTTTTGTATTTTCTGTGTGTGTGCGTTATGCATGTGTGTGTATGTATAGGTGTGCGAGTATATGTGTGTATATATGTGTAATTATATGTATATGTGTGTGTGTGTATGTGTGCGTGGGAACGGGGGAGTGTGGTTATTGTGTGTGTGTGTGTGTATATATATATATATATATATATATATATATATATATATATATATATATATATATATATATATATATATTCTTTTTTTGTTGTTTTTCGGCAGTGCTGTGGGCGACGCAGAGGCGGAGGGGGGGGTGAATGGGGTGAGAGAGAGGGGTGTGTGTGTGGGTGTGTGTGCGTGTGTATGAGTGTGTGTGCGTGCTGGCACAGGCCGCGAGAGAGAGAGAGAGAGAGAGAGAGAGAGAGAGAGAGAGAGAGAGAGAGAGAGAGAGAGAGAGAGAGAGAGAGAGAGAGAGAGAGAGAGAGAGAGAGAGGGAATGGCGGAAGCCTGCTACGCTCCGCACTAGGGGAAGAGGGAGAGCAAGGGGTGAATGGGGTGTGTGTGTGTGTGTGTGTGGTGTGTATGCCACAGTGCCCGCGAGGGCCGGTTCCGGGGTGTGAGTGTGAGCGGGGGGAAAAAAGGGTGGGGCCGCCTGCTGTCAAAAATCGAGGGGGGGGGGGGGGTGAGAAGCATAGTCAACAGGAAAGTATGAGAGAGAGAGAGAGAGAGAGAGAGAGAGAGAGAGAGAGAGAGAGAGAGAGAGAGAGAGAGAGAGAGAGAGAGAGAGAGAGAGAGTATAGGGTCCCCCTAGGGCGAGTTCCCACCATGGGAATGAGAGAGAGGGAGAGCAAGGGGGTGAATGGTGAGCGGATAAGGGTGGGAGGGTAGAGAATAGAGAGAGAGAGAGAGTGAGTGGATAGAGGGAGAGAGAGTGTGGCTTCCCTTAAGCCTTGCGGGGCCGCTCCTAAGGGGGGGAGAGAGAGAGAAACTAAGAGCTAGGTGAAGGTAGGGGAGGGGTGGAATATGAGGTGGTCTACCACGGTTAGGAAGAAACAAGGGGGGGGGGGTAAGGCCGAAGGGAATGGGTGGTGGGTATAATGTAGCGAGGGCTAGGGTGATGAGGAGAGAGAGAGAGATGGAGAATATTTGGAAGAGAGAGAAAGGGTATATCAAATATCTATGGCCGCCCGCTGAGGGTGTGATAGAGGAGAAGAGGGGTTCGTCTTCTGGTGATAATGGAGAGATGTGGCCAAACTGGTGGTGCCCTGCTAGTAGTTAACCTTAGAGGGGGGGTGGTGAATGGTAAAGAGCTTTTCTTTGTTTTTTTTTTTTCTCTTTTAGTAATAAGCCTTCCCTTCCTTAGGGTGTGGTTCTCACGGTCACACTTTTGAAAACCGATCGTCATTAGCCCTCCCTCTAGCGCTGCCTCTGCATCTTTAGTTGTGAAGCTAGAGGGTTCTCCCTCTTCTGGAATGTCTATCATGACCTCAAGGTCAAACCTAAGAAAATACCTTTTCAGCCTCCATCTATTGACTCTAGTCTTATGAATTCTCCCATTTTCTTCCATCAGCTTGTAGCTGCCATTGTCATAGTGTTTCTTGATGAGGAATGGTCCTTCCCATCTGGGTTGAAATTTCTTGTCCTTCTTGGTGTCAAATCTGTTGTCATATCTCAATACTAGCATGCCCTTTTCTTTAAGCCCTTGATTGAAGGTGAGCCGGCGTCGTTCTGCCTGCGCTGCATAGTGATTGATTGCTTCTTTCCTATCTAGCTGGAGCCTCTCTAGATCCAGGATGTGGTTTCGGAGATTTACAATTGGGTGTTGTATTTGACTAGCCAAGACTCGTAAGCTGGCTATTTGTACCTCAATGGGTAGAATTGCCTCTTTCCCATAAACTAGATGGAAAGGGGTGAAACCTAATGATGTTCGGAACGACGTTCGGTAGGCCCATAGAGCGGCCATGAGATGTTTATCCTAGTCACTTGTGTGGTTGTTCACCTGCTTCATGATGATTTTGCAGATCATTCTGTTTACCTTCTCTACTAGACCATTGCACTCTGGATAGTATGGTGTGGAATGTCCGCGTGTGATGCCTAACTTTTTCATCAGTTCTCCCACCAGATCACCTCTAAAAACTGGTCCCCTATCTGATATTATCTCTAGAGGGGTGCCAAAACGGAAATAGATGTGCTCAAATATGAACTTTGCTACCTCTTGGGCTGTAATGTGGGTGGTGGCTGTTGCTTCTGCCCATCAGGTCATGTAATCTACTCCCACTATGATGTACAATTTACCTGATTGGGCCCTCGGTAAAGGACCGATTGCATCTATTCCCCATTTCTCTAACGGACCGTACAAGATGATAGGAGTATGTGGCTCATAGGTTAGTGCGCGATCACTGGCCACTTCACAAGCCTTGCATGTTTTACACCAATGGTGTACATTTTTGTTCAAACTAGGCCAAGAGTATCCTGCTTGTAGAATCTTTCTACTGGTGATATCTAGAGCAAAATGACTGTCGCAGACGCCATCATGGCAACTTGAAATTACCTCTGTGATCTCACTGGAGGTGGGAACTCGCCTAAGAACCTGATCCTGGCCCTTGCAATACAAGTGGTTGTTTACAAGGCGGTATCTGGTAGCCTTCCTTACCAGCCACTATTTTTGGCCTTTAGTGTACCCTTCCGGACATTCTCCTGTATCTAGAAAGCTGATGATATTAGGCATAGCATCACTACCTTGAAGGAGGGGCAGTTTCAATTTGATTGCTCCTACGGGAACGTCTTGTATTCTTTCTTTGTCTAGAGCATTTGCCTCCTGATTTTCTATTCTAGGGACATGAAATGATCTCACTGCTTCAAACTTCCTTAAAAGATCTTTAACTTGGCGTAGTTGACCAAGTAAAACCTAATTTTTACAATCCCAAGTGCCATTTATCTGCCTTATCAAAAGAAAAGCATCACCAAACGCATTTAGGTGTTGAATTCCTCGTGAGATACACTGTTCCAACCCAAAAATGAGAGCTGCATACTCTACTTTGTTGTTGGAATGGCAGCGTAATAATTGCCTGATGGAGAATACCCTTTCATGTTGCTCATTGAAAATGACTATGCCAGTTGCAGACTGGTCCACTGTTCTTTTGCATGCTCTGTCAAAGAAAAGAGAGTGAGCTCCTTCTAGCTTAGGACTTTCTTCCATTGGTGTCTCTTCACTTGCTTCCGGGTTGATCTTCAGTTTCTTCTCATAATGGCAGTGAGTAAGAATTCCCTCTATACTAGCCCTGGTGGAGTTATCTACTTGCATGGTGTAGTCAAGCTCTTGTAATCTAACTAGCCATTTAGAGATTCTTGATGAGACATCCATGTGTCACATTACATATGGGAAAACCTCCTCCATTGTCAGGATTACAAAGGGTCTAGGCAGAAGATAGGAGCAGAACTTTGTGGTAGCAAACATTAGTGCGAGAACCATGTGTTCTACTACTGTGAATCCCTTTTCTAATGGGATCACGACATGACTAGAGAAGTAGATAGGATGCATGAAAGAAGTTTGAGGGTCCTTTTGCATTAACACGGCTCCAAGTGTATCACTTCCTACACTAGGGTTCACATAGAATGTCTCGTCCCATTTTGGGGGTGAAATGGTGGAAAGCGTAGCTAGGATTTGCTTCACTTTGGTAAATTGCTGCTCATTTCTCTCATTCCATGAGAAGACGTCCCTCTGGGTGACTTGTTGTAGACTCGGAGAACCACTTGAGATAGCAAGTGAATGAACCTGCTTAAGTATCTTACCTTCTGAAGGAAAGAAACTAGCTGCTTAGCTATGGTGGGTGATGACAGAGATACCAAAGCTTGTATCTTGCTAGGGTCAGCTTCAATCCCTTTTGCTGAAATTACATGGCCAAGGAGAGTGACCTTGCCTTATCCACGTTGAGTTGGCCACCCAAGGTTTGCATCCTAGTTAAGCCATCATAGACTTTGCTTAAATGTAGGGCTCGTGAACTATAGATGCAAAAATCATCTATGAAAACCCGTATTGACGTTCCAAATTAAAGTTGGAAAACAAAGGTCCCATAGCGCTGAAATGTGGCCAGAGTGTTGGTGAGGCCAAAAGGCATCACTCTATAGGCAAATCATCCCCAAGGTGTGATGACGTTGTCTTCTTCTGGTCCTCTTCCGCAATGCTAATTTGGAATTATCCTGAGTAGCCATCACATACTGTGTAGCACTCATGACCCGCCACTTCATTGAGAATTTCATCTTGGAATGGGAAGGGAAAGTGATCCCTCTTTGTAGCTGCATTGAGGGGTTTATAGTCCACACAGACTCTCCACTTGCCATTATTCTTTGGTGTGACGATTACTGGAAAGACCCATTATGAGTCTTTGACAGGGTAGATAAAACCTGCCTGTAGCAAACTCCTCACTTCTTTAAGTAGTGCCTCTTGTTGGATTACCCCAAGTCTTCTGAGCTTTTGCACTACGGGTTTACTGCCTTCCTTGAGCTTTATGTGGTGTTTCACTATTGTGATTCCTGTGATCTTATCATAGCCATCAATGAACAGAGTAGTGAAGTTACCTAGCATGGAGACATACTCCTTCCTCTCCTCATCGGTTAACTCTTTTGAGAGCATCCGTTGTAGCTTACCTGCATCCTCTAAGGATTGCATACTTGACGGATCCTCTTGGTTTGTCGGTGGTGTTTCAAATTGTGTCAAACTCTTTGGGTCTTTGAGGATGACCCCCATCACTTCGATGCTACTATCACTTTCTTCAGTTCTTGTTGTCTCTTCTCCTGAGGTAGATGAATAGTCGCTGGTGGACTCACCTTCTGAAGCCTCCAAAATCATGTTGCATTGCTTCCCAGTCCTCATGTCGTAGAATATGGACTTCCCTTTAGCATCCTTCATCTGAATCATTCTGGTGCTCCAGTCTTGCTTAGCTTCCATAGCCATGAGCCAGGTCTCCCAAGAATGATAGGGTAGCCCTCCCCTTTGTGTGCCATGACAAAGATGTCTACATCCACTTATGTATTGAATGCTTTTACTTTGACCGCGTTTACAATGCCTACGCATTTCACTCTTATATTATTTGCCATTTTGGCTCAGTAGGGTGCCGGCCTACTTACCTCCAGCCCTAGATGGTGCATCATCTTTTCACTCATGATGCATATTTGCACGCCACCATCTATGTAGACGTTTGAGTTTCTCTGTCCCTTGATGTGGGCATCCATGGTTGGTAGGATGTCGTCGAGATTCCTCCCAGAGATAGCCCTAGCTATTCTTGGGTTCGACTTCCTTGTACTTACCATCTTCGTCCATTGCTTCCTCATTCTTGGTGCAAGGTGCAATAATTGGGGCCAGGTTATCTTCGGGCCCTGCATCAGCACATCCTAAACTAAGTCATAGGGTTTAGCATACTCACCCAATGAAAAATCCACGATGTCTATCTTCCGTCGCGGTTTAACTGCTTGCTTGCTAGACTCGCCTTTATCTTTCATCCTTTCCTCTTTTTGAGAGGCTTCTTCATGCTTGGAATGCTTCACTCCCATATCATCCACTTCTCGTACTTTTGCCATCCCTTTGTGTTTCTCTCGAACTGATTCTTCTACCTTTGCCTTCCCTTTAGCTTCCAAGCTAATGACACTCACCGCTTGATTTACAGCAGGGGGTGGGGGAAGTGGTGGAATAAGAGGTGGTACTGGTTGTTGTTGTTGTACAGGTGGTTTGGACCGGTGGAATTGGTCCTTGCTGCCTGGGTGGTGGTGGTCTTGCCCTTGGTGGAGAGATCTGATTCTGTCTCCCTCCTCTATTGAAATTCTGTCTCCTTGGATGTGGGCTGTAGTACATGCCATGGCCGTCTTCCCCACAATTATAGCAGTGGTACTCTTGGTTTTGCCTTAGTTGTTCTCTTCCTTGATTTGGATTCTGACAGGTGCATGCCCTTGCTGCACCAGATGCATGGGTAACTCTCTAGTTGGGTAGTGATGCGACTCAGTAGGTCTTGCTGCTCTTCTGATGCCTCTTGTGGTTGGGCTCTATGGATGGCTTTTGCAGTCCCTGGGGTTGGTCGGATCGAGCTTGTTTCCTATAACTTGTTAACCCTTGCTTGCATGCACAGCTTCTTGTCTTTAAGGCGGGCTACTTCTACTGCCAACTCATAGGTTGCAAAAAACCTTCCCTTCACCTTCTCTGTAAGCGGCGACCATAGGCCAGCAATGAAACGGTCCTTCTTCAGGAAATCAGGCACTCCTTCACCTTACTCCGGTGAGGCAACCCATCTCTCCCACAAAGTTGGACTCATAGGTGGCATACTCTAGCAGACCTCCCTGCTTCAATTTTGTCAGTAGCTGCCATAGCTTCTCCGAGGTTGTGCCTCCACCAAACCTCTTCACAAAGGCGGCTTGTAACACAACCCATGCATTCTTGGTAGCCTAGGGCAAGGCATTGTACCAGGACTTGGCCTCTACTTTCATCAGTAGAGAAAAAATTCGAAGCCATGAGGCATCATCATCTTTGTTGGAAACCACACAGGCGATGTCGAAATAATCCAGAAAGTCGGTGGTGAGATCTTCTACCTTCTTTCCACTGAACGTGGGGAAAGAAACACTTGCCATGGTAATGACTCAGGAAATTACAAACCCTTTTTTTTCTAATATTAATGGCAGTAGCGGCTCATAGCGGCGTTTTACAAGTTGGGTGGATACGTTAAAACGAGATACAGATAGAAACGTTGAAGGAGTGGTGGTAATCCAGTATGGGGAGAATGATAGGGTTTGGGAAATTAAGGATCTCTCCTAGAACCGCCGCCCCGAATAGATACACGATCTTTTGTTGGTAGAAGATTTTCCTATCTACATAGGTATTGACATGCATATGCTGCAGGAATCTAAATGGGAATGCTGTTAGCCCATTTTCCATCATGCACAGAGGGTGAAGAACTTACTTATACTCTTACCGTGCCACTGTTGATGAGTCGGCACATCCACAGGAGGTCTCTGCCTTTCATGGGCTCTACCTTTCCTCCGTCACTCAGCACGTACGCGGTGATGGAGACACATCTGACCACTCCTAGCCTCTTGGCTAGCAACAATTGCAAATAATTTCCGTAGTTTGCGTGCTGCATGAATTCTACTCCATTCAACTGCAATTCATCTCCCGCCCACAGGGTTTCACCCGTGGTGGAGAGCTTCTTCAGGGTAAGTTGTAGGGGAAGAGAAGGAAGACCCTCTAACTGTCCTCATAAATAGCGAGAACAGTAGCCAAACCACTCCTCCCTAGGGCATGGAAATCTCCTCACCACTTCTGCTTCAGGATTGTCGAAGTAGACATGCAGCACTTGCATGCGTCGTGCGAATCGATAGGCGACCTTTCGCCGCTTAGCTTCGGATGACTTCTTCTTTGGCAAGCTAGGTACAACCCGACTTTCTGAGCTTGAAGCACTCGCTTGGCCAGACGATTCTCCCTTAAAGGTCATGTGTTTCCAGATTGGTTTTAGGCCATTTTGGAGTAGGATCCTTGGGAAAGATGGGTCTTATCGTTTTCTCTCCTCCTTTGATGTGGACGACCTCCTCGCGGTGAATGTTGATGTAGATGATTTCAATCCCTCTGCTCCCTTTGTTGTTGGCAGTCATTGACAGTGTGCTTCGGTTGATGGCAGTGATGCCACTTCATAGGACTCCCACCTGATGCTCTCAATTTGTGGTTAGAATAAGCAACACGAGATGGGGAGCTTACCTCTTGAATACTGACAATACTACATCCTGGCAGTAGCACTTGAATGAAGGCAGGTAGTGCCTCTTTAGTCTCCTCCTCTTCCATCCTCCAGTTAGAGAACTCCTTCAGCCATTCGTCCATAATTTATGGGGTGCGTTGCTTTCAGCATTGTAAACTGAAGGTTTCTTGGAAAGCCCTCCTCCGTGGCAGCACCAAATGATGGGAGCAAAGCGATACCCGAATCCTGACGGCCTCTAAAACACCGGGAGCCGATGCGCGCCTTGAGCCGGTCACAGTAAAGCGAACAGGGGGCACCACCTGGCTTTTAGCGGCTAGGACGCAAACAATGGTGATGTGAACACTGCAAACTTACATATACATATACAGAGAGAGAGAGAGAGAGAGAGAGAGAGAGAGAGAGAGAGAGAGAGAGAGAGAGAGAGAGAGAGAGAGAGAGAGAGAGAGAGAGAGAGAGAGAGAGCATTGACAAATGATAAAACCGTCGGGGGTGTGAGGGAGAATTATTTCTTGTAGTATTTACAATTACCTTTCTTCCGACAAGGTGGCACACCGTGGTGATAGAGAGGTAGGGAGAAGAGATGGTGAATCTACTTGGTGCGTTCTCTACAGACGACTCGATGATGCGAAACTTGCTACCAAGAATGTGTATGTGTGTGTGTGCATCGACCATTGAAGTCGAGAGGTGGACGTAACTTTTTATTTTTTTACATGGTGCAACTCCCAAAACAAAAATCACACAAGTCCCCTCCCCGTGATGCCAATAGTGTCAATTCCTCCCACTACACCTCTACCAAGTGCTGACCTCTCGTGAACTGTCCCCCCCCCCCAATAGTGACCTCTCAGTGCCCTTTTATAGGTGTTTGGATGCTTAGATCAGGGTAATCCGGCTTGATTAGGGTAAGCTAATCGGGGAGACAAAGCAAGGCGGTGGGCCCATTGTGGTCGACCCTTGCTTTGTCTTGGGAGTTATTAAAATGAAAACCTCTAGGTGGGCCTTTGTGACCATCACCTAGAGAGAGAGAAATTTACAAGTTGGGGATTTTTACAAGGCTTGGGTGAAAAACTGAAAATGATGATAATGACCTACGATTTACTGAAAACAGTGTTGTGGTCGCGTGATGCCGGTGAGTGGCAGCTTGCCGATGGGTCGGTGTAGTGCTTCGTTTTTTTATTATTTTTTATGTGTGTGTATGTATAGGTGTGTGAGTATATGTGTGTATATATGTGTAATTATATGTATATGTGTGCGAGTATATGTGTAATTATATGTATATGTGTGCGTGCATGGGAATGGGGCGGTGTGGTTATTGTATATATATATATATATTCTTTTTTTTGTTTTTGGTAGTGTTGTGGGCGACGCAGAGGCGGAGGGGGGGTGAATGGGGTGAGAGAGAGGGGTGTATGTGCTCGGGTGTGTGTGTGTGTGTTTGTGTGGGTGTGTGTATGAGTGTGCATGTGTGCGTGCTGGTGCAGGCCGCGTGAGAGAGAGAGCGAGCACGACAGGGAATGGCGACAGCCTGCTACGCTTCGCGCTAGGGGAAGAGGGAGGGCAAGGGGGTGAATGGGGTGTGTGTGTGTGTGTGTGTGTGTGTGTGTTGTTATGCCACAGCGCCCGCTCGGGCCGGGTCCAGGGTGTGAGCGTGAGCATGGGGGGGAAGGGCGGGGCCGCCTGCTGACGAAAATCGAGGGGGGGGGGTGAGGAGAGTAGTCAATGGGAAAGTATGAGAGAGAGAGAGTATAGGGTCCCCCCTAGGGCGGGTTCCCACCATGGGAATGAGAGAGAGGGAGAGCAAGGGGGTGAGTGGTGAGGGGATAAGGGTGGGAGGGTAGAGAATAAAGAGAGAGAGAGTGAGTGGATAGAGGGAGAGAGAGTGTGGATTCCCTTAAGCCTTGCAGGGACGCTCCTAAGGGAGAGAGAGAGAGAGAGAAACTTAGAGCTAGGTGAAGGTAGGGGAGGGGTGGAATATGAGGTGGTCCGCCACGGTTAGGAAGAAACAAGGGGGGGGGGGGGGGGGGGGGGGTGGGTATAATGTAGCGGCCCGCCGGGGCTAGGGTGTGGACGAGCAGAGAGAGAGAGATGGAGAATATTTGGAAGAGAGAGAAAGGGTATATCAAATATCTATGGCGGCTCGTCGGAGGGTGTGACAAAGGCACCAGTGTCTTATGCGCCTACCGGGCCAGGTGATGCAGCGGCAGAGTAGGAGAGAGATAATATTGGCGGAGCCGAGCAGTAGGAGAGAGAGGGGTTCTTCTTCTGGCAATAATGAAGAGATGTGGCCAAACTGGTGGTGCCCCGCTAGTTGTTATCCTTAGAGGGGGGCTGGTGAATGATAAAGAGCTTTTTTTTGTTTTTTTTCCTCTTTTGGTAATAAGCCTTCCCTTCCTTAGGGTGTGGTTCTCAGGGTCACGATTTTGAAAACCGACCGTCAGCGGCATTTCAAGAAGTAGAGATGGAGCAGATGTTGAACGTGTTCTTTGACATGGATTCCAACATTGAAGATGAAAACATTGAATGGAGTACTATGGACAACCTCAACCATCCCATTGATATCGACGGCATGATAGCAACGATGAAGAGGGCAAGATGATGCAAAGTCTTGCACGCATGCCGCTCTACACTGGTGCAAAAATCTTAGTTCTCCGTACCGCGTTGGAAATGCTTAATTTGCAGTCTGGTCTGACGGCTCAGTCACAGAGCTTTTCAGGTAAACATTTTTTATCCTAAGCACGGTAAAGTGCAAATTATAGTTCATATAAAGTGATCAAAGGGCTGGCTTGTTCATGTAACATCAGGTTGCTGAATTAGAAAATCTTGCTAGAAGGGAATCACATGCCCCCTACCCGTCCAGGCGCTAAAAATCTTCTTACTAATTTGGGCTTGGATTATCAGAAAATACATGCATGTCCTAATGATTATATAATTTTTCACAATGAGTATGCAAACCTGGAACAATGTCCCAATTGTGGATCAAACAGGTACAGGGAGGACACACAAGGAAAATTTATCCTTGCAAAGGTCCTTCAACACTTTCCTATCATTCCAAGAAAAAAGAGCATGTTCAGGTGCAAGTCCATAGCCGTTTTGATGACATGGCACTCAAAAACTAGATCGATAGATGATGTTATGCGGGTACCTACTGACTCTTGTGCATGGAAGAACATAGAGGAAAGTTGGCCTACATTTAAGAACGAGCCTTGATGTATCCGCTTTGGTTTGCCAACGGACGGAGTAAACCCATTCGGATTATAGAGTTCGTCATGGAGCACATGGCCTATTTGTCTGGTTAATTATAATCTACCACCATGGCTCGCTATCAAGAAAGGCCATCTGTTGTTGTTATTGATCATCTCAGGAAAGTACAACGCAAAGAACATGGACGTCTATCTGACACCACTTATAGAAGAGCTCCAAATCTTGTGGACAGGAATCGATGTGTTTGATATGTCCCAACCAATCGGATGACAAAATGTACATATGCAAGGTATTCTCATGTGGACCATGCATGATTGGCCAGGCTTTGGTGAGTGCTCAGGTGAGTGCCTTTAAAACCCTCACACACATGTGATTCATGGCTATGTCAACGCTTTTATATTTTAATTTTGTGATGTTCCAGACTTGAGTTACTTGGGCAATCATGCATGTCCGAAATGTGGTCCTCGACTTGGCTTCCGTCGCTCTGAGCATTTGAGCAAGACATTTTACGAGGAGCATGGTAGATTTTTTCCTGAAGGACGTGAGCTACATGGACCAAACATATGCAAACATGACATGCATTCACTGAAAGAGAGCGATTGAAAAAACATGTGGTTGGAGAGGGGAGGTTGGATGCCACCTGGGATGAAAATACTTTCTATTTTCCATGATCTCCTATACTAGAGTGACCTGTTGATTAATAATTTTCTCGACCCAATGCACATCTTCAAGAATGTGGGGGAGATAATCTGGAAGACCATCACTAGAAAAAGGGAGAGCAAGGCCCAAAAAGATAACCTGCAGGTTGTGGGTCGAATGCCAGAGATGTGTCATTGACTTAAACCCAATAGGTATGAAGGGGAAAACCAACAACGTTTGACAGATCGCCTTCAATTCAAGTGCAACCGTGCAACTAGAAACCTTCCTTTTCCAGATCATCTTCAAAAATTGCCTGACTTTCCAACTGGGCGGTGGTTAGATGCGACACTCTCAGAGGCAAAGAGGAATGGAGTGTTGATTACGGAAGAGGAAGAGGGGATGTCAAGGGGTTGCAATTGGCATGTATATTGCACAACTTCCTTTTTGAGCTACACATAAAGATTGGTTTTCTTTATTAACTTTTAGTATGTTGAATTTTGTGGCTGCAATATCACAAATATGGAGCTTTGTGGTCGCATGGGAAGCACTTCAGAGTGCAACAGATCGACGAACAAAGGGTCACTTTTGACAGTGGTGTTAGGGAAAGCTTCGTCCAAGAAAGTAGGAGTAGTACTAGGGATGAGAATACAGAGACTAGCCAGCTTGAATACTTTGGCTATATCCAAGACATCTTGAAGATTACCTTTAGAAAGTTTGATATGTTTATCTTTGATGTCAAGTGGTTGAAAGTTATTACCAGCGTCCCTAATGAAACTGTGCGTAAAGACAAGAGTGCATTGATTCAAGTGAACTCTAGGGGGGGGTGGACAGATGTGCGGGATACATTCGTACTTCCCCAGCATTGTGAACAAGTTGTGTTCATACACGATCCACTATGGATAGAAAATGATTTTCTATCATTCTTATCATTTTCTATCCACTATGGATAGAAAATGATAAGAATGATCTATAAAAAATATGCTAGATTAGATAAAAATTTGATTTTATTTTTTATATTTTTTGATAAATCTAAAGTGAATCCTACCCATAAGCTTAAGGAGGCCTTTTGTAGCTTTGATATGTATGATTTTGCTGCAACTCCGCTAATGAAATGACCACGACCATACCCCAAGCTAGTAGCATAAGCAATAGCATGTTGATCACTCAAATTTTTTGTCTTGTGAGACAATTTTAACAAGTTCGACTGGTTTGAAGATAATAGTGGCACACCAAACTTGGATGCCAACATAGTTGGATCCTTGCTTAAGGAGTTTACTACTTTCTTGCCCCTACTTTCTTGAACATAACTTAACTTGTTATTGCACAATGGTAGCTGTGAAGATGCACAAGATGAGATTTTCACTTCGACTGAATTGTTGTCAAGTTCTTCCCTTAGAACTTGGACATTGAACATGCCCCATTCTTCCATAATGTCTTGAAACTTTGTAAATAGGTCATGAACCTCTGTGATTGGAGATTTTCCTAGCCGATTGAGTGAAATAACAGATCAAATGTCATCTGTATATTTAGATTTAAAAGGTATGGTAGAAGATCGTTGCAAAGAAGATAGTCAGGCCTCCCTTGAAAACTTTCAGGATATAAGCAATTATCTTTTGGGTTAATACATCCCTTGAAAGGGCTATCATCAATGAGCAATGTATTCTTTGTACTGCATAAATTCCCGCACTGATACCAAACCCTCAACAAAGGCTTAAACATTAGGCTTATCCGGTATATACACTTTTTGAAGATTATGGATGTAGCAATCTTTTTGTCCCCATACCATAAAGGAATGATATTGTGAGCTTCACTTGGAAGTACTGAGGTAGGATTATATGACAAGGACTTTTGTCGTTGAAACTCATACACATGATCACGTGATGCTCACCTAACATGCTACCTATTTCACATTTGGAGGTGAGGCTCAAACTTAAGTTCATGCCTAAGGCTTAAGTCTTAACCTTAAGCTTATGTTTCAAGTGTAAGGCTTAAGTCTCAAGCCATGTCTAGTCTCAACGCATTCACTATGTATAAAATTATTATATTGTGCACATCTAGGGCCTATTCAAAAAACCTCTTAACTATGAATTTTTCAAGGTATGATCCGTTTTACTTCATGATCCGCAAGTATTGCTATTTGGAAGATTATATTACTACAATGCTCTTGAGATTGGCCTAACATGGTAGTTCTCATGAGCTCGGCCTCACATGGTAGTGCTACACTAACATGTGGAGGCAAGGTTCAAACTTAAGTTCGAGCCTACAAACTAAATTTCAATGCCTTGTTAGGTACAAAGACATTATGAGTTTCACGTAACATATGCAAGTGCTACACTAGGATATGGAATTTCAAGTCTCACTTAGAAAAACTCAACCAGGACTTTTGTGATTGAAGTTCATACACATGTGCTTCACTATCTCTCCTTGTTAGGTTTGAACTTAAGTTTGAGCCTCATTAGTGTTTGGTAATGCTTCATTATTGTCTCACCAAAACCAAAATTTCTTACTCTTAATACACATCTGTATGTTAGCTATGATTTGTGAATTGGCACTTTAAATAAAGACATGTGCTTTGTGATGGCTCAAACTTAAGTTTGATCCCCCCATCATTTTTTAAAACAAGATTGATCCCCCCATCATTTTTAGATAAAGACACAAGATAGTATTAAGAAAATAGTGTTTGAAGGACCTAAAGCATCACAATTGATCATTTCAATACACTATCCTACCTTTTTACACTTTAGGAATATGTTGGGACATGATAATGGCATGCATCATCAAACCTAGTATCAAAAATACTCTAAGAATCATTTGCACCTTTTTCATCAGCTACTACAATGTCTTGAGGGTCTCTATCATCCTCTTGTGGATCCTCATTGCCTGCATCATCATCCTCATTATCTTCATCATTTTCTTTTGCGCACACAACATCCACAACTGGACTCATTTCTCCAACATTGTCTCCCCCCCCCCCCCCCCTTGATGATCAAAATTCATAGCTTCTTGAACTTCACTATCATCTGTGTTGTCTACGTTATCATTGTCTTCATTTCCATCAACATCTTCTCCACTCCTTTGTTGCTCATCGATGTCAAGATTGTTAAGGTCTTCTTTTTCTTTATCATGTAGCTCCACTGTTTGTCTCGCAAGTGATACTTGACTTGCACCACACCACTCCTGCAAGGACTGATCACTCTCCAAAAGACTAGATCATTGAGATTCTAACTCCATTGCTTCAAAATCATCTTTACATAGAGCAATTGCCCTTCTCTTCTTTGACAAGCTTTGCTCCAGCACAACTCCATCGCAAAAAAAATCCAAAACATAGCTTTGCTCAGAACAAAACCCTGTGATAAGGCCACCAATGAAGTTTCTATCAATTAATTCATGATCCTTGCCACAAGAGCTTGAGAAAAAGACTCTTTTTGTATGAGCCTTGCCAATAGCCTCAAATCTATCAACCTTGCTAACAAAAAGAGCAACCATTGCAGAGTTTAGAGTTCCATCTATCCATGAGTCATCTCTTGTTGCTTGGATATTTCCATATTCAATATGGACCTTAGTTGACTGGCTAGAAAACCCTTCAACAAGCATTCCGATATTGATAAGATCAATGAAACACACTAGCACATATTCGTATTGTGCATTCAATGTGTTTAGATTGAGTGCCAAATTTGCAAAAAAAACTATAGAGAGCTTTTCTTTAGTACCATGAAGATCCAAGACGACCAATTGAAATGGTACGTGCTCTGTATTGCAAAAGTCTTTTATCTTCCTCATATCAAAGCCCACCCCCTTGATTCTCCATGGAATAGAATCATCTTGAGATATTATGCCCATATTAGCTCTATAAAGATGATTGAGGAGAGTTACTACACTTTTTGGAAGTGAGGGTGGAGTCTTCTTTGCTCTGTTGACGGAGTCCTTGACATAGTACTGGCTATAGCTCCTCATTTGATTGTACTCATGCTCTCCTAGCTTGTACTTCTCACAAACTTTCTCCCAAGATAAATTTTCCCTTGTCAAATCAAAGAAGAATGATATTATTACTTCTTTCAACACTCGATCTGTTTTTTGCTTCATCACACCTTGGGGATTCTTTGCTTACAGAGTGATGCCTTTTGGCCTCACCAACGCTCCGGCCACATTCCAGCGCTATGTGACCTTTGTTTTCCAACCCTACTTTGGAACGTCAATACGGGTTTTCATAGATGATTTTTGCATCTATAGTTCACGAGCCCTCCATTTAAGCAAGGTCTATGATGGCTTAACTAGGCTGCAAACCTTGGGTGGCCAACTCAACGTGGATAAGTGTCATATTGGTGAGAGCAAGGTCACTCTCCTTGGCCATGTAATTTTAGCGAAAGGAATTGAGGCTGACCCTAGCAAGATACAAGCTTTGATATCTTTGTCATCACCCACCACAGCTAAGCAGCTAGTTTCTTTCCTTCAGAAGGTAAGATACTTAAGCAAGTTTATTCACTTGCTATCTCAAGTGGTTCTTCCTCTACAACAAGTCACCCAGAGGCACGTCTTCTCATGGAGTGAGGAAAATGAGCAGCAATTTACTGAGCTGAAGCAAATCCTAGCCATGCTTCCCACCATTTCACCCCCCAAATGGGACGAGACATTCTATGTGAACCCTAGTGTAGGAAGTGATACACTTGGATCCGTGTTAATGCAAAAGGACCCTAAAACTTCTTTCATGTGTCCTATCTACTTCTCTAGTCGTGTCATGACCCCATCAGAAAAGGGATTCACAGTAGTAGAACACATGGTTCTCGCCCTAATGTTTGCTACCACAAAGTTCCGCTCCTATCTTCTACCTAGACCCTTTGTAATCCTGACCATGGAAGAGGTTTTCACATATGTAATGCAACACATGGATGTCTCATCTAGAATCTCTAAGTGGCTAATTAGATTGCAAGAGTTTGACTACACCATGAAAGTGGAAAACTCCACCAGGGCTAGTCTAGCGGGAATTCTTACTCATCGCTAGTATGAGAAGAAGCTGAAGATCAACCCGGAAGCAAGTGAAGAGACACCAAGGGAAGAAATTCCTAAGCTAGAGAAAGCTCACTCTCTTTTTTTTTATGAGGCATACAAAAGAACAGTGGACCAGTCTGCTGCTGGCATAGTCATTTTCAATGAGCAACACGAAAGGGTATTTTCCATCGGGCAATTATTACACTCCCATTCCAACAACGAAGCAGAATATGTAGCTCTAATTTTTGGGTTGGGACAATGTATTTCACAAGGAATTCAGCGCCTAAATGTGTTTGGCGATGCTTTGCTTTTGATCATGCAGATAAATGGCACTTGGAATTGTAAAAATTAGGTCTTACTTGGTCAACTACGCCAAGTTAAGGATCTTTTAAAGAAGTTTGAAGCAGTGAAATTATTTCATGTCCCTAGAGAAAAAAATCAGGAGGCAGATACTCTAGCCAAAGAAAGAATACAAGACGATCCTGTAGGAGAAATCAAATTGAAACTACCTCTCTTTCAAGGTAGTGATGCTATGCTTGATAGCATCAACTTTCTAGATACAAGAGAATGTTCGAAAGGGTACACTAAAGGCCAAAAACAGTGGCTGGTAAGGAAGGCTACCAGATACCGTTAGTGCAGCCAAAGTGTGTCGACTCTAGAAGGTGACATGGGCAGATGTGTACAGGAAATCACAAGAAGGGCAAAGGACTGGAGCAGCTAGGAAAATCATGGGATGGCAGGTAGCAGCGGAATTGTATGCATGATGCGGCTTATAGGCCAAGAAAGGCTACATAAGGGGCTAGTTGGGATAGCAGGTGAAGGAGATGCAAAGTAAATCTTTTGGGTCCAAAAATGAAGAGCTCAAAGTGCTGAAGGAACAGGTCCAAACGACTAATCAAACTGAGCTACGGAGTCCAAGTTATTAAAGGTTGAAGCTTTAGTGATTTGCAGATTCTTGCCGGACAGGGCAGCTGGGGACAGGTGATCCAAGTGGAACTTGAGGTATAGATGTGTAGAGCTTGATGTATGGAGCCTACCCGTTGTCAAGAAGTTGGCGGTCTTGCCAGGAAGGCACCGGGCCTCTTGGTGTGAGAGTTTGAGAGGAAGCTCAAGGGTTATGAGAAGGAGCTAAGATGTAGATAACATAGCTTCTAAAGCTAAAGAAGAAATGTAGCCAAAGACGCCGCTCACTTTTCCTTACAAACACACATGTGATGGAGAGAACTCATGAAAGATAGTCAGAACAAAACAAAAATGAAAACATCGAGATTACGATCATATTGTATCATGGGTAGGATAAAAGGGTTAATGATATTTAATCCTTGTTGTCCAAATAAGCTACGGATTGCTCTTTGGAACTGTAGCTTTGTGCTTACTATAATGTATATGTTTTGTCTAGAGATTGGGATTAGTTGTGAGTAAAAATGCTCTTGATTCATAATAAAATAACCACATTCACATCAAAAGAGAAGTCATAGTCAATAATAGGTAGTATGATGGGATCTGGTGAGAGAAGTACTTGGTTGAGCCTTTCAGGACCAAATAGAAACACTATGCATTGCTGAAAGTGAATCTTTCGATTAATCCAAATGTTGACCCTAATAGATTGCACTGAATGGAATTGAAAGAAATTACCTCTATGTGGATTATGGTTATTCATCAATGATATACTTAGTATGTTCAAAGATAAAGGTGTGAAAGAAGTGAAAGGAGAAGAAGAAGAGAGTTTCTCTCCCAAGCCCTATGGTTGCCCTTAGGCAATAAGGATACTGTGGGGAGAGAAGTACCTGTAGCAAAGAGATTCTAGAGTTTGTGGAAGAGAATGAGAACCTTAAGAGAGAGATATGCTTGTGGAGGATGAAGATATGGTTACTAACCTTGTGCACATAATTGTTTCCCGCAAGAAGGTTGTACCCATTACATTGACAAGGTTGCTACTTGATTACCTTCCAATGAAACAATTAGGACACAACAAGAGAGATCAAAGGAGTAGTAAAGATAGAATTAGAGATAGATCTAAGTGTGGTGGTGGTATTAAAGATAGATAATGAGAGATAGAGATAGAGTTAGAAACAAGTATTGGATTAGAAATGCAAATGAAAGTAAAACTAGCAACATATATCTTACATGAGAGCAATCGCCACCACCTTAATGGAGAGAGATGATGAGGCAAGACTTCAACCTCTCTTCAAGAGAAAGTGTGGCACTAAGATGATTGTATCACTATGGAATTGAGCTATTCTCACTCACTCATAACTTGCCTCAATGAAGAGAAGGTTGCCCTTTTTATAGGTGGGAGCCATGTTTTACATAATCACTTGATTAGGCTAAAGAGTTAACCCAAATCAAATGTTCTTTGGATATTTCTTAAAATGGGAAATATTATGACTCAAAATATCATGAAATTCAGCATTTTTGGTCGTTGAGGCTCCATGTGGGTGCATGATGTATGTGGGCCCCACCTAGGCATCTTCTGTGTGGCTCCAGCAGGGGGTCCCAACTTGTGTGTCTTGTCCTTCAAGGCATCTTTGAGGTGTCACATTCACATGCTTATGTATTTTACCCTCCAAATATCTTATTTTATGGAAAAAGACCAAGATTACCTCTTTTCACTTGATTCACCTGTTTACCATCTCTTCTTGCAGTGTAGTTGTGAGAGGGTTTTTCATTGGTTTCCCTGTAACTTTTGGCCTGTAACTCGGATTGACATGCTTCAAAAGGAAAAATTGGCCTACTAAAAGAGCTTGAATTGGTTTTGGCCTTTTCTCCACTCCCTTAGGTCGGGATTTTCAAATTGGGATGGTCCAAGAAGCTTTGGATCTTCTTTTCATAAAGTCTTCTAGTAGGCCCTTCCCTCTTGTATGTATCCAAGAAGGTATGCATTATTGAAGGGTTATATTATTAAATAAATGTGAAAAGAAGAAAATAATTTATATATGGTAGGGTATAGCTAAGATATTAGAAGAAATATACAAATGCTTTTCCCCCAGACAAAAAGAGGCACAATCATTGATACTTCTCTTGCACTACTTTCTAATAGTAATGTACATTTATATTACTTCAAAGGTAATACTAAGGTATGGTAGAAAGCTTTTATTTACGTATGAGTATCATATGAAGTATACTTATGCGTCAAAAAGTCACAAGATAAATCGTTTAATGCCCGTTCCCACTATATACGTGCCACAACACGACACCATCTTTTCGGATTGCGGATCGGAGCCATGGTTTGCAAGATATGATCATTTGAAATTTTTTCGGGGGTCGGGTCTGAGGCCACTTAGCCACATTGGAGAGTGAGCCATCGGGCATCTTTTGAGCCTTGACGAAGTTCTAGAGCAGGGTGTACATTATACGGAGCTAGGAGGAAGTGACTGTATGCCAAACGGAGTCTGGAGCGAGAAGTTATGGCAGTCGGAAAACTGGGTGCCTTTGTCCAAGGTTGGTTGCAGATGATTTTTTCACTTTTTGAGAGCCTTGGTTTGAGGGTGCCGATGAATCAAAATGCAGAGATGGAGGGTGTGGTCGGAGCCGGGAAAGTGGAATTTCAATAGGTGTTTACAGATTGGCAGTTTGACATGGGAGCAGAGAATGGGGGTTTGGTAAAGTGAGGCAAAAAAGAGTTTTGTATTAAAAGATAAAACGGATTTTTTTTGTAGTTCAAAAGGCCGAAGCTCTCAGGAGCTGCCATGTGGCCGAGCTTAAACCAACATGCGGAAGGGAATGCTCCAGGGCATGATATTGCCTATGCTAGGGCACCATTCCCTCTTCTCTTCTCTGCTTGTGTGCGTGTGTTTCCGTGCGTGTGTAGGCGTGTGTGGCCCCCGAGGTTTGTCATGCAAAGAGAGATAGAGAGAGGTTGTATGAGTGTGGAAGGCTGTGAATTGAACGGAGCGGAGTGATTGAGTCTGTCTGGTGCATTGCAAGGCGTAGGTGCGTATGGTTGTGTGAAAGCAGTGGTTTGTTTGCGGGTAGTGTTGACTTTTGAAGGTGAACTCTAGTGGATTGGGGCACTGTGTATACCCTGGGGTATAGTGAGGCATTGTGTTGTATGCTGGGCGTGTTCCCCTTTCCCCCTCTCCATCTTCTGGTGCCCCCACAGAGGAGCTGTCTTATGCTCCAATTTGCTGTTGAAAGTGGTGTTTTTTAGCCGACGAAGCGATTGGCTTCTGGTCGAGATGTTTGGTGGTCAAGTCTGAAGATGACAGAGATGGTGGAGCCAAGTTTTGGCCCCATATTTACGGGCGTCCAAGATCCCGAGGATTGGTTAGCAGATTTCGAATTATGGTTGTTGTCGATGGGTATGTTGACGGATTCAAAAAGGTTACAGATGGTGCCGTTGTTGATGCGAGGGCGAGTCAATGTGTGGTTCGATGGTTTAGAGAGCAGTGATTGACAATCATGGCAAAGGTTGCAGGGTCAGTTTCTGGAATGTTTTTGAGAGGTGATTACGACAGAAAAAGCCGGTACAAGGCTGAAGGCGGTACACCAGGATGTAAGTAAAGATTTCTCTATTTTCATTGAGCAGTTTGAAGCTTGTTGGAAACAATTAGAGATTGCTATTGGGGTCAAAAGCAATCAATATTTGAAGCTGTCAAAGCTGTTAGAGTGCTTACATCCGAGAATTAGAGAAAAGGTCGAAGATGGTGCAGATACCTATGAAGACATGGTCTATCTAGCAAAGATAAAGAGGAGAAAGGTGAAGCGGAAGTTGGAGTTGGGAATGTTAAAGCCAAAAGATTATATGCATGTTGTTGCGGAGGTAACGAAGTGCTCTAGGTCCAATCAAAGGTGATTCCAGTTGTGCAAAATGCAAGGCCTATGGAGGTAAGACATACTATTGTTTATGTTCCTTGGAAGTTTCCAGTTTGTGATGTGCGTGTGCCGAGGGTGGAAGAGCTTGTCAACGAGGAGAAGCTCCATGTCGAGGTAAACCAGGATGCAAAAGCGGTAGCAGATGGGGAGGTTCCAGTACGGATTGACGAGCAAGTGGATGCAGATGCTGATATGGAGTCGATATATAATGCTGATGCCGTTGATGATACAAGCTCAATTTGCTGGGAGACAAGTGAGGAGAATAGTGCCGATGAGTATACATCCTATGACGAGGAGACGAAATCGGGTGAACCTGAAGTGGTAGAGGTAAAGCTGCCCTCTTATATGTTTGATGATATGGTAATAGCACATGTGAAACAAGAGCGGGGAACAGAGCAAGCCGAGATGCTTGATGAAAGACAAATGGAGCGGTCTAGTCCTACAGATGATGAAATGCAGGTGAAGGTGGTATGTGATGGTAGAAAGTTTCACATCATCGAGTCATCTCTAGAGAACGCACCAAGTAGGTTCACCATCTCTTCTCCCTACCTCTCTATCACTACGGTGTGTCACCTCACCAGAAGGAAGGCCCTTGTAAATACTGCAAGTAATAATTCTCCCTCACACCCCCGAGGGTTCTCTATAAATCGTCAATGCTCACTATGTGTGTGTGTGTGTGTGTGTGTGTGTGTGTGTGTGTGAATTCGCGGTGTTCACATCACCGTTGATTGCGTCCTAGCCGCTCAAAGCTAGGTGGTGCCCCCTGTTCTCTTTACCGTGACCGGCTCGAGGTGTGCCTCGGCTCCTGATGTTTTAGAGGCCGTCGGGGTTGGGTATCTCTTTGCTCTCATCACCATGTCCATCAACTCCTCTTCAGAAACCTCTTTTTCTTTTTCACTCTTTTTCATCTTCCTCTTTGCTAGTTTTTGTCGATCTTCCTCAAGAGTAGAATCATCCTTTGCCTTTATTTTTCTTCTGAGTCCTTGTGCATGTTGCTCTTGTGAACCTTCTTGCTCCTCTAAATTAATGGTGGCAGTGATCTTCTCTACATGTGTTGAGCACTCCTAACTATGGATTTCCTTGTCTTCTCCACAACTTTCTTAGATAGTGCCCCTATTGGTTTCTTTGCAGGTACAATCTTCATTGGTAAGCTCAAGACTCACTTTGCATGTTTCACTGCCTTCACTAGGTCTTCCACATAGCCCACACCTGAGTCTTCTTGATTAGTGAAGCTGGAGATCTTCAATCCTAATTTTACAATAGAATTTTCTTTTCCTAGTTTGCTACCATTCATGTCTGCTACATGAAAAGTTCCCAATGATAAGAAAAACTTGTGTGCCTTTGTGGTCTCTCCAATAGGTAGCACGTTACATGCAAAGCATGGCATTGCTGTTGCATCCACATCATCTTTGACACCCACAGTAATCCCCATGTCTCCATATTTCATATCACCTTGTGACAAATATAGATGGATGTCACCTTTGTAGTTTGCATCTATATCGTAGGTATCCACAAACCACTTCACTCCTTCTTCTTTTGTTAATTCAAAGTTCTTGTCAACCTTTATTCTTGGAGCAGTAGTTTTGGCATGAGTGGACATTCCAAGAACATTGAGTGTGAATACTTGTGCACCCTGCTCTGGTATACTTGGTACATTGGAAGCCTCCATTCCTGAAACAACCAGAAAGAAAAATATTAGAACCTAAACAAGGAGCATATGTTTAAGTTAAATATTACATTTTAAAAAAACATTATCATGTGTAGGCGAGGCTCGAACTTAAGTTTGAGCCAAAAGATGTTGTTTTGTACCCTTGATAGCCACAAGGATGTCATGAGAGTAGTCTTGCAAGTTAGTGCTACATTAAATTTGAGCCAAAAAGTGAAGCTCTATGATTTTTCTAGCCAGAAGGATGTCATGAGGCTAGGCATGCACCCTAGTGCTACATTAGCATATGGAGAGGAAGTTCAAACTTAAGTTTGAGCCTAAAAGTGAATTTTTCTAGCCAGAAGGATGTCATGAGGCTAGGCATGCACCCTAGTGCTACATTAGCATATGGAGAGGAAGCTCAAACTTAAGTTTGAGCCTAAAAGTGAATTTTTATTCCCTGATGCACTTGAGGCTCGAACTTAAGATTGAGCCTAAAGGTGCTATTCTATGCCCTTGATAGCCACAAATATGTCATCAAGCTAGCCTTCCATGCTAGTGCTACACTCGAATATGCAAGTGGGGATCAAACTTAAGTTTGAGCCTCTTGTCATTGGTAACCAAAAAGATGCCATGAGGCTGCACTTAAGTTCAATCCTAAGTGTTTTTCTATTGTTGCATGAATCCTAAAAGGACTTAGTGAATCTAGATTTTCATGATAGTGCTATACTAACATATCTAGGTGAGGCTCAAACTTAAGCTCGAGCCTCTTGCCTCTGGTAGCCACAAGGATGTCCCTCGGCTAGCCTTACACCCTAGTGCTACAATAGCATATGCAAATAAGGCTAGCCACAAGGATGTCATGAGGCAAGCCTTGAATCCTAGTTCTAAAGAATATGCAGTTGAGGCTCGAACTTAAGATCAAGCCTAAAGGTGTTATTCTATGTCTTTGGTAGAAACAAGCCCTACATGATGGTGCTACTCTAGTATATGCAAGTGAGGATCGAACTTAAGTTTGAGCCTACTGGAATTGGTAGCCACAAAGATGTCATGAGGCTAACCTTACACCCTAGTGCTAAAGTGACATATACAGTTGAGGCTCAAACTTAAGTTCAAGGCAAACTTGCTATATTAGCATATGTAGGCAAGATTCGAACTTAAGGTCGAGCCTCTTTCCCTAAGTAACCACAAGGATGTCATTAAGTCAGACTTGCTACAATAGAATATGTAGGCAAGGTTCGAACTTAAATTTGAGCCTCTTTCCCTAAGTAGACACAAGGATGTCATTAAGTTAGACTTGCTATACTAGCATAAGTAGGCAAGGTTCAAACTTAAGTTTGAGCCTCTTTCCCTAAGTAGCCACAAGGATGTCATTAAGGTAGCCTACAATAGCATATGTAGGCAAGGTTTGAACTTAAATTTGAGCCGCTTTCCCTAAGTATCCACAAGGATGTCATTAAGTTAGACTTGCTATACTAGTATATGTAGGCGAGGTTCGAACTTAAGTTCGAGCCTCTTTCCCTAAGTAGACACAAGGATATCCCTTGGCTAGCCTTACACACTGGTTCTACAATATCATATGCAATTGAGGCTTAAACTTAAGTTTGAACCTAAAGGTGTTGTTCTATTCCCTTGGTATCCACAAGGATGTCATGAAGCTAGACTTTCATGCTAGTGCTATACTAGAATATGTAGGCAAGGCTCAAACTTAAGTTCGAGCCTCTTGCCCTTAGTAGACACAAGGATGTCATGAGGAAAGCCTTGCATCCTAGTGCTACACTAGCATATGAAAATGAGGCTTGAACTTAAGGTGCTATTCTATACCCCTGGTAGCCACAGGGATGGCATTAGGCTTGCATTCTAGTGCTACACTAGCCTATGCAAGTGAGGATCAAACCTAAGTTCGAGCCTCTTGGAATTAGTATCTCTAAAGGATGAGTCTAGACTTACTCCCTAGTGCTACAATAGCTTATACAGTTGAGGCTTGAACTTAAGCTCGAGCCTCAAAGTGTTTTTCTTTTCCTTTGGTATCCACATGGATGTCATGAAGCTATGCATGCATCGTAGTGCTATACTGACATTTGTAGTCAAGGTCTATACTTAAGTGCAAGCTTTTTTCCATTGTTTTCCACAAGGATTCTATTCTATGACCTTAGTAGCTATAAGGATTTCACGAGGCTAACCTTTCACCCTAGCGCTACATTATGAAATACTCAAACTTTAGCTTGAGCCTAAACATATGTTTCCATGTCCTTGATAGCCACAAAGATGTCATGAGGCTATGCCCTTGCATAGTAGGGCTACACTGCAAGCAAGGATCTTTCCATTGGTAGCTACAAGGATGTTAGGAGGCAAGCCTTGCATCCTAGTTATAAAGAATATGCATTTGAGTCTCGAACTTAAGATCGATCCTAAATGTGTTCTTCTATGCCCTTGGTAGCAACAAGCCCTACATGATGGTGTTACTCTAGTATATGCAAGTGAGGATCGAACTTAAGTTTGAGCCTACTGGCATTGGTAGCCACACAGATTTCATGAGGCTAACCTTACACCCTAGTGCTAAAGTAACATATACAGTTGAGGCTCAAACTTAAGTTCAAGGCAGACTTGCTATATTAGCATATGTAGGCAAGGTTCGAACTTAAGCTTGAGCCTCTTTCCCTAAGTATCCACAAGGATGCCATTAAGCCAGACTTGCTACAATAGCATATGTAGGCGAGGTTTGAACTTAAATTTGAACTGCTTTCCCTAGAGCTATTATGCTCTGGACCTGGTTAAGTCTCAAGCACTTGCATGAGGCAACAATATCATGCTAAAATATCCACAATAAGCTCATGAGGCCACACTAGAGTGGAATATGCTAATGCTTTGAGAGCATTAGAAGGTGAGGTTTAAGCTACATGAGTTCATTGTTCTAGTTTCTCAACAAGGAAACAAGGCACCAAAAACGAGCTAAATATCAAAAGCAAAGAATCTACATCAATTGGAAATGTCACACTTAGTACCCAACCAAGTAAGTGTTGTTATCTATCTTTTTCTTTAAGTAGATTAATTACTTAATTACAGTTTTAAAAAAAGTTAATTAAAGTACTTATTGATTAAGTACTCTAATTAGAGAATAGCCACTTACGTTCAATTTATAGAGCGTGATTTTAGACATAGTTGTAGTTTGATTAACTTAATGATAGAGTTTAAAAGGTGTATCAAGGAGGCGGTAGCAAACAATAATGAGTATATGTAGTCATTAGAAGTAGATTAAATAGAGATTAGAAACTAATAGAATGAGATTGAAGATTGAATTTTGAGATGCATTCAGAATTGAAAAAGGACAATAGATTAGAGGAGAGAAAAAGATTAATATATGACAGGAGAGTAGAAGTTTAGGACCTGTGAATGTAATCTCAGAAGACAAGTTACAATGGTTAGTAGAGCTCTCTCCACCTTCGAAGATGTTTGAGGTCTTGGGACTGAGGCTTGGGATAGTTAAAGCTTTCTTCAAGTTTATGTTATGTTAGTGATTCATGAAGCCTTCCATCTTCATGGCATCACCTAGGTCACAAGGAACACAAAGACTGTATTGTAACAAGTCTCTCTTTATGGGAGAAATCATAATACAAATGCCTATTGGAGGGGGGACCGGCTCCACATAAATCCGGTCCTCAACTGTTGTCATGTTCTCTAAACTCTCTCTCTTGAAAAAGTATTGTCTATTCCAAGTTAACTAATTGCTATGATTATGTTGCTATCTTCAATTATGTCAACCCGCTACGCTCACAAAATCATTTTTTGAAAGTACTCTCATTAAATTCCGCTACTCTCAAATTGAATAGGCAAATTCTATTACAAAGTGCATGACATTGTGGACCCAACACAGGATGAGCTGAGAATGGATGAGCTGAGAATGCTAATGAACCTATGATTGCTAATGAAAATATTTTTGTAAATTCTGTTGTCATAAACGAAAGATTCCATAATTGATGGTTTTGTGGATAGATCTGAAGGAGATGATTATAGCAGTATAGGAGAGCTTTGTGATGCATGTATCCCTTCAGAGGGGGTGCTAGATGAACCTCTGTAGTGTGATGATGGATTGCTAAGTAGCATGGATGCTGATGAGAAAGCAGAGGATGATATTGATGAGTATGAAGATTGCCTAGATCGTGCTAATTATGAACAGATTATTGACAGGGATTCTACATCGATGCTTATACACGAGCTACATGAGGAGATAAATCCTACAGTTTTGATGAATGTTGATATTTTGAAGAGTGATTTTTTCAAGGATGCTATGGGTCTAGATTGTTCCAAGGTTCTTCATGATGGCTATGAAGCTAGAGGGGGTGATGATGCTAAATCACCATGGGTATTGAAAAAGGTGTACAAATTTCTTCATTTCCTTGGATAGTATGCCAATTACGGTAGGATTCGGATGCTATTTTTTCTAATGATGCTTATGTCAGTGATGTCCTGGCTGCCAATAAAAGGGAGTCAAAATTCTTTCATTCTTTTTGGTAACGACCTTATGTTGCCAAAAATTTATGGGATGTGGGTGTTGCACTATGCTTCAGGTGATCCTCTAGTATATTGTGGGGCCCATCAATTTCATCCAGGAGATTCTAAGGATCTTCAAAAGCAGGTTTAATACGGATGGTTACTTGTGGATATGCATTTTGATTGCATGCTATTTGATCCAGGAATAGGACACCTACACCAGAAATGTCTAATGTTGATTGATACAGGAAATGTGTGCTCGTGTGGATATTATGTTGCTCCACTATTGGGGAAATTTCTTATTATCCCATTTGTTCTTGGGGGGCTATTGAAGTGCAGCTTGTAGACTCAAGGATATCAATTATTTCTTATAGCACGTTACTTGGCACTAGGTTTTTTTTTTTGGATTTATGGTATGAAAAAGAGTTTTGGGTTTTGTGTTTAGTAAGCTTACATGGCTAGCTTCCAGCTGATTTCTTTGGACAATTGATGAAGTATCTTCACATATTTTCAATTGATTCTGCTATCAAAACTTGAAGAAAAGGACTTGACGATCATTTCGTGTGTAGACAGCGTAAGACATACTTTAGCTTAACAGGGTTCCCTAAGGCGAGCTTGATGGTTAAGTTGTGTGCATCATTAACTGGAGCACTTGAGTGTGGCGGGGTTCACTAAATAGGTTTTTCAAATTTGAGTGCTTTGGAGACATGACATATATGGTTCAAATATTTTTGATGGACAACTACCAAATAATTGAGCTAGACCATTGATGATATAGTTTAAGCCTTATTTTGTTTTACATGTACTTACCAATTATGTGAGCTTGAGGATAGAAAAGAGATTTAAGTGCTTATAGCAGATATAGATTGAAGACCAGTTGGCACAGATCAGAGGTTGTGCAGGTTGAGAGGGTGTGGATCTCGTGCAGCTCCGCTTTCATGATGGGAAAAAGAGCAAAGGGAATCATAAAAAGTTGATTTGAAGCTTACACATTTATTGAGCAGTGATCAGGGCTTGAGAACAAGCAAGGCGATGCAAGAAGTGTATGTTTTATGTGGTTATGAAGGCGCATAGAGATTTCATGCTTGAAGAAAAGGTTTTTACATGTGAAAATGCTCTTAGGACATGCAAGGAAACTTGGGTAGAGGAAGACATGTAGTTAGTGGTAAAAAGGAAAGTGTGTGAGAGACTTCACACCTCTGCTTGAGGAAGGCCGAAAAAGTCTTAGTTTGTAATTTGTTTGTAAAACAAGGTTTTTGTAAAAACGGGCCCTTCAAGAACGAGGAAAACGACGTCTTGAGCATTTTTGTGTCTCACACATAGGGGCTAATTCTACACCGATTAGGAGATATTTAAGTTTTTGTACTCTGTTGTATTAGGGAGGAAGCCATAAGCTTTGAGCATTCTAATCCTAAGTCAAGATTCCATAGACACTCAAATCAAAGCTTCCATAGACACTCTAATCAAAGCCTCCATAGCCCACTCTAATCCAATCTTCGATAGCCACTCTAATCAAAGCCTCCATAGCCCACTCTAATCCTTGCTTCCATAGCCACTCTAATCGAAGCAGCCATAACCCAAGCCGTAATCTCTTTCATAAGCCATAATTAATCATTTTCTTGGTATCTCTCTCTCTCTCTCTCTCTCTCTCTCTCTCTCTCTCTCTCTCTCTCTCTCTCTCTCTCTCTTAAAGCAGCAGAGTAACTTAACGAAGGAGAGGAATATTATCAAGACAAGCTTGGCAAACCAAGTAAGACGAAAAATTGAACCGATGTAAGGAGCTTAAACTCCACAATAACTTTTAAACAATGATACTGTTAATTGTTCCCTTTGGGTAATCAAGCTTCAAAATCTTGTTCAAGCTATCAGTTTTAAGCATTGTGTACATTAATTGTGTCTTCTTTAACTCTCTTCCTCACACCTCTCACAGTCAGAGGCCCCGCGCCTTCCTGGCTCACCTTTCGAACACAAATTCCCCAACAACGACAACATATCCAGACCCAGTCGTAGAAACTATAGCACAACGTTGTTTCTTGTTGATCCAAGAACCAAGACAACCATTTATGAAGAAGTAGTAGATCACATATATAAATGTGAGCTCGCCCCAATCCTTTTGGAGGGGGGACTGCCTCCATGTAAATCCGGTCCTCAATTTTGTCAATAGCTTAATTTCTCTCTCTTTTGAAGTATTGTTCATGCTATCTAACTAGGTGTTATGCTTTTTTTTGCTCTCTCTCTCTCCACCCAAGCACTCTCGATATACTCATTAGGAATCTATTCTAATGAAATGTTCACTATGTTAATGCTATTTTCTGCTACACACAAGTTACTAGTCCATTAAATGTTACATTGGTATTAGAGCTCAAGGTTTCTCTTTTCTTGCTCAAGAACGGAGGTCCTGAAGCTAGCTATAAATGGTTGGTATTATTAATTGCATGTGAGTAAGTTGAATAAGGATTTTTCAGCCTTACAATGGGCCTGCCTTCGTACAAATAACGGGGCATCACCGTCGAGAGCTATGATCTTAATAGTGGAGTCCTACGGGGCTTGCCTACGGCTTAACCACTATTGATCTATTAGAAGCTTGACAGGAGCCGGTGTTGTTTTGGTGTTGAACGACCCTATCTTCTATTCCTTGTGAGAGCTGTTTTTCAAAATTTTCTCCACCTATCTCTTGGTATGCACTTGATGCATGAAAATCACGAAAACCCTATGTATTTAGTTTGTACATAGCTATGGTTTTGACACATTTAGATCTTGGAGGTAAGGAGAGGTGGGAACAAACAATACGAAAAGAAAAAAAATATATTAAAAAAATCACTGGATGTTGATTCTACTCGACGGTCACTACCGGACGGTCACTACAAGTGAAGAGTAAAAGTCAATAGTGAAAGGGAGGAGAATCTTATGCATTATTAAGTTGGAGTCAACAAAATATTATCAAATCCAAGCATAATTCACTTGTGGACAAAGGCTTGCACATGAAGTCAAGAGGGGACCACCTGGAAGATTTTTGGAAAGGAAAAGGACACATATTTCTGTGGAATTTGTCTCTATTTTTTCCATTCCAACTTGGAAAAAGTTTTCGACAGCAAAGTTCTAGGCGTTGAGATAATCTTTCAGACCCTATTTTTTAAAAAAACATTTGAAGCTACGGTTTGGGATATATGGCCAAAATGGTGGAGCCTATCTGTCCATATGGAAAGAATTCATGATTATCCAACTCCAAACACATAATTTGTTATAGGTTTCTTTCCATTACTGCTGTATTTTCTCTTATTTTATCAAGATTCTCTTGGACTCAAGCTATGGAAGGTGGCATGGAGACAAATCTTGCCACGATGAAGGCAATTAGGAGGAAATTGGTCAATAAGCAGGGCACACGAAGCTCTCTCATTTTGGGGGAATGCCTCTAACTAAGGTTACTTTGTGATAACTCCTCTTGCTCATAATCTCTTTCCTAATTACTCTCTTGTCCTATAAAGGGAGGCTTTCTCTTTTGTAGACATGACACTACACTATCACATGAGTTCAACAGAAGGGTATTTAAAGTTCTTAAAACTTATAAAAATATATATACAGAAGGACATTATTTTTTCAAATTTGAAAAAAACTTAGAGATTTTAAAAGAAAATACTACATTATATTCCTAACAAAATTCATAGATAAGGGGTTTTACAAACATGTCTTGAACGTACGTGATATGGTCGTTTTACACATAATGAACCCCCCGAGCATGCTAGTAGCATGAACCCTAATCACATAATCACAACACCATCACCATGCACAAAAAATGAGCACCCTACCTCCACACATTTGTAATGAAGGGTTGAAGGCATGATTTCAAGAAGAAGAATGGTGGATACACTCATGATATTCCTTGTCATCAGCTCCCATCTCTCCATTATGCCTCCTACGGCCTTGTTCCCTTCTCATCTTCTTGCCATACGCTACCTATTGTATTCATCTTTTGCAAGCAATCAACACACTCCATCTTGGTGCCATACCTTGTGTCGCTTGGGATACACTTCATTGTGAGTACGTTTTATGCTTTTTCTTGCCATTTTTTGCTCATGTTAAGGTGTGCGAATTCGCCACCATACACACTCTCTCTCTCCCTCTCATATTCCTATCATCTTGCTACTTGCATCTTGAGGTGTGCGGATTTGCCACCTCTTGTATGAGAAGTGAGTATACTTGGATGTTTCCCTTACCTCATTATCTTCCTTATTACATGCACGAGTAGCAAGCCCATTCTCACTCAGTCACCATTCCTCTCACCTTGTTCTCCGACCACCCCATTCCACACTTGGGCATGGATCTTGAAATTGTTTTCCATGGCATGTTTTATTGTGTATATGTATGCTTCCTAGCCACATATCTTGCTAGGTGGTGCCCCTATTGTGTACCTCACATGATGAGGCCATTGTGCATAGTCTTGGTGTAGAGGACACTAGGTCTATTTTGCACTTCCGCCTCTCATTTGGTGCCCCCACGGAGGACTTCTTTGCAAAGACCTTCAGTTTACAAAGAGTAGCCATGCATGCCATCAATCATGGATGAGTGGCTACAAGATTTTTCAAATTAGAGGACTGAAGCAGAGGAGACTGTAGAAGCACTCAAGGCCTTCATCGAAGTGCTACTGCTAGGTTATAGTGTCGTCGATATCCAAGAGGTACGCTCCCCATCTCACATTGCTCGTGCTAATCGCAAATCAAGAGCATCAAGAGGGAGGGCTATGAAATGTCATCACTGCTGTCAACCAAAGAATTGTGTTAATGAGTGCCGACAGAGGAGGTGAAGAAAGAATAGTGAGTTTTGCTTTTGAGAACCGCATCAACACTCTCACATCAGTCAGACTTTGTGTAGCACCAAGTGTTTTTTCTACAACGGTTAGAGAAGAGTCATCAATTACATCAACCACAAAGTCCAAGCCACAAAGCCTAAAGAATTTGGTGGAAGCAAGCGGTCCTACTCTCTCTCTATCCCTAGAGAGTTCAAGTCAAGTACGACCATCCAAACGTCGCTACCACGTGAAAAATGGAAAGCCGATTGAGGTAGACTCTTCTCACCCAGTCTCGTTTGCACCTAATATGGAGGATTATGTGGACTTGAACAAGAGGTAGAGGCGTGTGGTGAAGGTGTCACCTTGTCAACACTTAAGGTATGCAACTCTAGTGGTCAAAGCCTTTCCCTACACCCAACATGGATAACAACAATAGGCTAGAAGTATTTCCTTTCTGTTTCTTGCAACACATGCATGTAAACGTGTACATTGATAGGAAGATATTCTACCAACAAAAGATTGTTTTCCTATTCAAAGCAGCGATGCTTGATGAAATCCTTAGATCCCCACGTCCCATCATCTTGCCCCTTCTTGATTACTATCACTCTTTTGATGTAAGAATCTTTATTCTATTTTAGCCTTGTGCTCTTCTTAGCTCCTGCTCAAGTTTTCCATCCATGTATAAACATTTATGAATCACTAAGTCATTCCAAAAAAAAAAAAAGAGTTTGCGATTGTCTGCTCATTGATTTACTATCATGGCAAGTGTCTCTTTTCCCACATCAGTGGCAAGAAGAGAGAAGATGTCACCACCGATTTTCTGGATAACTTTGACATCGCTTGTGTAGTTTCCAACAAGGATGACGACACCTTACGACTATGAATTTTTCCTCTACTGATGAAAGTAGAGGCCAAGTCTTGGTACAATGCTTTGCCCCAAGCTACCAAGGATGCATGGGACCTACTATGTTCTGCATTTGTGAAGATGTTTGGTGGAGGCACAACCTTAGAAAAGTTATGGCAGCTGCTAACAGAGTTAAAGCAAGGAGATATGCTAGAGTATACCACTTATAAATCCAAGTTTGTGGATTTGTGGGAGCGATGGGTTGCCTCATTGGAGGAAGGTGAAGGAGCACCTAATTTCCTGAAGAAAGACCATTTCATTGCTGGCCTGTGGTCACTGCTTAAAGAGAAGATGAAGAGGAGATTCCCTGCAACATATGAGCTGGCAGTGGAAGTAGCCCGCCTTAAAGACAAGAAGATATGCATGCAAGCAAGAGTAAACTAGTCAGAGGAATCAAGCTGAGTCCAACTAACTGCAGTGACTGCAATAGCCTCTCAAAGAACACAATCACAAGAGCCATCAGCAGACTAGCAAGACCTATTGAGTCCCATCACTACTCAGCTTGATAATATATCTGTGCATTTTATGCAAGAAGAGCATATACACAATCGCAACCAAGAGCAAGGGAGAGGACAACGAAGGCAAAACCAAGAATACCACTACTACAATTGTGGGGAGGATGGACATGGCATGTAGTACTGTCCAAACCCAAGGATGCATAATTTCAACAAAGGAGCCAGACAAAACCAGGTTTCACCACTGAGAGCAAGACCACCACCACCAAGGGCACCACAATAAGCACCATCCATGCAAATCCTACAACCACCCATTCAACCACATCCACCACCACCACCACAACCTCTCACTCCACCCTTACCCCCACCACCAGTTGGCAACCAGGCAGTAAGTGTCATCAGTCTTGAAGGTAAGGAAAAGGAGAAATTGGAGGAGGATATCAGGGGAGTGGCGAAAGGTAAGACCAAGTTTAAAGGAGTAGATGCCATGGGGGTAAAGCGAGCTAGACATGGTGAATATTCCATGAAGGAAGAAAATATGAAAACTAAGGGGAATCTAGCAAAAGGCCGTCCAAGTCACGACGTAAAATTGACATTGTAGATTTCTCTTTGGGTGAATGTTCTAAACCATATGATTTGGTTCAAGATGTTTCTGTGCAGGGCCCAAAAATCACCTGGCCCCAGTTACTCCACCTAGCACCTAGGGTGAGGAGACAATGTAAAAAGATGGTTAGACGAGATGACCAAATCCAAAGATAGCTGGGGCTATCTCTGGGAGGAATCTAGATGTAATACTACCAGTGACGGATGCTCACATCAAAGGGCAAAACACCTCCAATATCTACATTGATGGTGGCGCAAAAATATGCATCATGAGTGAAAAAGGATGCACCATTTGGGCTTAGAGGTGAGTAGGCCAGCACCATGCCGATCCAAAATGGCAAATAATGTAAAATTTCAATGTGTTGGTGTTATGAATGCAGTTAGGATAAAGGTGTTCAACATCGAGGTAGATGTGGATATCTTTGTCATGCCACACAAAGGGTAGGGCTATCCTATCATTCTAGGGAGTCCTTGGCTTATGGCTATGAGAGCTAAGAAGGACTAGGACACCAGCATAATCCAAATGAAGGATGCAAAAGGGAAGCCAATACTTTATGACATGAAGACAGGTCGACAACGTGACTAGGATCTAGAAACCTCTATGGATGAGTTTTCTATTGGTGACTCTTCAACCATTTCAGAGGAGCAGTCAACACTGAGTGAAGACAGTGACAGTAACATTGAGGTGATGGGGGTCATTCTCAAGGACCCTAAGAAGATGGAGCAACATGATGCCTCATCATCAAACCAAGGGGAGACACCAGGTATACAACCTCTGGTAGAAGCAAGTAAGATACATCAAATTCTCTCTAGTGAGTTGTGTGGGAAGGAGCATGAAGATTATATTTTGAAGCTAAGTAATTTTACCACATTTTTCATTGATGAATATGATAAAATCACTGGCATCACAGTAGTTCAACATCACATTAAACTCAAGGAGGGAAGTAAACCTGTAGTGGAGAAGCTCAAGTGGCTAGGAGCAATTCAACAAGATGCCTTGCTCAAAGAGGTGAGGAAATTTCTAGAAGCAGGTTTCATCTATCATGTTGAAGACTCAGAGTGGGTTTCTCCAGTGGTAGTCACACCAAAGAAGAATGGTAAGTGGAGGTTTTGTGTTGATTACAAGACTCTTAATGCAACCACAAAGAGGGACCATATTCCTCTTCTTTTTCAAGATGAAATTCTCAATGAGGTAGTAGGACATGAGCACCACATGGTATGTGATGGCTACTCAGGCTACTTCCAAATTAGCATCGCTGAAGAAGATCAAAAGAAGATAGCCTTCATCACACCATGGGGATGTTTTGCCTCACTAATGCTCCGGCCACTTTTCAGCCCTATGTGACATTTTTTTCCCAACCATTCTTTGGAAAATCAATCCGTATTTTTATTGATGACTTTTGTATCTATAGATCCTGCTCTCTTCATTTGGAGAAAGTTTATGAAGGTCTAGCTAGGCTGCAAGCTTTGGGTGGCCAACTCAATGTGGAGAAATGCCAGATTGGTGAAAGCAAGGTTACTCTTCTTGGCCATGTGATCTCTGCCAAGGGCATTGAAGCTGACCCAAGCAAGGTTCAAGCCTTGGTGGCTTTGACCTCTCTCACCACAACAATGCAGTTGGTCTCTTTTCTTCAAAAGGTGAGGTATTTGAGTATGTTCATTCACCTGCTCTCTCAAGTGGTTCTTCCTTTGCAACAAGTTACCCATCAAGAGATCTTCACTTGGAATGAAGAAAATGAACAATAGTTCAATGAGGTAAAACAAATTCTAGCCTCACTTCCCACCATTGCACCTCCAAAGTGGGACGAGCCATTTTATGTAAACCCTAGTGTGGGCAATGACACACTTGGGGCAGTTGTGATGCAAAAGGACCCTCAAACTTATTTCATGCATCCTATCTACTTCTCTAGTCGCATGATGATTCCATCAGAAAAAGGATACATGATAGTGGAGCACATTGTGTTTGCATTAATGTTTGCTACCACCAAATTTCGCTCTTATTTACTGTCTAGACCCTTCATAATCTTAACAATGGAAGAAGTATTTCCTTATGTAATGCAACACATGGATGTTTCTTCTAGGATTTCCAAATGGCTCATAAGGTTGCAAGTTGAGACTATCCAATTGTACTTTAATGGGTAAAATGGCCTCCTTTGCATACACCAAGTGATATGGTATGAACCCAAGGGATGAGCGAAATGAAGTGCGATAGGCCCAAAGCGCAACCATAAGATGCTTTTCCCAATCACTCTTGTGATTTTTTACATGTTTAGTGATGATCTTGTAAATCATACCATTTACCTTTTCTACCAACCCGTTGCATTGTGGGTAATAGGGAGTTGAGCGTCGTCGTGAGATACCCAGCTTCTCCATCGGCTCTCCTACTAGGTCTCCTCTAAAACTTGGTCCCCTGTCAGAAATTATTTCAAGAGGAGTGCCAAAATGGAAAAAAAATGTTTTCAAATACAAACTTAGCCACTTCCTTAGCTGTAATCTGGGTGGTAGCAACCGCTTCAGCCCACCTGGTCATGTAGTCCACACTCATGATGATATACAATTTACCTGATTGGCTCCTTGGCAAAGGCTCAATGGCATCAATTTCCCATTTTTGAACTGGTCCATAAGAGATAATAGGAGTTTGTGGCTCATATGTGAGTCTCCTATCACCAGCCTTCTGACACTCTTTGCATGTTTTGCACCAGTGATGCACATCTCTCTATAAACTAGGCCACACAAACCCGGCTTGTAGAACCTTCCTACTAGTGATGTCAAGTGCAAAGTGCCCTCCATAAACATCATCATGGCAACTTGAAATTATTTCTATGATTTCTCTAGAGAGGTGTACACGCCTAAGAATTTGATCCTTACCCTTATAGTAGAGGTAGTCATTGATAAGGTGGTATTTTGTTGCCATGCGCACAAGCCATTGCTTTTGGCCCTTAGTAAGATCTTTAGGACAATCTCCAGTGTCCAAGAAGCTCATGATGTCAGGCATATCATTTCTCCCTTGGAAGAGAGGTAGCTTCAACCTGACAGCACCCACTACTGGAACATCTTGTAGCTTCTCTCTAGCTAGAGCATCTCCTTCTTGATTTTCTGCTCGAGGGATAGGATGTAATTGTACATCTTGAAACTTCCCCAAAAGTTCCTTAACCTTGTGTAGTGTCCTAGCAAGCTATGATTTTTACAAGCCCAAGTTCCTTGTATTTGTTTTATTAAAAGCATGGCATACCGTCGAATACCTTGTGTCACACACCACTCTAACCCAATGGTTAAGGCTGCATATTCTGCTTCATTGTTGGAGTGGGAATCCAAGAGATGCCCAATGGAGAATACCTTTTCCCTTTGTTCATTGAAGACAACAATTCTTGCTGCAGCTTTGTGCACTTTCCTCTTATAGGATCCATCAGAGAAAAGAGAGTGAGCCCTCTCTATCTTAGGGACTTCCAACACAAGTGTAACTTCTTTGTCACTTGTCTTGATATTTAGCTTCTTTTCACCGAGATGGGAGAGGCCATTTGTCATTAGAAAGCGCTACCACAATGGCACTTACCAACTGATGGATGCAGATGGTAGGCTCCACAAAACACGTGTCAATGGATGGAGGTTGAAGCAGTACTTTTTGAGGTTTGATCAAGCACCTATGATGGAAATCCCTGAGGAAGGAGACTCCTCCACCTCAACTCAAGAAGAATCAAATATAAAGCTATAGACATAAATGACTCTAGCTTCAGAGGGAGGGCTAATGAGAGCTCTTTTTAAAAAATTTATCCACCTCTCTTGGTATGCACTTGATCCATGAAAATCACGAAAAACCTATGTATTTATTTTGTACATAGCTATGGTTTTGAGACATTTTGATCTTGGAGGTAAGGAGAGGTGGAAACAAACCCTATGAAAAGGAAAATATATATATATATATAAATCATTGGATATTTTCTACCCGATGGTCACTACAAGTGAAGAGTAAAAGTCGATAGTGAAAGGGAGGAGAATCTTATGCATTATTGAGTTGGAGTCAACAAAATATTATCAAATTCAAGCATAATTCACTTGTGGACAAAGGCTTGCACATGACGTCAAGAGGGGACCACCTGGAAGATTTATGGAAAGGAAAAGGACACATATTTTTGTGGAGTTCGTCTCTATTTTTTCCATTCCGATTTGGAAAAAGTTTTCAATAGCAAAGTTCTAGGAGTGGGTTCACCAGAAATGTCGGAATGAGTGCGGTGTAGCTGGGAAGGTGCAAAACCTCTGGGTGTGAGAGTTCGTGATGAGAGTCACAAAAACTTTGTGAAAAAGTGTTAGTGGAGAATCACCAACCCTATTTCTAAGGGTGACAGAAAATCTAAGAGCGTTTGTGACAGCAAAGTCACTAACCTTCTTTCCTATCGTGCTTAGAAATTGCTTGTTTTCGTAGTTGAGATTATGACTAGAGGATCACCAAACCACATTCAATTTCACTTAAAAAGACCATTTAAAAACACCAAAAATTCTTCCATGAAACCTCAATGCTCATACAAGAAAAGATCTCAATCAAAACCCAAACCTCTTTCATGGTATCATGTAGCCTCGCCCCCAATTACATTTCAGATACGCTAATGGTCCTATGGCCCCCTATTTAATTTTTCTTTGGGAGTTATCCACTAAGCAATGGCTCTAGCTAGTTCATAAGTCTAAAGCAACAAGAAAGTAGAACCCGCGGTCGACGTAGGTGTTTTTTGTGTGTGTGTCTTGCCTGTGGACATTATAAGTAAAAAGAGATTGCATAGTCGTAACATCAAACAACTGAAAGGAATACACGAGCTTCCACCTTCATGGCGACCATTTTCTGAATTTTCAGAGATTTAAGAGCTTTGAAATTGAATCCCACACACCATTTTGATAAGGGGAAACCCTAATTCACTCCCTCACTAGCTCAGATACAAGATTTCGAAGAGGCGGGACTGCCCTACACATAGATTGAGCAACCATGGAAGCAATTTCACAGTAGAGAAAAATTTCTGGTTTTTTCTGTAAAAATCCCCCTTATCTCTCTTCCCATGGAAATATGAGCTGATGTGTCAATTTTTGGGCCATTTTGCCACTTTCGACCAAAACTAGGCCATTTTCAGCTCATTTTTGACCCAAAAAATGTCATTTTTGATGCGAAAAATCCCAAACGGAGTCAATAAAATCCCTAAATTTGTGGGATCACTTGCATAAGCATAAAAAGCATAGATAAGCATCATTTTTCATCAATATACCATTTTGGGTCACTTTCCATGCAATTCTGCAACGGTACCTGTTAGTTGCTATTTTTGGCAGTTTTTGCCTGCATCAGTCTCTGTAGGCGAGATGAGTGTGCCACCATGAAACACTTGGACTATGTACATTGTCAAACCAAATTAAGCATCTTATCAAGTGAAAAATCCCGCAAATGAGCCACATCCAGGGCCATGACTCCCCGGATAGGTATGTACATGATAGCGACCGTAGTAGCCGCTTTAGCATATATCACGATATGTACATTATTTCTTTTCTTTCCATGCATTGAGAAGTGTCAAAAGTGAGGTGAATTTTTTTATTTCACACTATGTACTTGCCACGGCACGACATCCACCCCCTTTGAACCTGCACATCCTTCGGCACATCCACAAATATTTGGATGTCATTTTCATATTCTGCAAAGTCTAGAAAATCATCCTCTACTTCTTCATACTCATCTATAGCAATGTGACTAGGTTCTTAATCATCATCTTGTTGTGAATCAAAAGGATCATTATCATGTCTCCTCTTGAACATCTTGATTCTTTTTCCTGCTATGGGAATTTTAAGCTTTGTTCCATCGAGCTCCCTCAAAGTATATGTAGCATTTCCATGCACATGTCTGACAACATAGGGACCAAACTACCTTTTTGCAAGTTTTCTTTGTGTGGTGTTTTTGTTGTCAAGGCTACTATCGTACATTAGGACCCAATCACCCTCTTCAATAGGCTTTGGTCGAAGCCTATGTCTTTTATCAAACCTATCTTTATTCTTTAGTCTTGCATTCTTCAATCGAGCTTTTGCAATGTCTATGTCTTCTTGTCTTCTTTCCAATTGCTTTATGCGCAAAGCAATTAGATTTTCCCTACTTACACCATCTTCCCAAGGTAATATGTTCCAAGTAGGAACTACACCCTCAATTGGCATGACAAGCTTCTGACCATACATCAATTCAGTAGTAGGAATGTAGCCAGTCATTGAGCTATGAGTTGTACGATCAGCCCATAAAGCATATGGTAGCAGCCTTGGCCATTCACGCATTCTACCTTTGCATGCCTTAGCCAAAGATTTGACAATAGGAGGATGTCCTCTTTCACTTTTTCCATTTCCCTCTGGATTATAAGCACAAGTCAGGGCTATCTTGATACCAATTCTCGTAGAGAAATCCCTTGATTCATCTGCATCTACTCACCTCTATGAGCAACTATCTTTCCCACACAGCAATAGCGGCAAATTACATCTTCAAGCAAAAATTTACAAACAGCTTCTGTAGCTTTTGTCCTCAATGCACGCCCTTCCACTTGGTTTGTCAAGTCTTCTCATGCAGGTACCAAGTATCTCATCTGCCAAAGTCCTAAAGGCATTGTGACTAGATCAACAACCCATTTATAGCGCATGGCTAATGGGTATGTAGGATGCAATCCATCACAATGGCGTACATTGGAATACATTTTGCATGTGACACAAGACTCCACAAAATCCGCTACATCCTTATACATGCCTTTCCACCAATATCTCTCTTCCACTTTGAAAAAAGTAGCCCATACACCTCGATGTCCAGCATATAGGCTTTCATGAAGCTCTTTGATAACTTTGAGATGAGAAAACTTATCACATACTACTCATAATGGAGTCCCATCTCTTCTTTTAGGATGTTTCCATAAGTAGCCATCCCTCAAGAAGAATCCATTTGCTTTCTTTCTGATCCTTTTGAATTCTGATTCAGTCCAATCATCTTGATTTTGTAAAGTACTCAACTAGCGACCTATGAGCAACCATTCATCCTCATAGAACTCCTCTGAAAAGGACTCAAGTGAAGATACAATGCATATATAATCACACTTTTCATGAGAAATTGTGTAGAATTTTGTGCCCACATCTTCTTCCTCATCAATCATATCATCCTCATCTTCATACCTTGCCCTTGAAAGCATATCTGCCATTGCATTATCTTTTCTTGCAATGTGATTCAATTCTGGGTTCAAGGACTTTATATAAGCAATCCACCTAAGCATAGCAATAGCAGGAGTAGAGCAGCTTGCAATCATCTCTAGAAGTGGTAAGCAATCAGTTTCCACAACTACAGATGCTCCAATGAAGTACTCTTTGTCACACTTTAATGTTGTAACCACCCCCCATAACTCCCTTTTTACCTGTGGATATGCTCTTTGACAAGAGCTTAGAACCTTGGCCCCAAACCTCACCACGTACCTCTGTTTCTCTTAATCATCTTGTCCTATTGCCCATCCAATTCCCGTTGGACTAGTGTCCGCTGTCACAATCACCGGTCTTCCACACTCATAGTCAATCTTCCTCAAAGTTGGTGAAGACAACAACAATTGCTTCAACTTTCTCATAGCTTTTACATGTACATCATTCCATTCAAACCTTTGGTTCTTCCTTAGCAATTGATAAAGAGGATCTGCGACATGTGCAAAATGTGGAATCCATATGAGATAGAAGACACATGCACCTAGAAACCTTCTCACCTCGGTGATATTTATGCATTCCTTCATCCTCTCTATTGCATGCACTTTAGTTGGACAAGGTCGGCGGCCATGAGGATTACAAAGATGTCCCACTATCAATACTTCTTCAACCCCAAACACTGACTTTGCCCAGATAATGTAAGGTTCACTTCTTCCAACCTTGTTAAAATTCTATCACAATCACTGATGTGGTTTGCTACATATTTATGGCACCCCCTCGAATCAAGAGCCTCATATTTTTTAGCTCAGTCGCATCCTTTGATTGGAACGTCATCAAGAAAAGGCATTGTAATTTGAGGTATGAAGTCACGAAGGTTCATACCATTCATCATGTGTGCAACCGAGTTGGTTGCTCCCTGCGGTAAGGTGCACATCCTTACCAAACCCAAGGGTGTTCTCATGGTAGTCAAGTCCCTGCTTTCCATTGCTAGTTGGAATTGATCATACCCTGAGTACCAATCCCCCATAGAATATATTGCCCTGTGTCTTTGAAGCACTCTCTTTAGCCTCTGATTGGATAGACTCCGTTAAATCTTGTTGCTTCCTTCTTATGATATCAATGATTTCCTCGTGGAACTCTCTTTTTGCAATGCCAAGTACTTCTCCCAATGTAAACTCCACCTTGCTATTTAAGATCCTTTCCTCTAAAACTTTATTTAAATCTGTGGAAGCTTCAATATCTGATTGTAGCTTGTATGATGGGCTTTTTCCCTTGCTATTTTCTTTATCTTGCTTCTCCTTTGGTGCAGCATCTCTCATTGGTACTTCTTGTGATGGAGGCTCCCTTGCCATGGGATCTTGAGAGGGACTCGGATCCTTTCTCCCTCCACCTCTAGTAGCCCTCTTTGAGGGGCCTTCATCCCCATTTTCTCTCCTGCGTTTTTCTTCAACAAGTGCCTTGTTTCCTCGACACTTTGCAATGTAGGCATGCACTGACAAGGCATCTACAGGTTCATTCCACCCAGTTTCAAGATGGATACAATCTCCTACTTCATGTAAGACTTCTTTAGTCAACTTTCCCGTCATAGCTAACTCCATCGCAGATGGCTAGACATCTTCACCATCCTCACTCACGTCTTCAATACATTTTGACCCTTTGAGCATGACTTGACCAGCCTTTAAGACAAATGTTGTTGCTTTAACCATTGAGATAGCATGATTGGTTTCCATGTCCTCAACTAGCTTTTTCATCCCTCCTTTGCAAAAGTTGGTCACCAAGGTCTTCCTTGTTTCACTAAGATGTATCTTCCCTTCTTTGAAGAAGACAAGATCTTTACCCAAGGCATCTTTGAATCTTTCACAGTCCCTTCTTGGATGGTTTGGGCTATCACATTAGAGGCACCTATTTACAAATCCCTCTCTGTTCTGAGGTCTTTGACTTGATGACTGTCCATATGTTTGCCCCTTTTCTTCAAGCCTTGCTAGCTTTCATTTCAGCTCGCGTATGCCCTTCACAAGTTCTTCAAGCATAGACCCATCATCTTAGAAGCTACAATAGCAGGTTTTGGCTTCTTCTCAGTAATAACAAGAACTTGAGCACCATTGTTCACCACCATCTTGTATCTTCTGCGTCGTCTTTTTGCCAACAATGAGACTGCATCTTGTACATCATTCCACCTTGTCTTCAAACCTTGCTCGGTATCTTTGTCTTCCAAGAGAAGTTCTAACTTTTCTTCAATTTCTTTTCCTGCTGCTTGTAGGAAAAGTTCTACCTTCTCCCTATCCAAGGAAACTTGTTCAGTTTGTGATAGTTGAGCAGAGCGTCACTCAAACTCTCTAAGAAGCTCTGTAGCAGAAATCCCTTCTTTAGGCTTTGCAACCCAATCTAAGAAAGTTCTTTTGGTCACCCTCTAAAGTAGTCTTCTTTTAGAGAAAGCTTGAATTCCTCCCAATTTATTCCATAAGAATTTTGAATTGCCCTAATACGATCTCTGATCTTTGGGACACAAACTAGCTCTAAACTTTGAACCATGTCTTCCTCGCACACTCGGTTCAACTCCATTTCCTTCATATAATCTCGTAGATACTTTGTGTATTCCCTTCAGCTGTTTGATGTTACGACTATGTAATTGGGGGCTTCACTTTCAAATCTCTCAAATCAAACAGTTTTTGCCCGCATCAGTCTTTGTAGGCGAGATGAGTGTGCCACCATGAAACACTTGGACTATGTACATTGTCAAACCAAATTAGGCATCTTATCAAGTGAAAAAGCACGCAAATGAGCCACATCCAGGGCCATGACTCCCCAGATAGGTATGTACATGATAGCAACTGCAGTAGCCGCTTTAGCATATATCACGATATGTACATTATTGCTTTTCTTTCCATGCATTGAGAAGTGTCAAAAGTGAGGTGAATGTTTTTATTTCACACTATGTACGTGCCACGGTACGACAACGAGTAGCAAGCCCATTCTCACTCAGTCACCATTCCTCTCACCTTGTTCTCCAACCACCCCATTCCACACTTGGGCATGGATCTTGAAATTGTTTTCCATGGCATGTTTGATTGTTTATATATATGCGTCCTAGCCGCATATCTTGCTAGGTTGTGCCCCTATTGTGTACCTCACATGATGAGGCCATTGTGCATTCAATCAATGGTATTCAAGCCACGGGTAGAGTAGCTTGAGTGCTTTTTCTAAAGGGGTAAAGAGGAGTAGCAACTAGGGCTTGAAGTGCCAAAGAACACCTAAAAAGTTTACACCTAAAAGTTGTTAGAATGGCTGACAATAGTAAAGAGAGTGAAATTAATGTTGATAACTTTGATTTTGCTAATGAGCAGGCTACCAATGATTCCCCTATGCTTGTACAACCTTGTTCACTACAACAAAAACAGGTGTTATCGACGCATATATCGACGCGGCCCGTCGCTATGCGCGTCGCTATATGCGTCGTTATGAAACCAGTCGCTATTAGCGAGGACCATAGCAGAAAAAAAAATTCTTGGGCAGAGGGCAGGTAGCCTGACCTGTGCCCAGTTAAAAGATGGACACAACCACAGCCAGACTTCCTGCCCTCTGCCCAAGAAAGCGAGTAGCACCAAAATATCAACCATGCTCCCGCGCGTATAAATTTCGGCAGAGTTCCCTTTTTTTTTACATAAACTTTTAAAAAAAAACCATATCAAGTATACACCTCCTACATGCTATCCATGTAGGATCTCACATGAGATTTAAGGCCAATGAAAGACAATCGTACCAACTGAAAAGCATAGCCATAACTTAAAAGCATAACCATAACGAACCATAACCATAACTTAAAAGCATAACCATAACTTAAAACCATAACCAGCTATAACCACTTTGATCAAAACCATAATGCAGATAACCATAACCATAACAATGACAATAATCATAACCATAAGGGAAACAATAACTGTCTGAACACTAACTGTTTGTACAAAAAAGAGACACAGAAGCGTGTCTGTGTCTCACAAAGCATATAGATGAAATTTGGTCCACTAATGACTAGGCATCGCAACCTGCATATAGGACAACTCACAAAATTAGTATTGATATTACTTCACATATACTGACTTAATTAAATCAACTCACACATATTAACGTCTCACCTCAAGCGATCAGCGAGACTGTAAGGCCTCCCAGTCTACAGACTCTCCTGAAGCTTCAAGATCATTCAGTACTTCATACATACCTCTGCGATATCCATATGACTCCTCCTCGCGTGATGGAGCTCGATGCATCGCAAGATTCTGCGTTTATAAAGAAATCAAAGTAATAAGAATACATGATTCATCGCGTTTTAAAAAAAGCCATAGTTAAGATTGGATTAGAAACTCACAAACTCATAGCGAAAGGTGTCGAAGCCTCTGCTGCCAAGATGAGATGTCCCCCTAGTCATCTGCCGTACCTGTGCGGCCTCACGCTACTGTCTGAGCGAGGAGGGGTCGAAGCATCTGTGGACCCTCCTCCACAGCAACCACCACCTCCACCTGACGATCGCCGAGATCGGCGAGTGCGCCTGTGTTGCGGAGATGAGGACGTACCCGCCTTTGCCCCACCCCTAGGTGTCAAAGCAGCCGTGATGGGAGAAGAAGACGTCGTATCCATAGGCGTCCCCCCCCTAGGCGTCGGTCCCTCGGGTGTGAATCCCGGAGGCGTAGTACCCGTGCCTCTTGCTACCCAGTACTGATAAGCCTCTACCATCTGAGCAGGCGTCATCCGTGTAACGAAGCCCATGAATGCATCTGCACTCATGGAAGCGGGATCTGGAATCTCGTCTGCCATACGAAATAAACCTGCACAAAGAAAGTAAAATAAAGCTTCAGAACACAGTTGTTTAAATTAACTTTAAGCTTAATTTTAAATCAAAGTCTTCACACAAACACTTACAGGCCTAGGCCTCGACGAGTGAGGCATCATCGATAAGATCTTCCACCGTATCATCGTCTATCTCTAATTTCAAACATAACTCCCCAACTCGTTCTGGTAGATTGTCTTCATCCATTGCATCTTCATCTACAAGTGTCAATTCTGGCTCGTCTGCGTCATCCCTCGTATATCTGTCAGCTTCCTCTGCCATACCTTCGTCCATCTCATCTAATGTCACGGTAGTATAGACTTCATCTGACTGACTTTCCTCCAGGAGATCTTGCCCTTCAAATACTTGTTTATTTCTTGGAGCAACCTGAACCACAAACCACCATTATCGCTCTCGAGGGTCCGGTACAAAGACCACTTGCTCGCAATATTCAGGGAGAACAAATGTGTCGCTCGCATCTGTCCAAGTCTTTGTAGAATCTATTTGCACAAGCTTGTTTCCATCTCTGCGTACCGTTGCATTGCGACCAGAAGTAATCACCTTGAACCACTTCACATCCAACAAAAACATCTCAAACCGCCTGAAGCTTACTTTCAGGATATTTGACACCAGACCACAGTAATCCAGGTTGCTAGTGCTCTCATTCGTGTCTCTAGCACTGGCCCTCCTCTTTTGCATGAAACTAACCATTACCCCACTGTCAAACGTGTTTCTTCTACTATCAATTTGTTGTGTTCTGAAATGCTTTCCATGCGACCACAGTGCCATGTATGTATGATACTTCCAGTCACATCCAATAGCCAGCTCTTCCTCTTCTAGAGATATGGGTTCTCCGATCTGTCGAGCTGCTCTCATTGTCTTGTCCAACCATGCCATTGTAGGGAATTCAGGTAGAGGAGCAAGATAGTCTGGCAAGGGTAAGCCTCTAGTCGTTCGACTTCGCCTGAAATCCTGTCGCTCTAGACTGCGTCTCTCTTTCTCTTCTTCGTACCTTTCAAGCCATTTTTGCATTGGCGTTGAATTTAGTATACAGAACTTCATGATCTTTTCTCGCATGGCCAGGTTCATTTTCTTCGGCACCCCTTGCCCTTGTAGCTCCTCTCCCACCAGTCTTGCATCCTCCTCATCACTCCACAATCGAGGCATTTCTGGGTCAGAAACGGATAGAAATTTGGTCATCAATACAAGAGACTCTTGCACCAACCATCCTTCTTCCATGCTCCCCTCTGGACGCGCTTTTTGGCGAACAAAACCCTTAAGTGTTTTCATGAACCGCTCTAGAAAAAACATCCAACGGCTGTGGACTGTACCTGCCACTGCAACCTCATCTACTACATGGACGAGCAAGTGCATTTGGATAGTTAGGCAGCTCGTGGGTAGATACTTCTCAATCATGCAAACTGCCTCAATGTAGTGAGCCCTTACAACTACAATAGATTCCTCCCGTATCTCCTTAGAAGAGATCCACCGCACTAGCTCTGAAATCTTGTATATGCAGGTCCGCACTTCCTCCGTTAAACACCCCTTGATCGCAATTGGAAGAATGAATTGCAAGAACTTATGCCAGTTGTGCAATTTCAACCCTGATAGTTGATCGTCACGGGTGAATGCTGTCTTGAGACATCGCATATATCATGTTGGCGTCCTGAACTCTGAAATCACCCTTTTCACTTGTCGCTCTTCATTTTTTAGCAATACCCATGGCGCTCTTGGAAGTTTTGTTTGACCAGCTGCATTGGTGAAAGGCCACAGCTTTGGCATCTTTCCAACCGACTGCAAATCATCTCGTGAAGCTCGATTGTCTTTCATTTCCATGACTGTCTTCCAGAGGAGCTCTGCCACATTCTTGAATATATGCATTGGATCCAGCAAATGGTTAATTAGTAGATCACCCCAGTAGGGCAACGTATGGAGAATGGCCACTCTTGTACATGCATAGGACGATATTCGATGCGACCAAGCTATCCTTCGCGCAAGTGATGGCCATCTGGAAGATAACGGTGGTGGCCTTGATAAATTGTCTTTCGAAGAGAGGTAGAATATCTGACATCCAAAGACTGCCCGCAAATTGTACATGCATTGTATCCCGAAGTTGTTAGTCCTGCATATATCAAAGCATGAATGAGGCCAAGGGAAAGGGCTTACGAATAGCGAGAATTTTGTAAATCAATAACCATTACCAGAAGCTTCTCCGTATCCTGTCCAATCATGCATAGTCCACATAAGAAGTCCATGGATCCTTGCATGTTGTTGTCCTACTGGTTCAACCGCATCTGCTATGTCAATCCCATGCCATAACTCCTAGAGCTCGTCAACTAGTGGAGCTAGATAAACATCCATGTTTTTTGCCTTGAACTTACCAGGTACAATCAAGCTTAAAATCATATGACCCTTCTTGATAGCAAGCCACGGTGGGAGGTTGTAATTGATAAGGCACACAGGCCAAGTGCTCCATGACGAGCTTCTCAAGCCAAATGGATTGACTCCATCCATTGCCATGCCCAAACGCAAATTGCGTGGTTCACTCTTAAAATGTGGCCAGGTATCTTCAATGTGCCTCCAAGCCTTCGAATCAAAGGGCACCCTAAATGTTGCGTCAGTGGATCTATTCGTAGAATGCCACCGCATCAACTTTGCAATGGAACCACAACGAAACATGCTTTTTATCCTAGGAATAATAGGGAAATGCCGCAACACTTTAGCTGGCACTGTCTCGCCAATTGCATCTTGTTTGTAGTGCATTGCTCCGCACTTAGGACACGACAGACAATCTGCGAATTCATTGCGAAAAAGAATGCAATCATTTGGACATGCATGAATCTTGTTGTAGTCCAAGCCAACTGAGGTCAGAAGTTGCTTTGCGTCTGGCCTAGAGGGGGGCATTTCATTGCCAGCCGGGAGAAGTTGCTCCCGCAATAACCTGTTTAAGACACATTAAATTAAAAATCTCTCCAAGCACATCACCATTGCAATTGAAAAATCTCTTTTGTAAATTATGTACCTAAACAAAGCAGTGACGCTTGTATCTGACCACCCATACACTGACTGAAGATTCAAAAACGCCAGACAAGTACGAAGCACAGATATTTTGGCGCCTTCATAGATTGGTTGACGTGCCAACTTCCTCAACATGTACTCAGGAGATAGGCGCACGGCTTCTGGTGCTGCTTCGTTCGCGTTCTCCTCGCTTGTCTGGAAGAAGGCATCCAGTATCTCCTCCATGCCGTCATCTTCTGTCTGTAAGCCCTTTTCTGCTTCCATCTGTGGCTCTATATTGGTCGCACCTTCACGCATAATCTTTTTTCTCTCTCTCTCAGATGTAGGTGCTATGTCACGGAAATCAATGCCCGTTCTGTAGGAGTCGTATCGCAGATTCTGTACGGTTTCTCTAGCAAACTCTCCGTACTTGTGCACATGCTCATTACATATCCTACGCTTGCGCAGGATTTGATACTTGCAGAGCGTGCACGAGCATGCAATCTTTTCCTCCATGTTAGTTGATGACGTTGCCATCTACAATGATTATCAATGTTGTTTTTATATATATATATATATATAATACTCCTCACAATGTAAACTACCTCGCATTCTCTAGTCTTGCCCAATCTCCGTACACCTTGGTCCAGAGGTGTACGGAGATCAGGACCACCGGGTCAAAATCTCGTCTTTATTGGTCAAATCCTATATGGGTAGACACATACGTGCACTCCCAGGTGTACATGGCAATGCATGTAGCAGACAAAACCCCTTTGCCTCTTTTAGTTCCATAGTTTCTTCTCTGTCTACGAACCCACCTGCCTCCATTCCGAGGTAGCCTATCAGAGAAAGCTTTCCAATGCCGCACTTTATGAAAGCACAAGCCATGGATGTTCTCAGCCCAATGAAAGTTTTCTACCTGATTGTAAACCGGACGGGGCCTCCATGTCCAAGCCAGAAGATAATGTGGAGATGGATGAGCAACTTGAGAAAGATTCAGAAGCCTTGCATGGTTCTTGCTCAAAAAATCGATCTCAATCTCTCTTTCTCTCTCGATCTCACTCTCGCTATCTCTCTTTCTCTCTCTCTCTCGCTATCTCTCTTTCTCTCTCTATTTCCTTATTTTCCTATCTCTCTCTCTGTCTCGCTCTTCAATTCCCTACCTCTCTCTCTCTCTCTCTCTCTCTCTCTCTCTCTCTCTCTCTCTCTCTCTCTCTCTCTCTCTCTCTATATATATATATATATATATATATATATATATATATATATATATATATATAACTCTCTTTCTCTATCTCTCTATTTCCTATCTCTCTCTCTACTTACCTCTCTCTCTCTCTCTCTCTCTCTCTCTCTCTCTCTCTCTCTCTCTCTCTCTCTCTCTCTCTCTCTCTCTCTCTCTCTCTCTCTCTCTCGCTCTCTACTTCCCTATCTCTCTACTGATCGAACGAGCGACTGAGCTAGGGAGATCTAGACGTCCACGACTGCGGAGGACTACACATGCAACATCGACAGAGGCTGCATCAGAGGATCTAGCTAGGTCACTTTGGCTCGACATGCATAACGCACGGTCAGACTACTGACTATGGAGGAGATTGATGAGATCCGCCAGCGACAGCTGCTGGATCTCCTATGATCTACCTATCCCAGCTAGCTGGCCATTTAACCGTTTAGTCCATACCCAACAGTTTAGGATTCCATAATATTTCATTTTGTCATCTTCTTACTCTGACTTTGTATCAGATCCATCACATTGTAACTTTCTTGTCTCATGTCTCATAGGTCACTTTGGTCTTTCGAAGACGTTAATATAACATTTCATTTCATTTCATTTCTCTCTTTAATTTATTTTTTAAAAAAATTTCCTAAGCATACATTAATTCTCTATCTCTCTCTCTCTCTTTGATTATCTACACACACACACACTTGTCTCTCTCTCTCTCTCTCTCTCTCTCTCTCTCTTTCCTACACACACACACACACCGCTCTCTCTCTCTCTCTCTCTCTCTCTCTCTCTCTCTCTCTCTCTCTCTCTCTCTCTCTCTCTCTTTCCTACACACACACACACGATGTAGAGAGAGAGAGAGGGGTTGGGGGGGGCATAATGCCTGCGCAGCAGGTGGAGGCCAAGATTCGAGCAGAGCGCGGCGAAAATGGCCCCTACTTGTGGGTTTCGCTTTTTTCCCCCAATTTTTTTTCCGTCGCTATACGCGTGGGAAGCAAAGACTTTCCACACGTATATCGACGTTCATTGAGACGCCTATATCGACGCATATAGCGACGCCCGCTTAGTTCGTCGATATACGCGCGTTGATATCTCCATGTTGTGTTGTAGTGGTTTCTAGGCTTCAACAAGCCATGGGCAGTCCATCCCTCCAAAGTTAAGTGCAACGGCATCTTCATGCTCATGGGATTCTCCAAACTCCCCACCATGACAAGAGAGCACCTAGAAATCCTACTTGTGAGACTTCCAAAAGAGGACTCTCTCTGATTTGGGAAGAAGAAGAGGATCCATATGAAGGGCTCAAGAATTTTCTTCTTGACGATGCATCTCCTTCCCAAAGGAGAACTCAAGAGCCTCCACCAAAGGAACGAGAAAGAAGTGAGTCTCCCACCACCTCAGCGGAGATGGTTCCACGAAGATGGCGGGCTAAATTCTCTCCATCACCTCCCAAGCGGAGAAGGCCATCACATACTTCTCCACGCCATAATTCAAAGAGGTATGATAAAAAGCAAGAGAAGAAAAAGGCAAGAAAGAGGACACCCTCTTCTCCATCTTCTTCATCCTCTTCCTCTTATGAAAATGATGGTGAAGGCAAAGAAGATCAAGGCAAGAAAAAGGCCAGAAAGTGTTCACCCTCTTCTCCATCTTCATGAAATTCTTCATCTTCTAAAGAAAGTGATGGTGCAACCTTTGAACCATCAAAAAGAAGAGGCCATTGAAAATCCTATTCCACGTGGAAGAGGTCGTCCAAGCTCAAGAAGTTCAAAGAGGGAGGGAACAGCATCTCCTTCCTTACCCACGATGGCATCTTTGGTGCTACGGACAAAGTCTTGGCCTTTATCCAACAATTGTATGTGGCGTTTAGAGATGTGGGCTTCACGGAGTACTCTAAGATACACCATGTAGCTATGCACTTTCAAAATTTCGCCAGGCAACGGTGGTCTAGCCTACGGGAAAATGGGGAAGCTCCACGAACATGGAAAGCTTTAAGAGCTTCCATTATGAAGCAGCTTTTGGCTATCGATGCCAAAGACAAATTACTCACCAAATGGCGAAGCTTAAAGCTCTCTCCCTACGAATCCATTCACAAATATGTAGACAACTTTTGGGACTACATCTCAAATCCACTATCTTCAAAAAGATGGATTTTGGAGAGCAAAAGCAACAATTTTGTGTGGGCTTAACTGAAGAAATGGCGGCGTATGTCAACTCACAAAGACCATGCACCATATCGGTGGTTATACACCATACTATGGTGGCTTCTCGAATCAATTTCCAAATGGGGGCTAAAAGAAATTCTAAGCCCACGGAAAAGAAGGGTTCCAATGAGCCTAAAGGGAAGGACAATGTCCAAAAGCCTCCTAAGGGCAACTCCAATAAAGCTAAGGAGAAGGGAGTTTACAAAGGCAAAAAAAAATCTCCCTTGAAGAGCTTGAGAGTTATCGCAAGGATAACCATTTTTTCAAGTGCGGCGAACAAGGGCATGTGTACCGTGCTTGTCCCTAAAAGAACACCCGCCATGAACCTCCTAGAGCTACCTTGGTCGAAATCCAAGAGGAGGAAACTCACCACAAAGGATCCCCGCTATGCCATGCTTGGGGAAAGGTAAGAGAACAGGATGCTTTTATTCTCTTTGACCCTGGTTCTACTCACAATTTCATATCCACAAAGTTGGCCACCAAACTAGGCATACAAGCCTACGAGATGGGAGGTGTCCTACCCGCAGACGGTGCTTTCAAGGGGCAAGAAGATTCAGTCACTCCCTTAATTTGGAAATTGAGGCTCCATGTCCAAATCTATGTGTACAAAGAGGACTTCTTTATCTCTCCTCTCAAGCATGAGGATGTAATCCTAGGGGCACCATGGTTTGATCGCCTGGCTGCCGATGTTAAATTTCCTGAAAGGAGAATCTCCTTTAAGTTCAGGGAAAAAGACATGTATATAAATGCTAAGGAAATGGGTAACACCATCCCCATTGTACATACACCAGCTTTCAACAAGTCAATAAAGAGCTCTATTTCCGTGTACATGATTTTTGTTAAAGATTCTCAAAATGAACCTAATGCTTTAACAAACGAAAATTAAAGCAACCAAAAGGAATTAGAGTTATCCAATTTTCTCAAGGGGTTTCAAGATGTTTTTATTGACGACATCCCTTGTGAGCTACCTCCTAAACGAGGTAATGATGACCATGCAACTGAACTTCTTCCAGGAAGTTCACCGTCTAATAAACCTCCTTATAGAGTTTCTCAAGCTCAACAAGAGGAGATTATGCGGCAAGTGCCGATGTTAAATTCCCTGAAAGAAAAATCTACTTTAGGTTCAGAAAAAAAGATATGTACATAGATGCTAAGGAAATGGGTAACACCATACCCATTGTACATACACAAGCTTTCAATAAGTCAATAAAGAGCTCTATTTCCGTGTACATGATTTTTGTTAAAGATTCTCAAAATGAACCTAATGCTTTAGCAAAAGAAAATAAAAGCAACCACAAGAATTTAGAATTATCCAATTTTCTCAAGAGGTTTCAAGATGTCTTTATTGACGACATCCCTTGTGAACTACCTCCTAAATGAGGCAATGATGACCATGCAATTGAACCTCTTCTAGGAAGGTCACCGCCTACCAAACCTCCTTATAGAGTTTCTCAAGTTCAATAAGAGTAGATTATGTGGCAAGTGCATGAGTTGATTGAGAAGGGCATGGTTAGGCCTAGCTCATCTCCATTGTTCACAATGCTCGGGTAGTACGAAAGTGTCTCTTAGGTCAGTCCATTTCTTAGTTGAATCCACCTCAAGAAAACCAGAGTCTCCTCTACACACAGTAGCGTTGTGACCCTCCATGATTATCTTGAATCATTGCACGTCAAACAAGTCAACAAAAAATCCTCTATAATCGACCCTCAAAATCTCTTGTAGCGTGCCAAAGTAAGTGAGTTCCGCCACCACAGGATCTGCATCAGAGGACTGTCGTCGACTAGACTATTCAAATTTTTCCATGATTCCACAACCTTGAGTAAAACGCTTTTTGTCTATCCGTTCCACCCTAAAATGTCAACCTTTACACCATGCTGCTATGTATGACTTATACTACAATGAACAAAGATTATGAGTGGCCGTTCAAACATCTAGAAAGTCACTAGTCGTACATTGCTTGAGACTTACCCCGAGAGTATTCCCACTCTTCCTCAATCACTTCTTCACCGCACTGTTGTGCGCTTTTCAATTGGTTGTGCAACCATCTTAAGCTCATGAATGTTGGTAGGCTCTCTAGACCCGTTGGATAGTGCATCGGTGGTCATCTTCCCCGTCTCCACTCGATTCAGGCCCTTTGTCACTCTTGCTTTGCATCCTCATATTGTGAAATCCACTTTTGCATCACTGGATTGTGAAGCATGCAAAATCGGTTGATTTCAACCTCTAGATCTTCCGTCATCTTCTTCTCAACACTGAGATTGCACATAACAATCCCAGATATGCGCTCATCATCTATGGTTCGCCATAGCGTGTCCCGGGCTTTATCAAATCCATCTAGCCACTCTCCAATGTACACTAGCCTAAGGGACTCTGATACCAGCCAACCTTTTGCCATGCTACCCTCCGGACGTGCCTTCTGACGCACATATCCCTTGAGCCTTTTCATGAAACGTTCTAAGAAGAACATCCATCCGGAATGTACTCTGCCAGCTATTTCCACCTCATCAACTATGTGAACAAGAAGATGCACCTGAATGGCTAGCATGGTAGTAGGAAAATGTTTCTCAAACATGCACACAACCTCCGCAGCGTTTAGTTTGGGGAATGGTATGGAGTCTACGTTGATCTTCTTTTGTGAGATCCATTGCACCAGATTCGTAAGTTTGTAGATTGTGTTACGGACGTCAAGAGTCAAACATCCCTCAATGGCCACCGGTAAAATAAAATAAACTGTAAAATACATGCAGCAATGATATTAAAGTCCACACACAAATTTGTTACACAATTCCCACTATGATATATTCCACCATGAACATACCTGACACATTTTATGCCAGTCGTGTGACTTCAAACCGGTAAGCTTTCCTTCTTTAGTAAAACACGTTCGGAGCGAATGCATTACACCAGTAGGGGTCCGCAAAGATTGAATGGTCTCTTTTACTTTGCGTTCTTGGGCTCCTATGAAAATCCACGGTGCTTTAGGGAGTTTTATCGATCCATCGAACGCTGTTTGTGGCCAATATTGCTCCATACGTACCATAGAGATAGTCTCTTCATCCCTAGGGGCAATCCATCATCACACATTTATTTCTGCTCTAACCATGCTTGTGCAGACATCCTCAGTGGCTCTCTTCCCAAAAAGCCATCGCGTAACACATGATTCTCTGGAAGATACGCTTGATGACCTTCGTAAATTTTCTTCTTCAATGAGGGTTCCCTACATGCATTCAGTCTAGGTCCACATGTGACACATGCTTTGTATCCGCTTGTTTGAAGCCCTGCATGTATACACATGATAATAGATCAGCTTGAGAAAAACCAAGATTTACAGTGTCTGAGTGAGGTGTGTAAATAGATCACTTGAGCATTCTGCTAGTCCGGGATAGTCATGCATGGTCCACATTAGAATGCCTCTGATCAAAGCATTCTATCGACCTGTGTGTTGGCTCATATCCACCACTTCTATGCCAATCCACAATTGTTGTATCTCTTCCAATAGTGGAAGAAGATACACATACATATTCTTCACTTTATATCGCCCCGACACAATCAAGCTTAGCCATAGGTGCCCCTTCTTCGTAGTCAACCACGGGGGAATGTTGTAGTTGACGATGACAACGGGCCATACATTGTAAGATGTTGATCTTTGACCAAATGGATTTACGCCATCCATAGCCAAGCCTAAGAGCAAATTTTGAGCTTCCCTAGCAAAATCCGACCATGCTCCATCTATATGTTTCCAGGCTGCACAATCTGCAGGAATCCGTAGCACACCATCCGAAGATTTATTCTCCTCATGCCATGATGCTAGGGCGGCCATGGACTTACATTCGAAGAAATTCTTGATGCAAGGAAGCAGAGGAAAATGTCGCAAAACCTTTTGCAGAATTTTTGTTCCGTGGAGATCTACTCGATATCTCTCGGAATCACATTTCGGATACTTCTCCATGTCTATGTATTCCCCTCTGAAAAGAATGCACTCATTAGGAGAAGCGTGGATCGAATTGTAATCCATCTCCAAGTTTCGCAAAATCTTTCTTGCTTCCTCTCGGGAATCTGACATCACATTATCAGCTGGTAGTATGTGCTCTTTGAGCAATCTACACAACATAAAAGTAAAGTACAATTGTGTAAAAATCTATCAGATCATTATATATTTAGAGGTTTATTAAAGAACTAATTGTAATAGATCACCTGAAAAGTGCTGTGACGCTAGTGTCACTCCATCCAAACTTTGCCTACATGTTGAGAAGAACCAGGAGTGCTTTCAATCTAGACACACGTGCTCCATTATACAATGGCGTATCGGCTTCACTTTTCATATCATAATAGATAATCCTTTCTGAATCCATGATCGTCTCGATCATTTCATCAATCTCGGGCTCAAACATTGCCTCATTGGGAATGTGGTCTGCATGATCATCCCACGAGCTGTCAGAGGCTACATCTTGTGGCCTCACATATGCTGCTTGACCAAAGCGCCTGCGAACATGTCTATTGGGTTGCAAGATTGCTGCCTGTTGGCCAGCATCAAAGTCCGACGAGTTATAACTGGCAACAACTAGATCTATAATAGATGGATCGAACCCGCCAAATTCACGAACGTGCTGCAAAGAAACGCGTCTTGTCCGTCGCATAGCATGCTTGCATTGATTACAAGGACATAAGATCCTCGTTGAGAGATAGGTGTTTCGGTTGGACGGCCCCACATCCTCGTCACTACTCATAATGAGGGTAAAAATCTTATAACCTGGACAACAAATTTAATCTTCTATTGGCATTCTTCGTCTCTTATCTCTCTCTCTCTCTCTCTCTCTCTCTCTCTCTCTCTCTCTCTCTCTGTTCACACTGTAAACTACCTCACATTCTCTAGTCATGTCCAATCCCCGCACACCTCGTCCTAGAGGTGCACGGAGATCAAAACCACCGGGTTATAATCTCGTCTTTATTGGTCAATGCCTATATTTATGGGTACAAGAAATCTACACACCCACGTCTACATGATAGTGCATGTAGTGGACAAAACCCCTTTGCGTCTTCTCTGGCTGTAGCATTTCACAGCTGTACAAAATCCTCTTCGAAGCCGGCCCAACCGCCACTCCCTAGGTGATGGGATAATCCTGTCTTCATGCAAAATCTTGCTGTGTCACTTTGCTGCCACCACCTATCTGGATTGGTCGTCCTCTCCTCTCTGATACCCCTCCACTCCTGTCTTTCATGCCAGTCAGGTTTGGCATCTGTGCATCTGACCTCCGATGCTTCATGTAGTCACGCATACGTCTCCTCATCCAAGCATCGTCTCTGGTATCGGGGAGGAGAGGACAACCAATCCAGACACGTGGTGGCAGCAAAGTGACGCAACAAGAGTTTGCATCAAGAGGGGATTATCCCCGATGCAGCGTCGCAATAAGATAATCCTTAGAGGCTTTATCCCGATCCCTCCAAGAGACCATGACAGACTGCAGTGTGTCAAAAAACCTGTTTACACAACTGTTGTATGCGGCCCATCACTGGCTTCCCCTTAGGGGTCATAATGATCTCATCGGACATACGATTGATGAGGTAGGCGTATCACTTTGACATGTCCCTCCCGTGAACTATAGCATGTCAAACGCGTAGGCAGTATAATCCTTCGGTGTACTCAAAATAAACCTAAATCTAATCTAGTCTAACTTAAATAAACCTAAATCTAATCTAACGTAAATCTAAATCTAACCTTATCTTAAACGATAAAAAGAGGAAAATGGTATAATCTTTCTATCACCCAAGTGTGGTAGATTGGTTATGCCATTTTCCTCTTTAATAACAGGTAAATAACGTAGATAAACCTAAATCTAATCTAATATAATGTAAATCTAAATCTTACGTAAATAAACCTAACTCTAATCAAACGTAAATCTAACTAAAAATAAACCTAAATCTAATCTAATTTAACTTAAATAAACCTAAATCTAATCTAACGTAAGTCTACATCTAACCTAATCTTTAACATCTTTTGGGATAGTTTCGTGCGACGTTAAAACTCTCTTCTTCTCGTGTATGTGTGTGTGTGTGTGTGTGTGTGGGTGTGGGTGTGCCAATAAAAAGACAAAAATGGTATAACCTTTCTATCACCCAAGTGTGGTAGATTGGTTATGCCATTTCCCTCTTGAATAACAGGTCTTGAGTTCAACTCCTCGTCGGCTAGATCTTTCAGGTCTCTTGAATTAGTTTCCTACGATGTTAAATTCAACTCTCTTCTTCTCCGGTGTGTGTGTGTGGGGGTGTGGGTGTGTGCTCGCCAATAAAAGGAGAAAAATGGTATAACTTTTCTATCACCCAAGTGTGATAGATTAGTTATGCCATTTCCCTCATGAATAACGGGTCTTGAGTTCAACTCCTCATCGACTAGATCTTTAAGGTCTCTTGGGATAGTTTCCTACGATGTTAAGACTCTCTTCTTCTTCTTCTTCTTCTTCTTCTTCTCTCTCTCTCTCTCTCTCTCTCTCTCTCTCTCTCTCTCTCTCTCTCTTCCTCTCTCAATGTGTGTGTGCATTCTTTGTTTATGCATGTGTGTGTGCGTTTTTGGTTTATGCATGCTCTCTCTCTCTCTCTCTCTCTCTCTCTCTCTCTCTCTCTCTCTCTCTCAATGTGTCTGTGAATTCTTTGTTTCTACATGTGTGTGTGCGTTTTTTGTTTATGCATGTGCTCTCTCTCTCTCTCTCTCTCTCTCTCTCTCTCTCTCTCTCTCTCTCTCAAAAACACAATGTGTGTGTGTGGGTGTGTTGTGTGAGAGAGAGAGAGAGAGGGAGAGAGAAAGAGGGGAAGGGAACATGAGAGTGAGAAGAGGGAAGGATAATACCTGGCTCTCCTTCCTCTCCTCATGTGTGTGTGTGTGTGTGTAGAGAAAAAAGAGAGAGAGAGAGGGAGAGCGCGCGTTACCTTTTCTTGCTTGAACGCGCGCCGAAAACTCAGATCTGAGATCTGAGTTTTCGAACACTCTCAGTTATTTGTTTTACCCCTGATGGCGTCGCTACTATGAGCGTCGCTAAGTTACTTATAACTTAGCGATGCCTATAGCGACGCCGTGGTTTTTCACATTTGAGCGCCGCACTACGAGCATCGCTAATATTAAGTACCTCTTGTAGTGTTTCTCTTAAGACTACTCCTTCCTCCTCTCAATCTACTCTCATACCCCACTAGCTCTCACCATCTTCAACGGTGTGCGAGGTCTTGGGTCTGAGATCGTGAGGGAATTGATGTTGTGTTTAATAAGTGTTTTGCCTAGTGCTTGAAGTTTCCATCTTCATTGCACTAGTTAGTATTTAAGGAACATAAAGAATTGTATTGTAAAATGTCTCTCTTGATGGGAGAAACCATAATACAAAGCCTTTTGGAGGGGGGACCAACTCCATATAAATCCGGTCCTCAACTGTTGTCAATAGCTTAATTTCTCTCTCTTTTGAAGTATTGTTCATGCTATCTAACTAGGTGCTATGATTTTTGTTGCTCTCTCTCCACCCAAGCACTCTTGTTACGCTCATTAGGAATCTATTCTTATGAAATGCTCACTATGTTCATGCTATTTTCCGCTACACACAAGTTACTAGGCCATTAAATGTTACACCTTGCTTCTCAAGCACAAGAGCAAGAGAGAGCCTTCGCCCCCTTTGCTTCTCCTTCTCGAGAGAGAGAGAGATCCACTTTGGTTCTCAAGCCCGAGAGAGAGAGAACCATCCTTTCTTCTTCTCCCCCTCTTTGCCTTGCTAACCCTCGCTTAACACTCATTCTTTCCTTCTAAACATAGCCTCTACCGCGCTGAAGTGCCCAAAACGTTTCCCCGACCACACAGTCATGGCAACGTGACTCACATGGCGTGGGAGTAGCATCGGTGATGTGGCAGTTGCCGGCGGGGTTGAGCATCACGGAATGTTGCAAGCATGGCACCAAACATGGTTGCCTCTGCATGCTGACCATTTTTTTCTTCATGCTCGTCCTCATTTGAGCCTCATAGAAGGCGCTGTGAATTCTTTCTCTCTCCCTTGTGCCCTCGCTAGCTGCCGCCCGCCACGCTTTCTTTATTTCCTCCTCCACACCTTATACTCAAACTCGGAAGCCATTGGTTGCCATGCCCTAGAGTTTCTTGGGTGGCCTTCGAGAGGCCTCACTTGTTTAGGTCATGGGCCAGTGGCCGTTTGCTTGGCAGGCGATTTCCCCTTTGTGAATATGGGCGGCATCTCGACCCTTAGATTCATAAAGGCACCACATTTGGCATGCATATCAAGCAAGGCATTGTTGAGCATGGCATGGTAATTCAACCCTGCCAAGCACAAAATCTTCCTCCAACAGCCCTTGACTAACAATATCATCGTGAATTTTGCTGCTATTTCAATTTCTCGGATAGTGCCACAGGCCTTTAACATGCAGGCATAGGTGATTGCATTTTGAGAGAGGCCTTCAACTTCTCTTCTACTTAGGCCATAGCCATGTTGGCATTTCTTGCTATCAGTAATCTCCAATAAATAATATTCTTGTCAGACACAACATATTAACGAAAGCATTGCCTGTCACAACACATTTGGCATTCATATCGGCTAAGGTACTGTCAAGCACGACAACTTCCCTTTTAGCTAAAATTTCATTAAGCACTTACTGCACGATATTCCAAAACGTGGTTGAAGCCCATAAATTCTCAAATGGCACTTTGACTGATGCAACCAAATCGATACAGAACTGGCCCCCGGTGAAACTTAATCTGCTAATATCTCGGCATCCAGAGCTTTGATTGACGATTTGAAAAGACCGACATGCTTCACAAAGTGACTACTTCAAGCCCATGCATTCATTTCATTTTTGTCCCATCAACTACAGTTGCCCAATCTGGTATGGGTCTCCATCAACTTAAACCTCAATCTGCCATAACGTTTGCACCATAGCTCCAATCAACGAGCTGTAAAGACAAACTGGTAGAGCACTTCAAGCACTACAGTTCTAGATCATGATCTCCCATCTATGCTCACTTCAAGCATACTCCTTTTGAGCATCATTAAAGCATCTATTGGCCCTTTAAATCCATATCTGACATACATAATTGTAAAACTAGCTTGTTAGCAAGCCCCATTAGGAAACATTTGGACTCAAAAATGGGCCTTGTAAGAAATGCAAGGTCAGGTTAGAGAGAGATCATAAAAAGTCCCTAATTTCAGTTTTGATATTCACTTTCAAAAAAACTAGGATATCAGATTTGGGGGGTACGTTTATTAAAACTCTCAAAAAGTGCTCAGACAATGATAACATACGACGGCTCTGAATTGAATGCCGATTATCTCAATCTTTTGGATTTTTCAAAACTAAGATTTGGCGCTCAACGAGGTGCATTGAATGTTATTCTTCTTCTCAGTTTCGCGTCTCTCTTGCTTTCCACCTGCGCGCAATCTCTTCCCTTGAGCTCTCTTCCATTTGCTCCACTCTTGCGCTCTCCTCTGTTTTGAGCTTTCTCATTCACCAAGTCGTCTCAATGTCATTATCATCTTCACACAGAACTCAAACGAGCAGTCAAAATGATGTGTATCATATGCATATCGAACTGTCCAGAGAATACAAGCCCCTCCAGAAGAAGAATAAGCGAGGCATCCTTTCCGAAGCTTCAAAAGAGAACTTCAGACTTCAAGGTAAAAAAAGCGTCGATCTTTGGGTGGATGGCAGGATGTATCCTGAGCATCCTATCACCAACTCAAATCCACCATTCAGAAACATAACGTCATTGCTGAACTACGTAGGAGACGGTTGTTCTGGTTTATATGGCTACACCAAGCATTCGGAGGCCAGAAATGATATTCTTAAGCTTGAGAGAGACCTTGCACACAAAGAAAACTTTTGCTTGAAGCAAAATGTGACAGAGTACGCTCAGCAACTAAAAGGAAAGGACAAAAGCATCACGCAGCTCACGTAGCAGCTCAGAGAAAAAAATATTGTCTTGGATCCTCGGTTAAGAGAACGACGCTTACGAGACATTGAACAACTGAAGGTTGGTTCTGGGGGTTTGAAGAAGAGGGTTAAAGCAATCAAGTAAGATTATCATTCAAGCAGTTTTAATTCATCTTTACATTTGTAGTTTTATATCTTACTTTTCATATTTATGCTTAGATCATTGCTACATCCTCAGTCAAATATTGACAGCAACACACCAACTTCTTCAATTCCTTATCATACTAAAACGCAAAGATGTCGCCGGACTTTTGGACGCTAAGTGCTACTGCAAGATTGTTGCTAAGCAACTAGACACTCTTTTGAAACAGAATCAACTCCAAGCATGTGATGTTCAGTCAATTCTGGATGAAGCCGGAATATCGAACAAAGGTTATTCTACAATTTTTAGGTATGTTTGGTGTTTGAATCAATTGTCTTCACCTGTCAAATCAAATGTCTGCAATTTTTAGGTATATTGGGTATGTGTAGCATTTGAAAACTTGGAAATATACTTAATTTTCTGTTTATATAACTATGCAGCAACAAAGTAAGAAGTTCAATCTCAAGCACACGTTGCTGCCAAGTCCTTTCTCCATTCGAAAGACAAGACTGGAGGTCAACCAGGAAGTGCTTCGGACATTGGGCACTCCTTTTCACATTGAAGCAATGTATAGATCGCCTTCAGCAGAGGAAGTGGTCTATGACAAATACAATAATATAGTTTATGATTTAGTAGCTTTGCAAACATATATTGTTCAATTGTTCGAGGTTTCTCAAGAGGAATGCAATGGAGTTTTGAAGTTTGTGCTTAAACTGGATGAGTGTGAGCTAGTGAAAGAGACAAAGGTTGAGCGTGTCACAATAACACTTATGAATAGAGCATTAGATGAAATCATTGCTTCAGACGACCCTAGAAACTTTAGCGTGCAATCCGAAAAAAATATTTTCTTATTAGCCACATTCAAGGTTTGATATCAACAAGTTTTTGCTTTAAAAAATGGTTAGACATGTTTCGTTTGATTGGTTTAGTTTTCTCATTTCAGGTGCCTGCAGAGAATTTTCGATATTCTTAACTGGATTTTCCATGAAACAGGTATTCCTGAAGTCATGAGCGAACAGAGAAATGGAAAGACACTCGATGTATTAGGCATGGGTTCATACACAGTAGAGTGGCATATGGCTGGAGATCTCAATACCCTAAAGTGTATGTACAACATCTCAAAAGGAGCAACAACTAAAAGCCCTTGTTTTTATTGCATGGGAGGAGTCATTGGTCTTGACAAAAGAAATTGGAGGAGAGCACCGGATAGGCACTTGCAGGACCCTAACTTCCGCCCAGTGTTGGATATTCCACTATTTAGAGTACATATTTTCACGATGCATGCACTCTGCAGAATCATTGAGAAACTTATGTTTCTGTACATTTGTTTTTCTTGGACCACTCGGCCAGCATCAACAAAACAAAGGTCTATATTATCATTGGAAACAGTTTTCTCATATATGGGCTTGCATGGAGGACATGTGAAAATAGAGAAGGACGAGAAGAGGTCTAAGAATGGTCGAGATGTGCCAAAGAAGTTGTCTATTGGCGGTGTGAAAGCCCGTCTCTTCTTGTCGATGCCAACAAGTGGCAGACAATGCAAAAGCCAAAGTGCTCAGGAAAGATTGACATTGAGATACAACCGGTGGAGAAACCTACACAATGCAGTGGTTGACCACGCAGACAATGGTGCAGCAAGGACTCGCAAAGCGAACGTGTGGAAAAGTTTGGATTCCATATTCAAGTTTTGTGAGCTCAATACTTGGAGAGATATTGACTATACATTGTTTCAAGACGCTCTGGAGACGTTCCACAGGTCTTTCATAGCTGCATGGACAAATCAACACATAACTCATTACATGGTATATTACTTTATTTGATAAAATTGTGATTATTTATTTACATATAAACAATAGGCTGGTCTTTTTTGCAGCATATCATATGCAACCACATGCCTTGGTTTGCTAAGCAGTATGGTAGCTTGGCTATGTGGTCTACACAAGGTATGGAGAAAACTCACTACCAAGCCCGTACTGGCTATTTCAGCCACATTCACCACGGAGGTGGTGAAAACAAAGCCAACAGTTTGGACGAACTACATCAATGGACTTATCGAGAACTAATGCATAGAATACACCGAAAGGAATGTGTCAAAGATAGTCATATTGGCCAAGCAATGAGATTAGCAAGCAAACGACGAAAGAAGGAAATATGGGAGGCATCTTCTGCGGCATCGCGGCATGCAGAGTGGCGACTTCAAAAAGAACGCATTGGAAAAACTTGGGCAACTCCGACCCAAGTTCTTTGAGACTTCCTAAAGATAGCACATTGTAACACAATATAATTTTTTGTGCCAAGAGAAGACAACCATTCACAAAAGTGAGAAACATAATGTACTCATTGTTTTGATAGAAAATGTACTATTTTTTAGCATTGACAATATACATTGGAGCTTCTCTAGTCTTCATCTTCGTCAGGAAAAGTTACAAAATATTCTGGCCTTTTTGCCTGCTGTGTGTTATCGTCTTCTTCTTGCCTTGGTCTTTTGAAACCTAGTCCTGCAGGTTCGTTTGTCGACAGTACATTTGTCTCCACCTCCACAGCCACAGGAGACATTTCTTCAGTAGGCAAATGCGCAATTGGTTGTTTATTCCAAAACATAGCATGCTTGTCATACTCTAGTAATTGCACAGGTTCAGTGATTCCGCATGCCAAACCATATGCTGCTTGGGTCAAAAAATAGCGACTACGCAAACCATACATTCCTAGCCCTTGGCCAAACATATACAATGCTACCTTTTTTTCTAAAAGCATTATTTTATCTGCGTTTCACCTAATGACGGCCCCTCCTAAATATCTTGAAAGTGTCTTCAACGTCATCAAGGGTAGCTCCGTGTTGTCATTGGAGAAGGACGAATGGAAGACCAAAAAACTCGGATACTTAAGATTCTTTAAGTATTGGCCGAGAGAGGAATTCTTCCCTAAATCTCCCATGCTTCGTCCACGAGAGCGAGGAATGAAGTTATCATCATAGACCACCAACTGCAACAAATTAAAGTTATGAAATGAGATAAGTAGAAACCAAAAAGGTAAGGCAAAAAAAAAAAATATTACCTTCTGGTTTTCATCTTCCTCAAGTAAGTCTTCATTCCATAGGTTGATGCCGCTCTGACCTTCGGTGGGCGCATTGGAGGTTGAGGCCAAAGATGATGAAGAAGTGCTTGCCTTACCCATTTCTTCAATCCCTAGTCTTTTTTGCACCTCCATGAACTCCTTTTCTATTGGAAGCATGCGCTCATACCTAGCAACATCATTGTCCACACTGGAGGAAGGCAAAGGAGCGCCTAATTTCCTAAAGAAGCACCGTTTCATTGCTGGTCTATGGTCACCGCTTAGAGAGAAGGTGAAGGGAAGGTTTCCTGCAACATATGATTTGGCAGTCGAAGTAGCCCGCCTTAAAGACAAGAAGATGCACATGCAAGCAAGAGTAAATGAGTCAGAGGAAACAAGCTCGGCCCGACCAACCCCAATGGCTGCAACAGCCAATCATAGAGTCCAACCACAAGAGGCATCAGAAGAACAACAAGACCTGCTGAGTTGCATCACCCCCCAACTAGAGAGTTTATATGTGCATCTGGTGCAGCAAGGGCATGCATCTGGCAGAAACCCAGAACAAGGAAGGGGACAACGAAGGCAGAACAAGTGCACTTGCGTGGTCAACGAACTCATCCTCATCTACATGGGCATCTATAACAGAATACTTGTCGTGCTCAGGGTCAATGACAACATCATCCTCTTTGAGATTTTGTGCCACAATGGCAAGGCAATAGTCCTCTTGAGGGTCAAAAAGCTCCATAATGTCGTTAAGCATGACATACTGCAAATCACCAATAGGTATGGTAGGTAGAACACTAGTAGGCAAAGCATCCTCCTGAAGCTGGACTCCCTCTGAAACCTGCAAGGTAAGGGTTCCCCGAGACTTGGGCTCTTGACCCTTCCCAGTCTGATCCTCTAGCGAGGCCTCTGCAGCATCAACATGCTCATCCAAAATTAAATGCAAATATAAAATAAAACCTGCATAATATTCAGCCACTCGACACTTTCAGTTATGAAGTGTACACTTGTAGTCTGTTATCCGCAAGTGCATTGACAACTTAAGGAAACTCCTAGAAAATATGGGTTTCTTTGAGGAGTCCGAATTGATATCCTTCATGTGAACAAAACGAACTCCTTGTATCTCAACAGTGCCACCGGACGTTTGTTGCTGGTAGGTCTGCTCAAAACCTGATAGGTAATGTTGCGCGGAGACAATCCACTCATGCAAAGAAAATCTGGATTGAACATCGGCCTGATCTCTAGCTCGCGCTGCTGAAGCCCAATGTGGTATAGAAAATGAGATAGTTTGTCTTGGGGGGCATCCTGAGAGCAAGGCACTTCCTCCTCTGCTTCAACATTGAAGGGGTCCATAACGGAAATTCAAAAGCGAAGATAGAGGAGAGAGCACAACAACCAAACAAAAGGAAAATGGGGGAGCAAGTCATATTTATAGTACTCCCGAGGACATTGATGACATCAATTGACGTGCATCATGAGTCGCCGTGATGATTACGCCACATGTCAGCCGCGTGGAAGGGTCGTGCCACAACGCAAAACAGGTGCCACCACTCCATAGAAGCACAGCCATCGCGTTTTGGCGCGACAACTTCTTGTCGCGTCACAATGCGATACGTACAATCCAGAGTACTCAAGAACGCTCGTATCACGTTGTCACGCGACAACTTCTTGTCGTGTCACAAAGCGGTACGGGCGTTCCTGAGTACTCTAGAACGCCCGTATCGCATTGTTTCGCGTTACCTTTTTATCGCGCCACAGCGCGATACTTGTGGTCAAACTAACCGGGACCATACTTATCGCGTTTTGACGCGACAACATTTTGTCTTGCCACAATGCGAAGACTGCAATTTGGAACCATCAGGGTCCGCCTCCTCGTGTTGTGCCGCGACATACCGTTGTTGCTAGGGCAACCCGTTGGGGCGCTTCTTTCCTCGTAGTGCCACACCGCGAATAGGTAGTGCTACTACTTTCGGCACCACCAATATCGCGTTGAGTCGCGATGTGCCACGTGGCGCGTAATCATTATCCTCGCACGCTTCCCGTCACACCTCGCAATGTCATGATTCATGGAGCCACCTCTTCTCCTGATTAAGATGGAATTACACTTATGCCGCTAATATAAACAACCCCCCCTTTTTTTTCTCATCTTTTTTTCCGAAGTGCAATGGGGTGCTTGCACGAGGCCGTCGAGGATTTTTTTGTAGAGCTTTTCCAGGACAGCTACATCCTCTCGGCCCATGCCCATAGGGCAACATTGATGCCGCGAGACATCAACACACTTCGCCTTCTCAGGTTCAGGTATGACAAAACAATATCGCCTGCCGGTATTTCAGAACCAAAAGATGGACAATATTCTTAGAATACCACCTATTGAGAAGGTCAAAGTTTATGAAGTGTCTACACAAATTCATCGATACACCACCCGTCTCAACACTGAGCGGGACACAACACAAGACGATAGTGAAAGATTGAAGAAGTTACGCACTGAGATGATGGAGGAACAAATGGCAGATGCCATGAGCGACGCAAACGCTGATGATTTGTCATTGCTGTTACCCTATTTCGATGTTGGCCTTCTTCTGTGGGAACGTATTCTGTATTTTCCCTATCAAGTCCAGGAGATTGCAATTTTACAGAACCGGACGAGGGGACTCATTTTGACACTTGTTTATAGATTTGTATCTTAATAAGTTAGTAGCTATGTTAATAAACATGATGTTCTTAACGCAGGTAAGAAATTTGGCAAATTATTCAGAGACTGATGTTTATTCATTTAGAAACAGAATGATTGAAAACTTGATCAATTGCGCGACCATACGTCCAGACGGAGCACGTGATGCTTTTGTCCCGCAAGCACCAAGTCCCATGCCTAGGCCTCCGTGGACAAGATACCCCTTTGCCATACCAACACAAGAACATATCAATATCTCCCCAGATGCCTCCCCAACCCAAGTTCCCACGAGCTCTCGTCCTCAATAAACAACTCTAGAACCCTCAAACCCCCCACCCAGCACCTCTCCTACTCATGAAGCAGCTCTAGAGTCCCCAAACCAAAAGCCACCACCTCTCCTCAACCTCAACCAACAGCCCCCACATCACCGCACGCACAAGATTAGAAAGAGTATATGAAATGTACTTTTGACAAATTGATTACAAGCAATGGATCGAAATTTGACTTTTGTTTTGATTATGATTCAAAGTTTACAAAATGTTGTGTACAGCTTTCCAAAAAATTGGGAGAGTGAGGATCCAATAGTGTTTGGTAATGTAGCGAGCTGCCTCTTTGAGAATAGTATTTGAATCATTATGTACAGTTAGTTCACTATTTCAAGTCTGTCATTGGTAATTTGTGTACAAAGAGTCATATTTTCTTGTCTGTAAGGTACCTGCAATTACACGTACGCGATAAGACATTGGGATACATGAGCACGATAGAAACATTAATGTATAAAAGTAATACATGTAGCTTAGTACCTTTCGCATGTTACACTTGAAAACAAATTTTGAAGCAAATTAAGATCGGACTCATTTAACAGATCCTCTCGAACCTGTCTTAAAGTGACATTTGATCTGACCACGATAACTGTAAGCAAATAATTTGAAAACCATATCTCGATCGACATCAAGGGATTAAAAGCATTGTCACTTAAATCTTGATCCATAGCTACCAACTGACCATTCACTCGATGCCACCTCATGTAGTAGAAAGAAACTATAAAATTATGTGATGCTATCATACACTTGCACACAACCGAGCGCTTGTCAACTTTACACAAAATGCCTTCAAAATCACTGACATCCCAATTATCATCCAAAAAATCAAGCCAAGTTTGGGATTTGCAGATGAACATGGTTTTTGTTTTTCTAACCTCCTCATCGTGGAAGAAATCTATAAAGACATGTAATGGCATAAATAGACTAACTCGTACTTGCCTATTTGCAATGTTTGGTTGCAAACACTTCAAAATTTCCTGATGAAGCTTGAGTCTAAAACACTCAGAGGTTTCTAAAGTTGGAACTGGCCACTTTGGGGAATCTCGTTGGGGAAGAGGGAAAGGTTTCAAAGTGCCAAATCCATGGACAGAGCAAGGGGCGTTGTAAAAGTAGTCGTAACAGAAAACTCCCGTCTCTGCGAGAGCTCTTCTCGCACTAGTTCTGTACATATGTTCTCCCACCGAAGCATGAAAAGCATCAAAAATACCAATTACGCACTCAAGTGGTTGCCAGTCTTCTTTGTTAGAAGGATAAATATCTGCAAAAACAAAAGATAAGAGAATGGTCACAAGAAATAGTCAACAAAATAACTTGAAGGATCTTTAAAGATATTTTGGCAATATAGTAGTCACACAGTTTGGTCTATAAGCAAGAAACCCCAAAGGTGAATGTTGTATTCGTAGTTCGGAGTGCATATATGCATGCTCAATGAGCACCTCTTTCACTGTATTTCCCGTTTGAGACAAGCGAAAATCTTTCAAACGTCCTTTGTAGCTGTTGATGAATTCATTTTCGATCCGTTTTCTTCTTCTTGTTTGAAGCAAAACCCAACTACCAATGGTGACTGTGGTAGACATCCAGCGACCATGGTCTAAGTCAAAGCTATTGAATAGTTCCACAGATTTAACAGAGGCGGATGGTCGTCGTGGTCGTCTTCCTTCCATCTCTGCTTCTATTAGCTGTGAAGTGACACTACGCAAAAATGATAGAAGAAAAGAGGCTCACTAGTTTACACAAGAAGTAGTAGCTTGAAAGTGTTCATCAAAAGGTGTGCCTCATTGAATGTGAGTTATGGCACATTCGGCGTTCGTCAGCCATGGCAGAGGAATAATTTGCACAAATCGTATCGTATCTTCTTATTCATATCTTTTTAACGAAAAAAAACTCTTTTTTGAAAACGCAAAAAATTGAGATAAAAATCAAATAAATTGGAGCTACGATTACGGTGGCTCAAGCTCTATTGGTCGAACAACATTCTCTCTCTAACGCCAAAAAGTCCCTTTTTGAGTCCAAACTTTTCCTTATGTCCACACTGATCATTAATCAAGTAAGATGCAATTAAGCTCAATGTGCATCTTCATGGTATCTTTCTTAGCATGGGAGCGGAGCTGCACGTCATCCACCCCCTCTGAACCTGCACAAGCTCCGGTCTATGCCAGATGCACTTCAATCTGCATGTGTTATAGGTACCTTAAGCTCTTTTCTATCATCAGAGTCACATACTAGGAAAAATATTTAAAAAATAATATAAGGCTTATACCCTATCATCGATGTTCTAGCTTAATCATTAGGTTGCTACCCCCATAAAAAATCTTTGAACCGTATCTGTCCTATCTCCAAAGCATTCACATTAGGATCGAGAAAGTTGGACTCACTTTTGGGCCTTTCAGTTCTAGAGAGAGAGTAGCGCTCGACCAATGAGGAAGAGGATAACGTTACGTTGAAAATCAACATTTTGGAGCCAAGCTCTTTTAGAAAAAATGGAGAAAATATTATTTTTGTTCATCAAATTGTACAATTTCATGCTTTCAAGGCATAAATGCCATAAGTCATACTAACTCTGTACCGACGAATTTCAGAACTTTCATTGAAGAATCTATCTAGTATCTATGGTCCCGCCCAAATATGACTTTGAGTAGCTCTACTTACCTCTCAAAACTTCTTCTCTTTTTCATATTTGCGGTTACCTTTTTGTGTATTCTAGTGCATACCATGACTACTTCTCGAAGGCCTAGCACTACCATTGACTCTGTTAGCATTTTTAATAGTTATACTACAGATGATCAAGCATGGATACCATCTCGAATAACTATCGGAAGTTGGATTCTACTGCAAACTAGGAGGAGGAAGAGGAGGCAACACAATGATTTTGTGGAGGCTTTCAAGGGACAAGTTAAAGATTTTAAAGTGTGTACAGAAAGCAAGCGGGTGAAAGAGGTCCTCATACAACATGCTTTCCAGCATGCAGACTTAAGGTTGCAAACATCTCCTCCTAGTTTTGCACGGCATCAACCCAACTTTAAGTTATTTTGAGCACTCACTTAGTGCATGATTATATTCGAAGATTAAGTGGTGGATATCATCTTTGGTATGTTTCAGATATTTATCCATCGAATAGGACAGATTGGCAACCAGTTGAGAGCATAGTTGGGATTTTTGATGCTTTCCATGCATTTATTGGTGAGGAAATGTACCGAGGAAGACAACACAAGGAACTTGCAGATAATGGAATATTCTTTTAGGGTATGTCATATTTGGAACCGAGAAGTTCCTTGGGTTGGGGTCATGTAGCTCCTTTGTCACTTCCATCCTTTGACAGCAAGGATTGGTCTTTGCCAGCTTCGCAAACTAGTGAAAGCTTTAGGAATAAGTTGTTTCAAGATATACAAAAGTCCCTCAAGTATTCAATTGCCACAAAAATAGTTCGGCTCGCACTATTTATGCCTCTTGAAGTGTTTGTAGATTTCTTCTTCGATGAGCAAATAAGAACTACCGCAACAATGTTCATTTGCAAGTGTGAGAGTTGTTTGGACTTTTTAGATGATAATTGGGATATGAAACAATCACAAGGAAAAATCTGTATTTTGCAAAAGAAGTCCATTATTTGCAAGTTCATTATAAGCTCTCAAAATTTTATAGTGTCATTTTACTATTTTAGATATCATCTTCTTAGTGGGAAGCTTATTCCACTCGACCAAGATACAAAGTCTAGCCTCGAGACTCAAACCTTTATCAATGGAGCTCTACTTTCGAGACAACCTACTTACTGTGATGGAGACAATGTCAAGCACAACTCTTGCACAACTCAGACTAGATCTTACATGTGAAGAACTTCCACTTTTGTCGGAATTGTATACATTCAGTCTCAACAACAGAAAGGTGCTTACTAAATGGATGAATTTTGATTGTCTTTAATACATTAAGACATAGAATCTAACTTTTTCTTCTTTTCAGATTCCAAGACGCAAGGAGAAAACAACATTGTGCAAGGAGTCAATCTCAAATACACTTCACTTAATTGCTTCCACCGGAAGCTAGATCACATACCTTGTGCACGCAATGAGCTTTGATGCCATGAAAACCATGATGTACACTTCAAAATGACTAATACAGAGACATTTTGTGCCACTCAAACAATGTTTAAAAAATGTACACTTTTCATTGTCTCAAAACTTTACAAATTGTGTTGTTCCTGTCAAGATGTATACAAATTATTGCTGCCTTTCCCTGCTACTACTGGTCCCCTGTCCTCTCCCCCGGTTTGTGCCACTGGTCCCCTATCCTCTCCCCTGGTTATTGCCACTACTCCCCTGCCCTCTTCCCCGGTTGCTACTACTTCTGCCTTTGGGGATGCTGGTCGCGGGCATCCTTTCACGTCGTTCAGAATCATGGACCTCTTCCATGGCTGCCCATGCATCTTGCACCTGTGAAGCTTCCCTCTCTTCTTGCTCTTGCCGTGGACGTGCAGCCCATTCCTCTACTTTTGCGGCGTCTGCATAATATTGATTTATTGCTTCTTGCATATTTTGTACCTCTTCTTGAGTCTGATTGTAGTGCTACGTCATTTCGTTAATGTGATCCTGTTCGAACTCCTCATCTCTCGCCCCTTCCTCTCTTATACGATTGTTTACCGAGATTATAATATGTTGGATGGCCATCACAGAAAAATGTCGCACATCGTTGGGGGTGTAGTTATGTAATTGAAGTTCTTGTAGAAGCGTGATAATAGGAAAGTAAGTAAAGATGTTTCTTCTTTTAATACAAACATTGCAGCAAACAAACAATGAAACAACACAATTACTTACGTTTGGTACATTCAAAATTCGGCTGAGGATCAACAAGGCATTCAAACCAGTTCGCGAGCCACAACTATAGTCATCAACCTGCGTGGGCATGGTTACCCGTTCGTGCCGGATGGTATTCCCTAGATCATGTTCTAACAAAACATGCTCTACACAGTATATAAATTTTTTTGTAGCACTACATACATAACCACTTGAGTCAGTAACATCTTTGCTCTTTTTTCCACCATGGAAGCGGAGCCGCATGCCATCGTATCACTTGCAGCTCCTAAGTTGATCTATCTTTCACAATTGTTGGTTGATATTGGCCATTCTCCTCTTTCTTGCACACCCTTGCGGTGTGATAACCGGAGTGCCATTAGTCTTGCAAAAGACTATGTTCAACATAACAAGTCAAAGCATATTGTTTTGCATTATCATTATACTTGGTATGAAGTACACAAAGATGGTATCATGATTGAACATTTTCTAAGTGACCAGATGATTGCAAACATTCTTACTAAAGGCCTCAACGAGTCACGCTTCATCCTCTTGCATTCGGAGCTTGGAGTTGCTTCGGCCTCACTCTTTCTAGATTATCCTCTTTGATATTATGCTAGCTTTGTACATATGACATTGTAATCATATAGGTACTGTGCATTGTGAACACTTGTACATTGTGACCTCTTGGACACTTGTATATTTATACATAGATATACAATGCACTTTCATATCAATATTGTTGGTTCATATTTTCATATTTGTATAGGGGCTGGGGTTTATTCCTTGAACTACCCAATGGTTTTTTCATCCAAAGCTAGAGATCTTTGTTTGAGTGGGGTTGTTGGAGTAATATATGGCTCACTCTACTCAACTTGGTTTCACCTATTTATATATATCTTGTCCTCAATATGAATGAGTCTTTTGGAGCATTCATGGTGTGTCTCTTGTCTCCTCTCTCTCTCTCTCTCTCTCTACATCTCAACAAGTTAATATAGCTCCAACATGGATGAGTGAATGAGAGGTTCTTATCTTCAATTTTGCACTTGTAAGAGTCTATGGAAGTTCTGAGGTTTCCATGGATGTGTTTGTGCAGTGAGGAATTGAGGGAAGAAGGTACGGCTTTTTGCAAGACTATGTGATGTTGTATCTATTGAGAAGACAGAGAAAGAGAAGAACAGAGAGATGACACACATGGAGTGCATCCCTAAAGTGTTTAGAATACGCACACAGAATGGTGAAAACAAAGGATCGTGAAATGTGATGGTGAATTGTGATGGCAATGTCAAACATAACTATAAGAGAAAATGAAAGGCAATCTGACTACAAGGGAAGTTACTGTTAGTAAACCTGTCCCATCCATGTCCGTGCGAGGAAAGAACATGAGAGATGATTATGTACGAGAGCGACGGGAGAACCTAAACCTTCTTCCTTCTATATTACTCCATGCAGGTTGATACTCTCGTTCAGCACAACAAAACCCTGGCTAGCTCATTTTTCGGATTGAGTATCTTGCTAAATATTTAGCGGCACCCAAGATGGAGCCCTACAATCAAGAGCACTTCAAGGAAGAGTATGCTAGTGATATGAGGAACACAGAACCCATCTCGCTTGCTCGACAAGGGCATCTGACAAAGCGAGCAGTTCTTGATTTCCTTGCAGTTCCCGCAAGGATACTAGTGGGGAGATCTTGAAGCCAACACAACCATCATCTTGCACACCATCATCCTCTACAAGATGTTTGGCATCGATGATTGAAAGCCCGTGCAAAAAATGTAAAACTACCTTAAGCTGCGGCGGTAGTGTGATCATGGTGGGTTGGTGCTTTACTATGGAGATGGAGGTCATCTCGGTGTCACTTTAGAAGCCTATGTAGCATTGTATCTTCTCCATGTCCCAAAAACAGATCTCATTCTTCAAAAAGCTTACACGTACATCATCAGACGAGGAGGTATCTTTAAAGTCCACATCTTCACCAAGATTTTTCTAGCTCTAATAAGTATCTATGATTGGAAAGGCATTCCTTCTCTACCCCCATGGGTTGTGCTCTTCCCTGGATGTTTCCCTTCAATGCATAAACATACATCCTATGTCGATGCTGAAACTATGGGGATGTCAAGGGCTCGCTCCAAAACTTGTATCATCGAAAGGATCTCCACATTTGAGAATCCCCCAGCTCAATAAAACCTTACCAACGACCCTCAACAATAGGCTTTGCATATTTCCATCACAATACATAAACCGCATAAGATCTTACATCAACCACTGAAACCCTTTTCTATAACTGCTACGGGAGTTTGTCTGATTTAACAGGCCCTCAAGAACTTACATCAAATATGCATGTGACAAAGATTGCAGAAAGAGTCTGCAACGAAAACCTATAATGCAGAAGAACCGACGAAGGTAGACCACCTTGCTGTCTGAACTAAATATCTCTCAAACTGTGGAAAATTTGCAGAAACTTCCTTCTTCAAAGTTGTAGACCATGTAAAAATTGTCGGGGATGGTGGGAATGGACATGAAATAAGCTATAAAAATCTGCAGCTTGTACTTCACGACCTACAGGGAGTTTGAGTGATGTATCTCAAAACTGGTGAAGATTTTGAGAAAACTTTCTTCTGCAAAGTTGAAGAGGACAAAAAATCGGTTAGGTAAATTGAGGAACGGCATAAAGATTTTTTGGTAGGCAAAAACAAATCGGCAAAAACGTACTGCAGTTTTTGTTGCTTCTCCACTTGCGTCCCTACTGAGCTCCAATGGTGCTCCCAATCCCTGAGCTCTGATACCAGTTGAAGTGCATGTGCGAAGCGTGTGTGTGTGTGTGTGTATGTGCAACAATGGAGAAGAGAGAAGAAGAAGAGAGACAAAAGTTTGGGTGGACTCCAAACACAATAGTGTTAGGGTTATGAGCCCTTACTCTCTTATGTAGAATGAATGGTCAGTGTTAGTTCCCCGTTAGTTTCCGGCCGTCCAACACTCAGGTGCGGCACATTGAGCTTTACCACCCCAACAACAATATCATAACATCATGAAACCATTATCTCAATCATTACAAATCAACGTGAGACAATATCATGGCATAATAACAAAAAGCCATAGAATAATAATCATTTCAATCATAACAAATATACATCATGAAACATTGCCAAGACATCATGTAACAAGCATCTAAATCATTGTGAGTCAATGTGAAATAGTATTATGGCATAGTGAAAAAAATCCACACAGCAATGATTCCTTAAAACATATTTTTTTTAAAATCATGGATTAATACCATGGCATCGTGGCCTAGCACCATGGTACAAGAATCATTGAAAATATTAAAAAATCATTACAAAATAATGATATGGAATAAAAACTATCTAGATCATAAGGAATCATTATGCAAGAACTTCATGGCATCATAAGATAAATCCATATAATAATAAACATAACAAAATATCATGAAACTATATCATGACAACATAAAACGGTCATCTTAATCATTACAAATGAACTTAAAACAACGACATGGTACAACAAATCAACTTCATGGAATAAAAATTCTTTCAATTATAATAATTCATCATAAAAAATACCACCATATTGTTGGAATTAGGATTGCAGAGAAACACGCACAGCTTGGAGAAGACAAAGGAAGCTCAAGGCACACAATAGAGAGTGTGTTACTTAGTGTGCAATGGAAAGATAGATAGCCCTAGAGTGATGGTCATATATACAATGCACGGGGGAAAAAACCTCCTAAAGAGGGAAAAAATGCCCCGGCGGTCCTAGTGTGTTCACACACATCACTACCACATGTATATGGTAACAAATCCCCCCTGGAGTGATGCGGTGAACGAGAGCTGGCACATGAGTAAAGGGAAGTGCCATGCCCTGAGGATAGGATCAGTCCACAAAGGGGAGTAAGCCCAAAGCTTTGCGGAAAGCTTCAAGCTTCTCACGAGACAATGCCTTTGTGAAAAGATCTGCAAGGTTGTCCTGTGTTGGCACATAAGCCAAGATGATCTCTCCTCCTGAGAGCCTCTCCCTGACATAGTGGTAATGCACCTCAATGTGCTTTGTGCGAGCATGAAAAACTGGGTTCTTCACAACTGCCAATGCGCTCTGACTGTCAGTGTAGATAGTGTTGGCAATGTCCTGTCCAACACCCAAATCAGCCATAAGGCGTCTGAGCCATACACACTCAACCGTAGCTGTGAAGACTTCCCTGTACTCAGCCTCACAACTCGAAGTGGCCACAGTAGGTTGCTTCTTACTCAACCATGATATACATGAACTTCCAAGCATGAAACAAAAACCTAATGTGGAAACTCGCGTGTCAAAACAACCAGCCCAATCTGAGTCCGAAAAAGCATGTAAGTCTGGCGGCAATGATCCCCCCTTGGGATAAAACAAGCCAAGATGTAAAGTGCCACTAAGGTAGCGGAAAATCCAATGCACATAGAAAACGCACAGTAGTCATACGACAAGTGGGACAAGAAGTCTCTTCATAATCAATGCCTTTTTGTTGTGCATAACCCTTTGCAACAAGTCGAGCCTTATGGCGATCGATCTCACCATCCGGCTTGCGTTTCAACTTGTAAACCCACTTCGTACCAATGGACTTTTTGCCAGGAGGCAAATCACATAAAGTCCATGCATGTGTCATTTTCTATAAGTGCATCATATTTTGATTGCATGGTAGCCATCCAATTTTTTGAATTCTGTGCTTCATCTAAAGACAGAGGCTCCTCAACATCATGTAAGCTAGACACAGCCAAAGCATAACAATCTGATGCATAAGATGCATGGCGAGAGCCTGAACGAGTACGACTAGACAAAGGTGCATCCAATTTACTGTCACGCAAAGTGTGTACCAGCCATTTTGGCATACCTCTAGCCTACTCATTTTCAGCCCTTTCCTCATCAAGTACATCATGTACATCTGCATCAGTAATAGGCTGATCTGTAACATTTTCAGAAACCCCCATAGGCTGTACATTTGCCTCATTGGAACTTACATTCGTATTTCCACCACTGAAAAGAGGCAACAAAGTGTCATAAATGTCATGTGAGCTTACATTACTATCTCTAGTACATGACAGCAAGGGCTGAACAGAATCTTCCACAAACACTACATCCCGTGAAACCAGAATACGTTTTGTTTGTGGATGATACAACCTGTATCCTTTGCTTTCAGTACTATAACCAACAAAAATACATTTGACAGCCTTATCATCCAATTTTTTGCGCTGCACTTGTGGCACCAAAGCATATGCCAAACAGCCAAAAACACGCATGTGCTCAATAGAAGGCTTTCTATCATGCCATGCTTCATATGGAGTAATAGACTGCAAAGCTTTCGTAGGACACCTGTTAAGTACATAACTGGCACACATGATGGCCTCAAGCCAAAAAGAATGCGGTAAAGCTTGGCTTTTGACCATACATCGTGCCATTTCCGTCAGTGGCATGTTTTTCCTCTCAGCAACACCATTTTGCTGAGGTGTATAAGGCACTGCACATTGGTGTTTTATCCCACGACTAGCCAGAAATGCATTAAATTCATGAGACATATACTCCCCCCCTCGATCGGAACGGAGGGTGCCCATAGTACATTTCGAGACATTTTCAGCCATAGCCAGAAATTGTTTGAACCACATAAAAACTTCAGACTTCGCTTTAAGCGGAAATACCCATGCATGCCTGGAGTAATCATCAATGAAAGTCACGAAGTACAGGCGATTGCCTAAGGACGGAGTTTGCATGGGCCCACAAACATCACTATGCACAAGCTGCAACCTGCATGTGGCCCGAACTAAACCATCCTTTGGAAATTTAGAATGCTGCATCTTACCCAAAATACAGCCTTCACAAACATGTTTGATAGGTGCTTCAAGAGGCAGCAAAGAAGCAACCATATCAGATTTCTGCAAACGCAGCAAACTGGCAAAATTCAGATGACCAAAACGTGCATGCCAAAGTTTTGCATCTGAAATAGCCCTTGAATCTGCAACAACATTTGCAAAATTTTGTCCACACTTGTCATACAAAGTGAGCTTATACAGCCCACGGCAAAAAAGCCCAGATGCAACAATTTCATTACCAAAACTGAGATCATGAACTGTACATCTATCATCCACAAATTTGACTACAAGTCCAAGTCTAGCAAGTGCGGACACAGACAAGAGATTCTTCTTGATCCCAGGTACATGAAGTGCATCAACAAGTGTGAAGGAACTGCCATTAGCAGCAGTGAGCACAATCTTTCCAACTCCCTGAACTGGGTAAGAGGCGTTGTTGGCACAAGTGACTGAATTCCCATGAGGGACAGACTCGAGAGAGGTAAACAATTCACGATGTGAGGTAATGTGCTTTGTAGCACCACTATAGAAATACCACACATGTGAATCTGCAGCAACTGACAAGCATGCATCATGGACAACAGGATTGTAATTGCAATCTATGCTAAAAGCCCATTCTGCATTAACATCAGCAACACAGTCTCCTTTCACAGAAGACTCAACAATGGCTGCATTTGTAGTGGAACCAGCATTTGAAGTGGAACCACCCTCTTTCTTCTTAGCCTCTTTGGCCTTCAACTTAGGACACGACTTGATCAAGTGATCATTGGCTTTACAATAATGGCAACGCATCTTCTTTTTTCCCTTATCACCGGAATTGCCAGACGAAGTACTACCAGCATAAGCATTAGGAACATAATTTTTGCCACTCGCAGCAGAACCATAAGAAGTGGCTGCATTAATGTTACCACCCTTTCTTTGAGAACCAATAAAAGCATGTTCGACTGCACGCTGCCTAGTCCTGTTTTTTCTTGAAAGTGACTCTTGCAACAGCAATGTGCATAATGCATCAAACTTGACAACTTCTGGATTTCCTTGGGTCATCATTCTCCAAGTACTAGCAAATTTCTGGTAGGAATCTGGTAAGGCATCAAGAACCGTCTGCACAAGGGAACTGTCTGAAATGACTTCATCTGCAGAAATAAGTTGCTCATTGATATTGTTGACACTAGCAAGGAAAGTGTCCATATCATCTTCCTCATGCATAATGTTTGACTCCAGCTCTTTACGCAGCAAAGCAATTTTAGCCTCATTGCGGCTTGCATAAAGACCTGCTAAAATATCCCAAGCCTGTATTGCAGATTTTGCTGAACGAATGTGAGGAACAATGGTGCACTTCACAGACAACGCAATCAATGCATGAGCCTGCGCATCCTTAACATCCCAACGAGCTTGTTCTGCCATAGGCAAAACAACTCTAACAGCTGCAATCCTTGCAGCAAGACCTGCAACATCCTCAACATTGCCTACATCCTCAGAACTAGGACGTACATCAATGCCCCGCACAATGTTCCAGACACCCTTTGACACAAGAACATGTTGCATCATATAAGCCCACATAGGGTAGTTGTCCCCATCCAACCTGTCCTCAGCAGCAAACATCTTGAACACATCTGTGTTGTTGTTGTCAGCCATGGTAAATGCTGCACCTGATGTGAAAACTTCTCGAAAATAGGAGAAACGGAGCGGGAACAACCTGTGCTATATAGCACAAACCGTAGAATACTATAAGGCACCTATTACGCAGAAATTGGCACTGACAGAAATTCTACACAAAATGATGAAATAGCCTGTGCAGTACTGCCTGTAGTGAAAACGGAGGCCGAAATGAGCCCAAAATATTTGTCGACCTACGAACGCTCGCCAAAGCTCACTGAAATCGGAGAAAGTGATCAGGAGTGTGTTGGAGAAGCTGGCGACTAAGCTCGGGAGGACGTGACCTGCTCTGATACCAATTGTTGGAATTAGGGTTGCAGAGAAACACACACAGCTTGGAGAAGACGAAGGAAGCTCAAGGCACACAATAGAGAGTGTGTTACTTAGTGTGCAATGGAAAAATAGATAGCCCTAGAGTGATGGGCGTATATACAATGCACGGGGGAAAAAACCTCCTAAAGAGGGAAAAAATGCCCCGGCGGTCCTAGTGTGTTCACACACATCACTACCACATGTATATGGTAACACATATTAAAATGACTCTATCTAACAAAAAACTATCTCAATTATACTAAGTCAGCCATGAAACAATGTTATGGAATAAAAAACCATCTCAATAAAATATGATCAGTACAAACGATTTTTAATCATCATGAAAATGCATCATGGTATCATGGTATCATGGAACAACTCCATGGAGTAATAAATATCTTACTAATAAGCAAGTGATACGAATGACTTCTAATTACTATGAAAACATAGTATGTCTCATGGAACAACTCCATGAAATAATAACTATCTTAGTAACAAACGATCATGAAAACACACCATGGCATCATGAAAAAACTTTATAAATAAATAACCATATCAACAAAAAATGATCAGTATGAACGACTTCTAATCACCATGAAAAAAAAATATGACGTTATGGAATAGCACCATGGAAGAATAATCATCTCTATGAGAAATGATATGTAATCACCATGAAAATGCATCATGATGTCATGAAACAACTCTATGGAATAATAACCATCTCAATGATAAACGATTAGTAAAATTGACTTCTAATCATAAAAACATATCATGTAATCATAAAAAACTCTATAAAAGAATAATTGTCTTAACGAATGATCAATACGAACAACTTCTAATCATCATGGAAACGCATCATGGCATCATGCAAAACCTCCATGGTAGAATAATAATCTCAATGAAAAATGGTCAATATGAACGATATTTAATCATCAAAGAAATGTATCATGGCATCATGAAACAACTCTATAAAGCAATAATCATGACAGTATTGAATGACGAGTACTAATAAGTTTTAGTCACCATGAAAACATATCATGGCATCATGGAACAATTTCATAAAAGAATAATCAATAGCATAAACGACTAGTACGAACAACTTGTAATCATCATGAAAACACATCATGGCATCATGGAACAACTTCATGGAATAATAACTTTATCAATAAAATGAGCGATCAATATGAACGATTTCTAATCATCATGGAAACACATCATGGCATTATGAAACAACTCCATGAAATAACAACCATATCAATAATGGAACGATCAATACGAATGACTTGTGATCATCATGGAAACGCATCTTGGCATCATGAAACAACTTCATGGAAGAATAATCATCTTATTAAACAAACAATCAATAGATACGACTTTTATAAATCATTATGAAAAAGCATCATGACATTATGAAACAACTCCATGGAATTATAATCATATTAAAAAAATGAATGATTAGTACAAAAAACTTGAGATCATCATGGAAACACATCATAGCATCATGGAACTAATCCATGGAATAATAATCATCTCAATATGCATGACTTGTAATCATCATAAAAATGCATCGTGGCATCATAGAATAACTCCATGAAATAATAATCATCTCAGTAAAATGAACAATCAATATGAATGATATGGGATCGTCATGGAAATGCATCATGGAATCATGAAACAAATCTATGGAATAATAATCATACGAATTTAAAAAAATCATTAAGTAACGACATGTGATCATCATGAAAACAAATCGTGGCATCATGGAATAGCTCCATGGAATAATAATCATCTCAATAAAATGAACTAATAGTATGTACAACTTTTAATCATCATAGAACAAATCCATGAAATAATAATAATTTCTACAATGATTAGTAGGAACGACTTCTAATCATGAAAATGGATCATTACCTCATGGAACAACTACATAAAATAATAATAATAATCTCAATAATGAATGGGCCGTACATATAACTTATAGTAATACAAACATATCATGATATCATAGAACAATATTTTAAGACAATAAACATCTCAATAAGAAACTATCAATACAAATAATTTATAATTACTATCAAAATATACCATAATATCATGAAATAACTCCATAAATAAATAATCATTTGAGTAACAAACAATCAGTACAAACGACTTCTAATCATCACATGAAAATGCAAATCTCAATAACAAATGATCATAAGGTTTTCATGTTTTAGCTGAAAATAAATTGTTAAAATATATCTCTTCAACATCTTGTAAACAATTGATATGAATAAAAAAATCAGAACGATTTTGTTTGTTGAGCTATATATAGTATCTCTATATAGAGCACCCTGGTCTTCTCTATATAAACTCATCTCGTGTGATCATTTGACACACTTTTGGGGTTTGCGCATTTGGAGTTGTCTCGCTTTCTCTCTCCCTCTTTCATCTCTCGTCTTGGTCTTCCTCCCTCATCAACATGGTATCAAAGTGAGTGTATCATCATGAGTAGATATAGAGACAATAAAAATTTGAGCTAAGGTTTATCATTCTTCTTCTTGGAGGTTTTTTTTTGTTACAAAAATCAAATATATGCGAGTATGTATGATTGTCTTTTGCATAAGATAGATAAAGTCCTTAATATGATGGCAATAAAATAGATAAAGGTAGAGCTAACATTATCAACATTTCTAGACAGTAGAACAATTGTAGTTCCTTTGAAAGACTAATTCGTTGATGGCTTTGATTGAGACTCTTTCTTTAATTAGCGTTTATTTGAAAGGCACTTACAATAGATTTTATTGTTTGCCTTTTAAATGGTGGTTAAAGCAAAAACAATATGTGAACCCCTATCTGTGGGCGTTCTTGGATGCAGTTGTGCATGCTTATTCTCTTCGATCTGGGTAGCAAAGCCACGATTTTGCAACTGGTTTTTGGTACCTTTTGCTTGTCGATCAGATTTGTTATCAATGCCAACCAGAGATGTTATCAGTGCTACTCAAGATCAGAGCCAGAAATTCTCAGTTGTAGAAGTAAATTCTCAAGTTCAGAGTTGTTGCTCAAGTTCAAAGCCGATCCAAAGAACACATCTTCAAGTTTAGAGTTAGAAATTCTCAATTTCTTTTGACAGCAATAGTATTTGATGATTCTGTAGATGCCTTCCTCGCTACTTAGTTTCACTTTTGATTCCTACAGAGGACGCGTCGTCTCTTGCTAATCTTGCTCCTCACTAGAGTGATATCCTACCTATAAATCCCTTCTTTTTGTATCTTTAGCTATTGTCGCCTTGAGCGCGTGCTATTTTAATGACCAACGCTTTACTTTTTAACGATTGTGAACCTGTTCTTACGAAAGTACATAGTATAGTTTCTTCCCATTATAGAATTCAAAAACCATTCTCATGTAGTTAACTTTCCATTACTTTGTTGCCTTTGATTTATGGCATTTACCTTTATAAGAGTAATTTAGGTAAGAGAATAAAAGTAAATTAAAAACCAATAAAAGGGTTTATGCAAGAGATTAAGGTATAATTAAAGGTACTAATCATCATTCTTCATGCATAGTATCTAGGTGAATATGAACTCCAGTCACTTATGGTTAAAGAGAGTACTTTCTACTCTTTCTATGCCATATTAGTATGGTAATCTAAAGAACTTGAAGTAAAGGAACTTGAAATAGCATCATGGTCACTTGTTAGCAATGTGATTAGTTATGATCAGTAATGAACCATAGTATAAAGAAAGAAAACAAAATTAAGAAGTTGTTCTTCTTCCCAAGAAAACAAGGGAAAGGCTTGCTTGTAAGAGCTTAACCATGAATTTAAGTAAGCATGAAAGGTAAATCACTTTCAAGAAAATTCGATAGCATAAAGAGAGAAAAAACATAATCTTGTAGTCTTCTCCTTCTCCTCTTCACCTTCACTTGAAGACCACCAATTTTGCTCCTTGGATTGAGAGAAAGGAATGAGATAAACAAGATTCAAGGTATGGAAAGCTTGAGGGTCAGAAGAGAGGATAGGCAAAGTATAATTTGCAGAAGAAGATCAAGTTTTTGACAAACTTGATTAGAGTTTTGGCCATGGCTTCTCTTGGAGAGGGGTGTGTGTGTAGGAGGTGTGTGTGAAAGAAGCTTGGCTATGGATTTCTTAAGCTTACTCTCAAGTTTGCACCTTGAGAAAGGAAGGAAATAAGTGTAAAATGAGAAGAGAAGCGCTCTTTTTATACAAATTTTAGATAAGTGTATTTACTTTTCTCGATAACTTATCTTATTTATCAGTAATTTCTTTCTACTTGTCTTGATAAGACTTATTCAACAAGTTACTTACTCACTTTATCTTTACCTTTTTAGTTTCTTTTATCCTTATCTTTTTTCTGTATGCTATTTTTCTTGAGATGAAAAGATAATTTCTCATGCATTGGTTAGGCCCATGGTGTAAGCCAAATGTGACTTGTGGGTAAACTTTGGAGCTAGAATTTAGCCCGATTTTATTCGAATATTTTTTTCTTTTTCTATTTCTTTTTCTTTCTTTTGGCTTCGATCAGACTAGCACTGCAATAATTCATTACGTGTGTGTGTGGCTTTTGTAGCCAAATAGCAATCAGCTGCATAGCACTTTTGGCCTCGTGTACAAGGCTAGAATGGCAATGTCAAGTGTATTTTAACTAGGAAAAATTCAAAAACCGTTCTCATGTAGTTAACTTTGAAGGTTTCTTCTCGATTTGATTAGAATAGCATTACAAAAATTCATTACCCGTATGTGTGGCTTTTGTAGCCAAAATAGCAATCAGCTGCATAGCACTTTTGGCCTCGCCTACAAGGCTAGAATGGCAGTGTCAAGTGTATTTTGTAGAGAGATTTACACAAGTTTAAGTGTAAAATCTTCAAATTTTGACCTAGAGATTGGGAGAATTTTTTAAAAAATCCTTATTTTAATTGGCCAAGAAAAATAGCCAATCATAAATGATCGTATGTTTGTCTTCAAAGAGGTTGCAAATCTTTATATAAGCCAATCATAAATGATTGCATATTTGTCTTGGAAATTTGCCTTATGAGTCGATTGTTTCATGGAGTCATATGTCTATAAATGATATTCTGGTAAAACTCAAAGATGTTCAACAAATGTTAGAATGATTACTATTTTAAAGGTTTTATTAGATCGTCTCTGATTCCATGGTATGTAACGCCATGATGATGATTTTTTTTTTATATTTGTTGAAACTGTATATGAATCATCTATGTAGAGATGACAAGATTTACAAAGCCATTATCTGTTGACTAGTTGTAGTCTTTGAGGTTTTGCAAATTTTGCATATCGTCACAAAAATAGCATCTTTGATGCATGGTATGTAAATCCACGATGATAATTACTATTTTATGGTTTTTTTAAAATTTGAAATGTGATCAGTTGACACACTTTGGGGGTTTGCAGATCTGGAGTTGTCTTGCTTTCTCTCTCTCTCTCTCTCTCTCTCTCTCTCTCTCTCTCTCTCTCTCTCTCTCTCTCTCTCTCTCTCTAAATCGTTCTTCCTCCCTCGTCAAAATTGATATGCATTATCGATGATATTAAATGACTAAAGTTGTAACTCTTTGATTATTTTCAATCAAAAGAGAAAATAAATCATCAAAATATAACTCTTTGATAAATCATCAAAATCATTATCATTGAAATTCACAAAGAAGAGAAATAATAGGAATTATCAAAGCATAAGTGTCAATATATCGATTGAAGATTATAAAATAAATAATCAAAATCGTGAGTATTTGAGATGTAACTACATAAATCATTGAAACATAAAACTTTGATATTTACATAGAAATAATAAAAAGAATTATCCAAACATTCATCTTTGAATACAACACAAACAATCAAGATTGTATAACTCTCATTAATTTTAGTAAAAAAAATATTGATTTGAGCTTTATCATAAATCATACCTAATCTAAACAAAAAGAAAAATAAAAATATTTCAAGTGATATCACTTTGATGTATCTCAATATACATGTATCAAAATATATGGAATATGTATAAAGAGTAAATATAGAGATAAATCAATCTATCTACTTCTTTTAATATATAAATTGAACTAAAGATTATATAAATTTAATATGCTTAACTTTTAATCTAATTGCTTTTATGTAAATGGAATTGCATATGATCCATAAAAAACAAATCCAGGAATTATGCAACAAGAAGAATTGAAGACGATGTAAATTCAATATGCTTAACTTTTCCTCTAATTTAAGTGAAGTGTATATGATCTATGAAAAGCAAATCCAAGAATCATGCAACAAGAAACTCAACATGTATCAATATATAAATCTAGTTGAATACAAGTTACAACATAAATAACTCTTGTTCTAAGTTCTTTTATGCAAATCGAAATATTGAATATGATGCATAACCTTAACATAAATGAATTCAAAAATATAAAATCTCTTACAGTATGATGATGGTTTCATGTTGAAAACAATTACCAATTCATTGTAAGTTACTTCTGGTGCAGAATTTGACAAATCTCTCATGGCCAACAGCTTCTGAACGAAACCTTAAGAACGACTCTTCCATCATAAAGTTATGATGATTTTAAGTTTTATTGAATTATAGATATTTGTTGCACGACACCAAAAACGCTCTATTTTTGTGAAGAAAAAGCAACCACGCTTTGATACCATGTTGAGAAGACAGAGAAAGAGAAGAACAGAGAGAGTACACGCAGAGAGCGCAACCCCAAAGTGTGTAGAATACGCACACAAGATGGTATATGTATAGAGGGAACCCAATGCTATATTTAGAGTAGCTTCGCATATAAGCTCAACAATATCGGTGCCATTGGGATTGAGGCTACTCCAAATAGTCCAACAAAGTGGAGTTTGGTGAAGCTTTTGCAATGGTTTGAGAGAGGCCTTTTGTGAATAGAGTTTTTGATGTTTTTTTTGTATATTTTGTGTTGGAGCTATATATGGCTCACTCTACTCAACTTGGTCTCACCTATATATTTGTATCTTGTCCTCAATATGAATCAGTCTTTGGGAGCGTACATTGTGTGTCTCTTGTCTCATCTCTCTCTCTTTCTCTCTACATCTCAACATGGTATCAGAGCGGTAGCGATCACGCGCCGATTCAATTCATGGTGACAAAACAGTATGTGTATGCGATTCGCATGTAAGATTCATAATTGATACAAATTTTATTTTTGAGCGTTGATTCTTGTTAACTGTGGTTGTTTTGTGTTAAGAAGAATATGATTAGTGTTTTGTGTGGCATTTATTGCTAATCAATCTAATCGTTGATTACGTTTTCTTGTTGATGACACCCTGAACTTCATCTCAATTTTTCGAGGTGTTCTGCTCAAAATTTGGAGAAACGGAAAAAGTGCAATAATTGCACTTTTTATCCAAAACTTGTTCGTCTCCTCGAGCTCTTCGATTTGAGCTCTAGGTTTGCATCAATCGGAGTTCGCAGCAGAAAGTTATGTTGTTTTTATTGCAATTGAGTTTGACGCAGCTTTCTTCGTCCTACTTCTTCGTGAAGCGTCCGCGATCATTTTTCTTATTTTGGTATTAACTTTTTCGAGAAGATTTAGCTTTTTGCTATTCGTATTGTGGCTGTCAATCTTGCGTCTCACGCCACTCTATTTTGAGGACTCTTTTATTATTAACGTCTCCTTTACCTTGCCTTTTTGGGTCACGTCTCTCACATCTTTGGACGTTCCTTGAGCATCCTTCTTACGTTTATCGTTGACAGAACGCAGTACTCATATCTCTCTGTGCGGCCTTCACCGTATATGGTGTGCAGATTCTGCGATCTTATCTTATACGTCTTCTCGCAACAAGATATGGCTATGAATATTCTCATCAACGGCTTTCCTTCTGGCCAGCATTCTGTTCCTCCTTTCCAAGGTCAAGGATTTCCAGGCTGGAAAGCAAAGATGTTGTTAATTCTTGAAGGCGATGAACTCTCCGATGTTGTTCTTGGAAATTGTGTTTGTCCGCCTCAGCCTGTTGATACGGATAATGATAACGTGCTTATCACTGAATGACCTATATTTGAATCTTGGAATGTTTCCTATACGGATTGGCAACGATGTGATAAAGCAGCTTGATATGTATGAACTGCCTACTTCCCACGATGTATGGAAGTACCTTATTGCAAACCTTCAGAAGAAATTTGTTACAGAAATACTTTATTTGAGAGGGTTGCTTAACAAGTTACAATATGAAGTTGGTACTGCCATGACGGGACATATTGAATCTTTCAAATCTATTATTAATCAACTTGCTGCTGCCGGTGATCCTGTTCCACAAAATCAACTGATTACACTTCTCCTTGATACGCTGAAGGACTCTTCTTATGATAACATTGTTACTATTCTCTCTAATAAAGATGGTCTTGATTAATTTCAACCAAGCATGCATGTCTTTAATTGAATACTCTCAACGTCAAGAACGTCGTAATGCTAGTCATGATACAACTATGATTTCACAAGAGGAGACTGAGTCACAACAGATGGAACGTGCTTTTTATGCTCGAAGGCGTCCATTTCAACGAGGAAACCGCAGAGGTGGCCGTCGCGGTAATATTTTCTCTCGTCTCAAATTTCCTAATAAGCAATGTTCTTACTGCAACAGAAATGGCCATACTGAAGATGATTGTTGGGCACGTCAATATGATGAAGAACACAATATTACCACAAAACAACCATGTTTATCTAGAGACTCTTCTTCTTCTTGTTGTGAATATTGTGGACCATCTAATCACCCCACTCATATGTGCTATAAGCGTCGATTCGACACAGATCGTAATAGAGCATATGCTACTGAACATCGAAACAACATTGTACCAGAAACAAGTTGCGTCCTATGTTCAGTTGCTCCAGACAGAATACTTCATGTACGTGATGGATCACTTTTTATTGTCGATTGTGGTGCTACAGGAAATATGACATATCAGTCTAAGTGGCTTCATAACTATCATCCACTGCTAGGCAACGTGTTGTTTATCTTGCTGATGATACTACTTGTCAAGTAAAGGGTATTGGAGACTTATATCTTGGCACCTTATCTTCTTCCACTCGAATTTTGCGAGGAGTATTACATGTACCATATCTTCAACGTAATCTTCTTTCAGTTGCTAGACTTGTTGATCTTGGTCTGTTTGTTGGATTTGATCATACCAAATGACGAATTGAGAAAGATGGACAGACTATAGCCACTTCTCCTCGAAACGGTAACTTGTTTGAACTCTCTCTCAACGATGATGTAGCAAATGTTGTCACTGCTCCAGGTGATCATGATTGCAAAGTATGGCATCACTGTTTTGTTCATGCTGATTTTTCAAAACTCCTTGATCTTCAACATCGTGATCTTGTTCATGGCATGGATCTTAAAGTCCATCCCCATATGGGAATTTGTGAATTTTGTGCTATTGGGAAACACAATCGTAAACCGTTTCCTCTTTCAAATACAACTCATTCTCATGACATATTGGATCTTGTGCATACTGATATATCTGGACCTCTACCTTCTTCGAGATCACAATATCTCTACTTCATTACTTTCATTGATGATTTCTCAAGGTATACGACTATATTTCTACTTAGACAAAAATCTGAAGCCTTATCTGTTTTCAAACAATTCCACAAGGCTGTGGAACTTCAAACTGGTCGTCGCCTTAAGAAGCTTCGTAGTGACAATGGAGGCGAATATGTTTCTCGAGAGTTTGTGAGTTACTGTGCTGACAGTGGAATTCATCATGAACACACTATTCCATATTCGCCTCAACAGAACGGTGTTGCTGAACGAAAGAATCGCACTATTCTCAATGTTGTAAGATGTATGTTGATTCATTCTGGCTTATCTCGTGTTTTCTAGGTTGAAGCTACTTTGATAGCACTATTTATTCAGAATCATCTTCCTACTACTGCACCCTCTGGTAAGATACCCATCACAGCATGGACAGGTGACATTCCTTCTGTATCTCATTTTCGAACCTTTGGATGTATTGCTTATATTCATGTTCCCAAAGAAACACGAACAAAGCTTGATGCTCCTGGTCTTAAAGTTATTTTTATTGGATATTCTGACACTTCCAAAGGCTACAAATTCTATGACCCTTCCTCCAATAAAGTAATTGTGAATCGTGATGCTACTTTTAACGAACAACTTATGGGAGGCTCATGGTCCATGGATGATTCTAATGATACTAAATAATTGCTTCAGGCTTTTCCATTTCTTTCAGAAGATGAAACTCTTCCTATAGAGCAACTTTCCTCTTCACAACCATCCATTCCGAATGTTGCCAATGATGATATTGATATTTTTGTTGATCTGCCTATTGATTTTGAACATGGCTCATGTCATGTTTATGATGACGATATTGCTGATAATGCTTTTTCTACTTCTGAAGATCCCGTTACTTATGATGAAGCTATCTCTTCACCACAAAAGGATCAATGGCAAGAGGCTATGGAAGCAGAGTACGATTCTCTTATCTCTAAAGGTACATGGATACCTACTGAATTACCTCCTGGTCGTACAGCTATTAAATATAAGTGGGTGTATAAGACAAAAGTAAAAGAAAATGGATCTTTTGACAAGTTCAAGGCGCGTTTAGTTGCAAAAGGTTACTCCCAAGTAGCTGGTGTTGATTATCAAGAGACTTTTTCACCAGTTGTTCGCATTACAAGTGTTCGAGTTTTATTGGCATTTGCTGTTCAATTTGATTTAGAAGCTCATCAAATGGATGTGCGAACTGCTTTTCTTAATGGTGACTTGGAAGAGAAAATTTATATGGAACAACCAGAAGGGTTTGTTATTCCAGGTAAAGAAGACCTTGTTGCTCAACTCCATAAGGCACTATATGGTCTCAAACAAGCTTCGCGAGCCTGGTATACAAAATTTGATCTTTTTCTCACCTCTAAAGGATTCATCTCTTGCTCGTCAGACCCCAACTTATACATAAAACGCCAAGGTAGAAGTTTTGTGATTCTTGCTCTTTATGTGGATGATACCATCCTTGTTTCCAATGATTTGGGATTTCTTCAACAAGTGAAAAAGTTATTGTCTTCTGCATTTGATATGGTGGATCTTGGAGAGATTCACTCGTGTCTTGGCATTCAAATCCAACGGAACCGTACAAAAGGTATTTTATTCCTTCGACAGTCAAAGTTTATTGCAGATACTATTCAAAAATTTGGTATGGAATCTGCACATTCAACGAACACACCTTGTCTTGCGAGCTCTACGAAGAACACTTCTGACAATGGCGGTCAACTTGTCACAAATCAACCTTATGCTAACTTGATTGGATGTCTTCAGTTTGTTGGCATGAACACTCGTCCTGATATTCTGTTTGCTGCTAATTATCTTGGACAACATCTTGCATGTCCTTCTCTTAAGCATTGGTCTGCTGCAAAGCGTGTATTGAAATACTTAAAAGGCACTACAGATTTTGGTTTAGTCTATCGATGACAACTCACATCGGATTCTATGCAATCTCTTTCTCTTTTGGGTTACACAGATGCAGACTGGGCAAGCTCACATTTATCTATGTGATCTACTAGTGGAAATTGCTTCTTTATAAATGGTTGTCTTGTTTCTTAGACCAGCAAGACACAACATTGTGTTGCAGTTTCTACGACTGAGTCAGAATATGTTGCGGCATCACTTGCAGCTCGTGAGTTTATTTGGCTTCGACAAATGCTGGTTGATATTGGTCACTCTCCTCTTTCTAGCACACCTTTGCAGTGTGACAACCAAAGTGCTATTAGTCTTGCAAAAGACTATGTTCAACATAATAAGTCAAAGCACATTGTTGTCCATTAGCATTATGTCAGGTATGAAGTATGCAAAGGAACCATTATGGTTGAACACTATCCAAGTGACCAGATGATTGCAGACATTTTGACTAAAGGCCTCAATGAGTCACGTTTCATCCTCTTGCGCTCGGAGCTTGGAGTGGCTTTGGCCTTACTCTTTCTAGATTATCTTCTTTGCTATTGTAATAGCTTTGTACATATGACATTGTAATCTTTTAGGTACCATGCACTATGCACACTCCACATTTGCACATTGTGATATCTAAGTCACTTGAATATTTGTACATAGATGCACAATTCACTTTCACATCATCACCGCTGGTTCATATTTTCACATTGTATAGGGGCTTGGGTTTTTCCCTTGAACTCCCCAAGGGTTTTTTCATCCAAAGCTAGAGACCTTTGTTTGAGTGGGGGTGTTGGAGCTATATATGGCTCACTCTACTCAACTTGGTCTCGCCTATATATTTGTATCTTGTCCTCAATATGAATCGGTCTTTGGGAGCGTACATGGTGTGTCTCTTGTCTCGTCTCTCTCTCTTTCTCTCTACATCTCAACATTTTGGACGCCATCAAGTGTGATTTCAAGCGTTGATCAGCTCGACTCACCTTGTAGTATATGCAGGCAAGCAAGGGCTTGTAAGCGAGATGTATGAAGTTAAATAGGAATTGTGGGAAGAATTTTCATTGAGTTTTTTTTTGTTGTTTGTTGAGGTGAGGAATTTAAGTGAATTTTTTGTGTTGTGTTAAGGTGTCAAGGTGTGTGAGTATGCAGATGGTGTCTTTTGCAAATGGAGCAGAAATTTGCCGATTGTGCACCTAGGTGAATCAGTTATGCTGTGAAGTTTGAGAATCATCAAAGAAAAGTGGTGATTTAATTGAGGCACAAGACATCAACTTTTGTGGAATTATTCACGCAAGGGAGAACCAACTTCGAAGGGATGGCTTATAGTAGGCTAGTGTTTATAGGGAAGGAGGATGGAAAGGACCGGATTGCTAAATAACCACATCACATTGTCCTTGGAGACGGTTCGCGACACCACTCTAGGGACGACATAGAAACAAATGTAATGTCGATGCAAATCACATGTGCACACACATATACAATGTCGATATAAAATAATTGTGATGGGGTCCAAACAAATTCAAATTATGTAATCATCATGGTGACGCATACCATGGCATCAAAGACGCTCTTTTTATGTAATCATCATGGTGTCACGTACCATGGCATCAAAGACGCTCTTTTTATGTAATCATCATGGTGTCACGTACCATGGCATCATTGAACTCTCCATGACATCAAAGACGCTCTTTTTATATAATCATCATGGTGTCACATACCATGGCATCATGGAACTCTCCATGGCATCAAAGACGCTCTTTTAAATTTCTTATTTGATCATCAAAGGTCAAATAGATATTGAGCTATATATAGTGTCTCTATATATAGCACCCTGGTCCCCTCTATATAAACTCATCTCGTGTAGTCATTGGGCACACTTTGGGGTTTGTAGATCTGGATCCGTATTGCTTTCTCTGTCCCTCTCTCTTCTCTAGTCTTGATCTTCTTCCCTTGTCAACATGGTATCAGAGCATACAACAACCATCACGAGGAGGTGCTTGATGTCAGCAAACCAAGAAGCTAAGTCTTTTCTTCTACATTTTTTTTTGGTGAATATTCTAGTTAAATTGTTTGATAATCACAAAGCCTTGTATTAGCAGTTTCATGTTTTTGAAGGTTGCCTATTGAGCATCTTCTTAGCTACATGCATAAGCGGCATTTGTAGATGCTTGCAGAAGAGGTGAGTAAGATTTAGCAAGAAATCACTAGAAGAGGTGAGTAAGCAGTATAGCAAGAAGTCTGAGGCTGCAAGGTTTTTTGTTTGGAAGAGGTCGCATCCTTTTAGGCGGCTAGGGTGCAGGCGTTAATATATGTAGGGAGATACAAGAATCATTAGCATGAGGCTGTGAGTTTCTACCTCCGTCGTAGGCATGAGTTGGTTGCAAATAAAACAGAGGAAGTGACTGCAGAGACTTACAGTGTGTGTGCTTGGTGTTAACATGGCAGCAAAGTCTGTAGACTGCAGCAATCCAAAAATCGCATATGTAAAAATAGACTTGTCTGTAGCTCTATCATGCTCCATAGCTCTTGTTGAGCGATACAGCTCTATCGTGGGCAGGCAGCGAGAAGAGTGCAGTTGCGGCGCTTGCTTCTTATAATAGCTAGGCACTCAGCGTTTGCTTTTCGCGCTGCCCGGATAGAGTTATTTTAAGCAGTGCCAAGGGTCTCTTAATTAAAGGGTCTCTTAATTATAGAACTGCAAAGGCTCTTCTAGTTATTTAGTGCTAGCCAAAATTCTCTGTTAATTATATGGGGCTCCAATTAACGTGCTGGACTACTGACGGCGGGTTTTATTTTCACCCTTACTAGTGCACCTCTGCAAAAGCGAAGTTCATATATATAGAGAGAGAACCAGCTAGATTAATAATTTGGGCCGCTACTATGACGAGCGTGCAGCTGCCATGGCCGTCGATCACGTAAGGTGTGCTCTTTCCTATAAGGTTGCAGAATCTAAGTGTTTTGAACCCATGCGCACACACACCGTGATGGGAAAGAGAGAGGAAATTAGTTTGCCTTGCGACTTTGACGCCACTCACAAATCCGATGATGCTACGTTGGGTGCCGCACATTGCGGATGGCAGCAACACGTCAGTGAACAAGCTATTTTTACCTTGTCAAAATTAATGATCATGCTATTAATTTAAGAAGAAATCACATTATTTTAAGAGTAAAGAGCATGCATGACCAGTTTTATTACATTTTGCCCGGACGTGGTCTGTCACATTTTCCATCATAGAACAAACCTCTGTTAAGGCTTCTCCTTTGGGCTTCTAGGTATATCTTGATAGTGATCATCTCACTATTTTCTAGTATGGGCATAGCGATTGCCACATCTTTCCTATCTGGCTTCAGGGTTGTGAGACGCTCAATGTTCATCACTTCCATGTATCGATAGGACTCGATCTCGATTGCTTTTCGTCACTTCTATGTGAAAATTTTAAAAGTCATGCTTATGTTATAGACTTGCTTCCATCACTTCTATGTGAAAATTTTAAAAGTGATGTTTATGTTATTTTATCATCGATTTCTTATGGATTGTTATCAGTAATTACAGGTCTCTATTTGTTATCATCCATTGCCATGGTTCTTGATGATGCAAGGTGATATTACGTGATGCGTCTTTATTGTCTTCATCCATGGCTATGGTTTCTGATAATGCAAAGTGATGTTACAATTATGCGTCTTCATCCTCTCTATTCCTGGCAAAGGTTCGTGAAGCCATGCTTTTTATTTTGTCCACTTTGATACTTATCATAGATTTTGTCGTCTATATTAGCGTCTCATTTTGTATTTGACCTTTGATGATCAAATAAGAAATTTAAAAGAGCATCTTTGATGCCATGGTACCTGACACCATGATGATTTTATAGAAAGAGTGTCTTTGATGTCATGGAGAGTTCCATGATGCCATGGTACATGACACCATGATGATTACATAAAAAGAGCGTCTTTGATGCCATGGAGAGTTCCATGATGCCATGGTACGTGACACCATGATGATTACATAAAAAGAGTGTCTTTGATGCCATGGTATGTGACACCATGATGATTACATAATTTGAATTCGTTTGGACCCCATCACAATTATTTTATGTCGACATTGTATATGTGTATGCACATGTGATTTGCATCGACATTACATTTGTTTCTATGTCGTCTCCAGAGCGGCGTAGCAAACCGTCTCCAAGGACAATGTGATGTGGTTATTTCTAACCTTCACGTTTTGATATGTTTCTTGAGTTGATGTTGTTTACAGAATTTAAATCACATCAAGCAATATGTACGGGGGCTCTAGGATATTGAAGCTGCTCTACCAAAGAATTTGCAGTAGCTCAATCATCTATATCTTGGATTATAAGAAGACCCTTAAAAGGGCACATTGTAAAACAGGAGTGATGTAGCTCCTTTGAACATTGTAAATGTACATTTGAAATATTTTAATATAACGGTGGGTATATATAGAGTTGTGGGTTTTTCGCTTGAGCCCCCAAGGGTTTTTTCATCCACAGTTAGGGATCTCCTTCATTTGAGTGGGGGTGTTGAGCTATATTTAGTGTCTCTATATATAGCACCCTGGTCCCCTCTATATAAACTCATCTCGTGTAGTCATTGGGCACACTTTGGGGTTTGCAGATCTGGATTCGTATTGCTCTCTCTCTCTCCCTCTCTCTTTTCTAGTCTCGATCTTCCTCCCTTGTCGACATAGATGAATTCTTGATGCAATTATGTCTTGATCTATTTGGGATAAGTGTCAAAAAGGAAGCATCAATGCAGGGTGTGGAGGTCAAGGAGGAGAAAGAGAATCCAAAAACAATTGTATAGCCTGCCAAAGTGAACGTAAGGGGCATGTTAGGAGGGGACATGATAGAGAAAGAAAAGGAGTATGAAGACATGTTTACATAGTTTCTAAAGCTATTTGCCACTAAATATACAGAGTTGCAAGGAGAAAAAGGGATCGACTATAGAACCAGCCTAAATGAAGGTGCCTGCAAGCCAAGATTCAAAAGCTTAGGGGATTGGGGGTCATTCATAAGGGGGCATTTTGTGAAGAGGTGACGAAGCTTTTGGAAGTGGATTTTATCTTTTGAGTGGAGGAGTCTGAATGGTTCTCCCTAGTGGTTATTGTGCCAAAAAAAAAGAAAGATTTAGGGTATGTGTTGATTTCAAACCTTTGAATGTTTCCATCAAAAAGAATTATTATCCACTAGCCTTCCAAGATGCGTAAGCTGATAAGTTTCTTGCTTATTCTTTTAAGTCGGAGATTGTTGGAATAAATGCGACGTACCCTGACTTGGAACGGAAGTTCCATGTCCATTTGCCCATTGATCAATTAACACTAACCACTCTTATTCTTTCACATATAAAGAGTAAGGAATGTGTACCCATTTTGACAGATTGCTCCATTGTGTAAGAAATGCGGAATACAATAAGGATCTAGTAGTAATGAGAGTAGAGAGAGATACGATACAAAGTAGATTAGTGGAAAATTAAAAACTTTAGATTAGCATACTATTACAAAGTGATGGAGTCATCCATCCATGCGCTCTCAAGGTAGAGCTTAGATGGAAATTTAGACAACTAGAGAAAGTAGGAAATACAAGGGACTAACAAGCCTTCAACAAAGATGTGTGTTTGTGCGTCAAGAGTGCAGACCATTCCACGAATTACTCATGGGAGGGCCTTCTAATATAGATATAAAGGAGCCTCTAAATGCCCATGTGTAGTCGTCCTTAGATAGCCAAGTCCAAGTAAAACTCGGCCATGCGTCCATGTGTGTGGTTGCCCTTGTGTAACGAAGTCCAAGTAGGACTCTCCCATGCGCCCATGTGTAGCCACTTTTGGGTAGACAAGTCCACCTAGAACTTGCCCACCGGCCAAGTAAATTTGGCCATCGACCAAAGACCACCGGCCACCGATTACCGACCAAACACCACGGGCAACCAACCACTCGACTGTCCAGCCAAGATATTTTGAAAAAAGGATATTTTGGCGAATAAAAAGTGACCCTAAATTGTCCGTACCATCCACAATCACAAATAGAGATCTACCATTGGCTTCTCCTCATATGGGGGCCTTACAAACTGTGCAATATATATTGTGGTGGAAAAACTACGAGAGGTGGGTATTACATGTATATCAACACACTCCACACATCATTTCCTTCCTCACCACACTCTCATCTCACACCCGCACTCACTTGCATCTACTTCAGCTTGCATAATCTTTTGGCATTTGCTTATGCTTTGATAGAGGGTTTTGGACAATGCTTCTTCTACATACGGATGCATGGAAGATACTATGCAATACCAAAGACAACATACTGCAGACTAATCTGTATACTTGGCGAATACCGTGAGCATAGAATAGAAGTCATACGCCAATAGAGAGAGATAGAGCGCGCGAGAGCAAAAGAGCACGTGTCGATGTGCCTCCTGTTGGGGTATAGGCGCCTGTGCCTTGCCTGGCCGCCCAGAGTCTGGGCGCCCACTGAGTTGTATACCTTATACATAGCATAAGTGTATAGGGGGCTGCTCACTCTTTGAGTCTCCCCACCCATATCTGTGTCGTGTGTCTCCTTCTCTCTCTCACTCTCCGTCCGTAGTGCTCCCCGATCCCCTTTAATTGGTATCAGAGCGTAGGTGCGAAGGGAGCGCGTGTGTGCACAGTCACGACGATAGCGGAGAGCCAGTTTCATTCCCGAAATCGCGTTCGCGTGCGTATGCACTTTCAAGAGTGCAAACAGGGTTTCGACTTCGGCATCGGCAAATTCAGCTTTCCGAGAGTGTTTCCAGCAGGTGGCCTGCCGTTTTACCCCCCTTTCGAAGCCATTCGAGCCATCAGAAACCTCATTCGAGCTACCGTTGAGGAGCTGCACTTTTCAGCCCTCTTTTGGCAGTTTATGCTGCGTTTTTGGGTCGAAACGGAGGTTTTTGGCATAGCTTTCACACCCGGACTTGGATACATGTGATCCAGGAGTCTACCTAGGGGTTTTGGCACGCTCCGGACGCGCTCGTCATATCAGAATGTTAAAATTCTAAACGCTGAATTTTCTACAACAGCAGTTGTTTATTGTGTGTCGAGGATTCCACACATGGTTTGCTCTCAGATGTGAGAGTGATATTTGCTGCAAGTTTCCTCACAGGTGGGAGGATACAATGTATGCCTTATGTGGTTTGATGCTCAGGGAGACTAATGTGATTGCATTTTGAGCTCGGCAATGTATGCCTCGAGCATGTTTTTTGGCAGTCACAGGTAGAGCAGATATTTGTGTACTAGATTTGCAGGTGTTTGCAATGATGTATGCAAAGTGTGGAGATTGGTGCATGCATTTGGAGTGCGGTTTGATGCGCTTCGGTTGCTCATGGTTTTGAGCGTGCAGTCAGTTTGGTTACTGGTTTTGTGGCCATTTTACTGACAAAACTCTGGCGAAATTTTCCCAGGAGTTTTATGCGCATCATTTATGCGATCTAGGTAGAGATTGCGGGTTGCACTCAGCATTTGCGTGCGGTGTTCTCTGCAGGTGGGAGATTTGTGCGTGTGTATGCATCGATATCGCACAATGTGGGCTTGGTGATTAGCTCACGGGTTTGACAGGTGTACAGTTATCTTGGCACACTCACAGGAGTGAGTATTGTGATGTATGCTTGTGTGGCTACGAGCTAGGTAGCCGGATTCGAGCACTAATGGCTTGAGGTTTTTCAGCAGGTTTTAGCTACAGGTTTACAAGTTTACAGGCAGGTTTGAGGGCTTATTTGGGCGCTGAATTTTCAGCCATTGGTTCCTCTTTGCAGGTGTCCATGTATGGCTCAGTTGTAGGCTGATTTGGGACACATTTGTGACTTGTATATGCAGCTGTTTAAGAGCTGAATTTTGGGGCTGATTTACAGCCATATTTGCAGACTTTTGTTGATGCTGATTTTTCATTTGACTTCGAGCGTTATGGTCTGACACAGTTTGATGGTACAGATTTTGTTGCTTGGAAGGAGCATATGCTTGTTGCATTGGCGGATTTGGGGCAGGATATACCCTTGCGTGGTTTATCGGCGAAGCCCAAGTCTATGCGTGATGATGATTGGCAGGATCTTGATGAGTTGGCAATGTCTACGATTCGTTTGCATCTAGTTGAGTCTGTTGACTGGCAGGTCTCGAGGGAGACTACAACTCATGCTTTATGGCAGAGTTTACATGCTATGTACGCGACATCCATGTCTACAGGGGAGTCTAGTCCCACTTCTATGTCCATGGGAGAGATTGATCCCACACGCAAGTCTCGACGGCATAGAGACTTGACATGTTGGCATTGTGGACATAGAGGACACATTAGGCGTCGATGTTTCAGGCGTTTGAGACAACGGAGGCGACATATGCGTGATGCAGATTTGGGCATGACAGATGCTAGTGAGATCAGTACGGTGGTTACTGAGTATGATTGTGACGGCGATGTCACATTTACATCTAGCTTGTCTTCAGACGATCTTATGTCTACGGATTGCATATCAGATTGCACATTGTCTTCACATTGGTTACTAGATTCAGATGCTACTTTCCATGTCACGTCGCATCGTGAGTGGTTTAGCACGTTTTCTAGTGGGAGACTTGGTTGTGTGCACATGGTTGATGGTGTTGTGTATGACATTGAGGGTGCAGGAGACGTATGTTTGTCCTTTCCGAGTGGTATGATATTTACCTTGCGTCATGTGCGTTATGTGCCAGATCTGAGACGGGATTTGATCTCAGTCATACAGTTACGGGATAGTGGATGTCGGGTATCGCTGCTTGAGCGATCTTTTGTGTTGCATTTGGGTTCGCTGGTGATTGCGAGAGGTGCTAGAGTTGGCACATGGTACCCATTGCACGTAGTACTGGTGCGAGATGGTCGAGTCTCAATCTCATGCAGAGAGCGAGAGACCCAGACAGTCTCTTTTGCTTGTGGGTTGCAGGATGCTTTGCATGGAGTGCAAAGTAGTGAGCTCGTTGTGCACACAGTTGGGGCACGACTTGAGCAGTCACACAGAGAGGTGACAGAGTCAGACATGCATGCTTTGCTAGTGACTGAGCAAAGCAGAGAGTCAGTTGTGCGAGATACTTCTATGCAGGATAGACAGATAGAGCGGTCTTGCTCTAGTGAGTCACGACTGGAGGACGTTGTACAAGAGTCTATGTATACGGAGTTAGAGCATGAGAGCTCTAGTGAGTCACAGCGGATTGACTGGTCATGTTTGCAGTGGATGATTGCAGAGGAGGCTGAGATGTCAGCGATTATGCAGTCATTCCTTTCTATGCTCGACAGTGAGCATGGGGATATAGTTGTGCAAGATATGTCTTCCAGCAGACACCTAGAGCAGCTGGTTTGCTCTGAGGTTGCACGAGAGGTTGATGCGTCTTTTGCGGACAGTCAGGAGATGCATGTGGCTGACACGCCTCGTCAGTCAGAGATGCCTATTGCCAGGGATATATATGTTGATGCATGCTCCGTAGAGCTAGCAGGGCCCGCTAGCATTGCATCGGCATTCGGTGGTCTCATGTATGAGATGTTGATCTTGAGGCCGGATATCGCAGCTGCAGTGGGAGCATTTGCAGTTGGGATTGTCAATTGTTTTTTGACTGATGATGGCATAGTGCACGAGGGAGATATGCAGGTATTGCGTACATACTTGCAGTACGTGTGCGGTATGTCTGGTGGTGTATGGACTTACACAGAAGCAGGACAGCCGGATGCACACGATCATAGCTAGCCAGTGGGCATCGGTTGAGAGCGGTTTTCTCTCACCTTTTGTAGTCTTTAGACTAGGTTCCCTTGCTTAAAGGCACAGTCGCCTTTAAGTGGGAGGTTGTTAGGGTATAGGCGCCTGTGCCTTGCCCGGCCGCCCAGAGTCTGGGCGCTCACTGACTTGTATACCTTATACATAGCATAAGTGTATAGGGGGCTGCTCACTCTTTGAATCTCCCCACCCATATCTGTGTCATGTGTCTCCTCTCTCTCACTCTCCGTCTGTGGTGCTCCCCGATCCCCTTCACCTCCTAGAGCAGAGTGCCACACCAGCACGACAAGAGATAAGAGAGGAGGGGAGAGAAGAAACTCACAAGCACTGGGTACAATCTCCCTCTGCGCAGGAGTGAGCATTTACCTCTTGCACGTGTTTTGTTTATAGATTCTTCAATGCTCAAAATGAATACACATTGGTTGGCCGACACAAATGATCATAGCTAGTAATGAGCACTTGAGCAATAAATGTACATATCCCTTATCCATAACATACTCCAGGGTTTAAAAAACAACTACTCTCGGTTGCGAGGTACATAAGTGGTGGAGTCGAGTGCGAGGTACAAGATGCTAGGTACATGTCTCCATAGCACAATGATAAACTAAAAACCAAAAGAGTGACAATAGGTAGTAGGAAGTAATATAATGTGTAACATATTCACATATAATGTGACCACAGAGAGTCATGTCTTATCGGACGTAGACATTTTAGGACACACATATCGACATCCATAATTTTTCAGAACATTATTGCAAAGCGGAGAGTCCTGCCTCACGAGGAGCAGGCACTCATATACACGTGTCGTGACATGGTGTGGAGCGGAGAGTCCTGCCCTATTTAGACGTAGAAGCTCTAACATGTGTTGAAATTTTTCCATTCCCATTCAGTATAACATAAGAATGTACAATGTCTCAACTAGTGTGCTGGGATAAATTTCAAATCACTAGAAGGAAAATAGTGTTGTGCATGTATGAAGCTTTTTCTCGAACACTGCTTCTAGGTCGGTGGATGATCATATTTTGAAGAGTTTATTCCATAAACCAAAGCTAGAAACTAGAGCAAGGCATAGATATCAAGTACAAGGTTCCACCAACTACCAAAAATACATCGATGTTACAAAAGAAACTTTTATTGACTATCAAGATGACGCAAGTACAGCCACACTCGAGCGGACTTTGACATGACGTAGTTTGACAAAGAAGCTAAAAGTGGACATCTTAACCGAAGAAGCTGAGGGACGAGTATATCAAGCACTAAACAGAAGGAAAAATTACCAAAATAGCCCTCTAACTTGTCGAAATTCCCAAAATGCCCAAATTAGCCCATCTGGTTGTGAGATGGCCCTCAGACCTCAGAAAAGGCTGCCTTGAGGAAGGCGACGGGCTCGGTGGGCGGAGAGCGGCGGTGGGCAATACCAGTCTTGAGTGGGCTAGCGAGGCGGGCGCGGAGATCCCCGACGGCCGTGTCGTAAAGACTGAAACAGACCTCGTCCGCCTCGGTCTTTGACAGGTAGGGCGAGGGCTTGGAGGTGTAGCGCCACTGGATCACAGATTTTTCCTTGTGCTGGGGGTGTTCCTTCAGCTGGAAGTAGCTGTGGTAATCAATCAGCCCATCGACGTCGAAGCCCGGCAAATTTCCACCCGCCGCCTTGTAGCTGAATGAGTGGGTGCTATCGTTGAGCGACAAGAGCTTCTGCAGGCCGAAGAACAGTGTCTCTTCAGCAACTGAATTCTCGTCCTCCTCGGGCAGCACCGCGTTGCGATAACAGTCTACTCTGCGCAGGCAGGTCCCCGGCTCGTTCATTTTCCCCCCCACCAGCACGGACGTCCCCGTGATGATGATAGAGGTCATCCACTCATCCGCTTTCATGAAGTCCTTCCCGCTGGCAGCCCAAGCCTGCTCGACTGGTGCGTCCACTTCCCACCACCAAGTGTGCTCCCACAGCTCGTCATCACCTGCCATACTCCCTTCCGCCTGGTTACGTCTACGATCTAGTACATGCACTGTCTACCCGTTTCTGAATAGGACCTTATCGTCTTATTTACGAATGCCCTAGCTGGTCAGGATAAGACTCCGGAGTCCGTTTCCAGCCACAAGCTCTCTCTCTCTCTCCCTAGCTAATGTGCCAACGCACGGAGGGGCATTTAGACACACTTGTCAATGGCTTTGATATGCGGCCTGGTGGAATATCTTGAGATGTTTCGCACGGGCAGCAATTTTTGTTAACCTTTCGATCGGGATCCAATGTATTTGTGCTGGCTGAAATTGTGAAATTTCGAGTGCCTATAGGAAAACTGGGAAAGTTACACAAGTATTAGTGCAATTATTTCAAATTTTGGCCTAAAATTGGGGAAATTTCAAGTTTGCCCTTATTTTCATCGATTAGGGAAAATGTGTTTTTCTAGCCCTGCAAGTTTCAACCCCCGCAGGCCCATATACGCAACCCTCGTCTCATTAGCCTAGGCTTTTGTACATGCTCGAGTTTGCTCAAGTGTGAGCGTCCTTAACCGGTGAAGTTTGCCAAACTCTGCCCATTTTCACGGAGTTACAAAACTGCTGGAGTGTTGACCCTCTCGGTCCTTGTGGGGGTTGACCTCCTCATGTGCGAAACACCTTACTATCCAACAATGCACCCAAGAACCCAATTGGACCTTCAAAGGGTCAACTCGGGGGAGACGAATTTGAGTGAGGAGGCAACCAAAAATTTATGTAAATGCAACACTAGCAATCAAATAAGCTCGAAACTTAAGACAAGGGGCTATTTTTGCATATACAACACGTAGCTTAATGTAGCTCTAGCAAAAGGTGTATAGAAGCTGTTATGGATAAGGGATATGTACATTTATTACCTCAACATCTCATTACGAGCTATGGTCATTTGTGCCGGCCGGCCAATGTGCAAAAGGGAATCTATAAATAAAATACGTGCAAGAGGGAAATGCTCACTCTTGCATGGGGGAAGATTGTACAAAGTTTTTGTGTGTTTTTTCTCTCCCCTCCTCTCTTCTCTCTTGTCGTGTCAGTGTGGCACTCCGCTCTAGGAGGCACATTGGCACGTGCTCTTCTGCTCTCTCACGCGCTCTATCTCTCTCTATTGGCATACGACTTCTATTATGTGCTCTCGGTGTCGTGCCATGGCACATCCATAATGTGAAATCAAAATATCTACCTCACTCTCAATGCTTTTGTTATGTGGGACTAAATGCTATGATGTACATAGTGTGATATATGTAAAAACAATTGCCATAGTTGCAGGCGTATACATACTTTGTCGGGCAGGTGAGGCCGGGGACGTGGCACCGTTGCATATTTTAACACATTAAAACATGCCCAATTTTCTTTAGGAATGTACAAATGTCAACTATTTCGAAGTAGAACTCTGGTTTTGCCTAGAAAGTTCAATGCGGGTAATCTCGGTAAAAAATAACAAGTTCCGTACGCGGGTATAAAAGACATGTCCAAAGTGCTTACTAAGTGAAAAAATGAGATTCAACATGAAATTTTAGCCCAATGGATTTTTCCACAATTTAGGGATTTTTCCCAGCTCGTTTGTGCTTTTTACGGACAAAAAGGGGCATTTTTGGGAAAAAAATATCCTTAAAATGGTCAAAAATAGGATAAAAATAGCTCAAAATACCACATCAACGATAGTTCCATCGTTGCTCAAGTTGTGTGAGAAATTTTAGAGCCAATAATGAGCTCATTTGGGCATATGAGCAAGGAGATACAACTATTCCTTTATAGGGTGTTAGTGTAGTCCCATTCTGCTTCCACTACATGGTTGACGCTATGAGGCCCCCAATTAGGGTTTCCCCTCTTCAAATAACTACTTGGGCTTCTCCAATGAGGTACTGAAGCTTCTATGAAATGGTCACGACGAAGAATCGAAGCGTAAATTTAGGGTTTTTAACAGGTCGAATGAGCACTGCATCTGTGCAATTGGGAGCGAGGCTACAACTAATCTTCACACACACAAGAATTTTGAGTTGATCTTGGTTCATTTTTAAAGTTGAGATTTCATGGATGGATTTTTGTTCTTTTTTAGTGTGTTTTTGGCTTCAAATCATCTAAGCCTTGCTTGAATTTGCTACGAATCCTCACAGTTAAAGGCCCAGCGCTTTCCTAGTCACACTGCGCACTTCTTGACACATTTTTTGATGAGCCCGACGCGGGGAAGGCTAGGGTGAGGGCTCAAAAGCTTCATTGAAGGTTTTAAATTAAAGCTTTAAAGCTATGGAGCAACAAGAACAACAGGGGGTTCGATTTGATCTTGTCACAATGCAAATGTTTCAAGCTTTTGCGGTGTTTATGTAGCAGCAGCAAGCTGCGGAAAGGAGGGAGCTTTCCTCAACCAAAGCGCTTCAATCTGTGGTAAATAAATCAGACCAATTCAAAGGTAAAAATGTAACAAAGTATCTTGGTGGATATGTAAAGGAGATGGAGCTTCATCGAGTGCCCGAAATAGAGATGGTGCAAAGTTTTGAACTAGTTGTGGTTCCCGAGATCATAGATCATGTAAGGGGAATTAGAAATGAGCATGGGGCAACTTGGGAAGCATTCAAATTATCCTTAAAGAAAGAGTATTTCATGGAGCACTACGAAAGGGTAACAAAGAGGACTTTTTTAGAGTGGGTAGTTCGGCCAAATGAGGGGCTTTCGCCTATCGAACTGCTAATTAAGGGAAGTTGAACGCCGATATGATCAATTGTCAAGGACTAAAAAGGCTACCCTAAACTTAGAGAAGACAAAGCTCTTTTTGCAGGCAGCAGGTAAAGAGATTCAAGAGAAGCTAGAATTACTACTTGAGGATAAGGATGCGGAAAAAGTCTTAAAGACTAATTGGAATGCAGTTGAAGACGCCATTTCACTGCTAACTAAGTGACAACGAGAAGAGACAAGATGATTGTCAACCCTACTCAAGTCCTTGTGGAGCTTATATGTGAAGCTACTCAATGTATGGCTTCTCTATATATAGCACCCGGGTCCCCTCTATATATACATCATCTCATGTGTGTATTCAACACACTTTAGGGTTCTATTTGTGTGCTCTCTCTTTCTCTCTCAACATGGTATCAGAGCACGACGTTTTTATTTTCAGTTTTTTTCCTGATTGAAAACGATTTTGCAGAAACATCTCAGTTGAGGCACCAGAATTGGTGTGGTCTACAACTTTGCAGAAGAAACTTTTTCCAAATTCTGCGCCGTTTTTTACTTATTGTTCGCAGACTGCATACATGTCTGAAAAGCAACTTTCGTTTTTTGTTTTTTAATTTTCTCCTAATTGAAAACGATTTTGCAGAAACATCCTACTCTAGCCAGTGGAATCGATGTGGTCTACAACTTTGCAGAAAAAACTGTTTTCCAATTCTGCACAGATTTTGAATTATCATTTTCGGACTGCGAACATGTTTGAAAAGAAACTTTCGTTTTTTGTTTTTTATTTTTCTCCTAATTGAAAATGATTTTGCAGAAACAGCCTGCTAAAGCCACCGGATTCAATGTGGTCTACAATTGTGTAGAAGAAACTTTTTTCAAATTCTGCACAGATTTCGAGTTATCGTTTTTGGACTACGAACATGTCCAAAAAGCAATTTTTAATTTTAATTTTCTTCCTAATTGATTTTTTTTTTGCAGAAACGGCCAATTCGAGCCACCGAAATCGATGTGGTCTATAACTTTGCAGCAGAAACGTTTTTCAAATTCTGCACAGATTTTGAGTTATTGTTCCCGGACTATGAACATGTCTGAAAAGAAACTTTCACTTTTTTATTTTGATTTTTCTCCTAATTGATCTGAGTGGGACATTGAAATCAATGTGGTCTACAACTTTGCAGAAGAAACTTTCTCTAAATTCTGCACCGATTTTGGGTTATCGTTCTCAGACTTCGAACATGTCTGAAAAGCAAATTTTGCTTTTTGCTTTTGATTTTTTTCATAATTGAAAATTTATCGATTATATTTTTCTCTTCATCAATCATATATTTGTCACTGACGTAACTTTGCTGCAGAAGACAGTTACAAATCGAATCAGTGTTATAGATATATGTTTTTAAAAAATTATACTATTTTAAGCTGTTTAATACGTTCTAAGACATTTACTGATGATTTGTTCTTGGATACTTACATTTCCAAATATCAAATGTCTATAGATCTGTTAATGGATATCTGTCATGAATATCGCTCCAATTCAGGCGAGCCGTTGATGATCGTCCAAATTCCGTCGAGCTACTGATGGTATATGATCTTTTGTTATATGATATATTCGTTCATTGATTCTCGTATAATTATTCTTCCAGAGATATAGTTTATGTCGTTTTATTGATAAGCTCTCGTTGATACCATAGTGATTTTGATGGTACCATGATGATGTTTTGTTAGTACTTTTATCATGGTGATTTTCATCGATACCATGATGATATTTCGATGATACCATGGTTATTCTCGGTGATACGTGATACCATGATGTTGTTTCATTGATACCATGGTTATTCTCGGTGATACCATGATTTTGTTTCGTTGATACCATGGTTATTCTCGGTGATACCATGATGTTGTTTCATTGATACAATGATTATTCTCGGTGATACCATGATGTTGTTTCATTGATACCATGGTTATTCTCGGTGATACCATGATGTTGTTTCATTGATACAATGATTATTCTTAGTGATACGATGATGTTGTTTGTTGATACCATGATGATTTATTCATTATTATTGATAAAACGATGATGTTTTGTTGATATCACTACGTTGATAAATGTCGTTTTATGTCGTATACACAGATGTCATTTGCATCATGTAATCACGCATCTTATATTTTTACGTTCATACTTTATGTACACATATGTTTCGTGCATATATATGTTGTCAAAAGAGTGGTGTTGCAAACCATCTCCTATGGCATTGTGAACGTAATTATTTCACTAACAATGCTAAAAAAATTCATGACTATGTTTTTTTTTAGTCTATTATCTATGTAGGATTGATCAAAGAATTGATTTCATGAAGACAAACTTGGTGACAATAAAAGATTTATGAAGACATGTTTGATGATGTCATATTGATGACAACATGAAGACATGTTTGGTGATGACGTAATGATAACAACATGAAGACATATTTGGTGATGCCATATTGATGACAAGCTACACAACAGATTCACGGAGACACTTCTGATCACGAGCTAATCGATAGCCTTTACACCTATTTATTGAATCTTTGTATTCATTATTGTATTTGATAGGATAGGATTGATGCAAATCCTTATAAAACATTCATTGTAAAAGGAGTGATGTAGCTCCTCATAAAATATTCATTGTAAAAGGAGTGTTGTAGCTCCTCATGAACATTTGTAAATTCAATGATTTCTATAATATAATGGTGGGTGTATATAGAGTTGTGGGTTTTTTCCTTGATCCCCCAAGGGTTTTTTCATCCACAGTTAGGGACCCTTATTTGAGCAGGGCTGTTGAGCTTATATGTGAAGCTACTCAATATATGGCTTCTCTATATATAGCACCCAGGTTCCCTCTATATATACATCATCTCATGTGTGTATTCCACATACTTTGGGGTTCTACTCATGTGCTCTCTCTTTCTCTCCCAACAGTCCCAAGTGTTCCTAAGAGTCCTATAAAGCTTGTTATTGTGGTTCCAAAGAGTACTGACAAGTCCATCCTGGATGATATTGTTAAAGGAATGCAAGAGCTAAAGTTAAAGCTTACAAGGCTAGCAGAGAAGGGGCAACCATCATGTCAACCTATAGGGCAACGACCTCAAAGAAGAGAAGGCTTTGTATATAGATGCATATGGTGTGATAGTACTTACCATGCAAGGAGGGATTGTGAAAGCTTTAAAGAAACTTTGACAAAGAATCTTGTTTTCTTTAAAGATGGAAAGATTCACTTAAGTGAGATAGGTAAGCTCTTGGGCAAAAACTTTGGAAAGGGCAGGATGAAGAAGCTAGTTGAGGACATGGCTACTAGCCATGCCATCTCAATGGTTGAGGTAGTCTCCTATGGGTTGAAGGTGGATCCTATTAAGAAAAAAGGATCAGTCAAGGTTGGAGAAGAGGAATATAATGGTATTGGAGAGCTATGGCCATGTGCTATAGAGTCTAGTATGAAGGGTAAAATGACTACAGAGGTTTTACATGAAGCTGGAGATTGCATTCGGCTTGAAACAAGTTGGAATGACCCTGTGGACTCTTTGTCAGTGCATGCATACATTGCCAAATGTCAAGAAAATGAGGAAATTGTTGAAGAGAAATGTAGGCGCGAGAATGGGGATGAAGGGCATTCAAAGAAGGCCACGAGGAGTGGAGGTAGAAATGACACGATGCCTCCTAGATCACCTTCCCCACAACAGATGCCTGTCCCCGAAGTGAGTATGTAAGAAGCCTCTAAAGAAAAGAAGAAGGATGCAACAAAATCCAAAGCAAAGGGTCCAGCCTACAAACTCCAATCTGATATAGAGGCAACAACAGATCTCAAAAAGGTTTTGGAAGCCTAGGATTCTAAACAGTAAGTTGGAATTTACCTTGGGTGAGGTCCTTGGTACAGCAAAGCGAGAATTCCACGAAGAAATAATTGATATCATAAAGAGAAAGCGACAGTCTCTTACTGAATCTATCCGTGTACAGGGTGAAGGAGAGACTTTAAATGCACAGGGAGTACAGGTCTATGGCGAACAAGGTGATGAAACTATTGTTGGATTCTACAAGTCTAGGGGAGGAGTAAAACACGTTCGCTTCTTGGATGATGAAGATGAAGTTGAGACCACTCACAAGAGTTACTACTTGAAGAGTCACTGGGTAAGAGAAACTACAAAGACCCTGGTAAAAGTGGGAGACTTAGAAGAGCCATACATTGTGTTGATAGATCATGGGTCAGAGATTAACCTCATGTCAAAGAGTCTTTATCAAAAATGAAAATGGCCAATTGATATAAATCATGGATGGATGATTCGTGCAGCAAACAACTCATTAGGGGAACTGTACGGAGCTTGTCCAAATGTTAAGGCGACTATAGGGGATGTGAAAGATGACCAAAATTTCTTTGTACAGGAGATCTCTACATACCCTCAAGTTATCCTTGGGCAGCCATACATCCCTTCTACTCACGTGGAAACCAAGGTAATGGACGATGGGTCAGCTTATGCAAGGATAAGGAGCAGGGATGAAAAGCAGGCTATACAGTTCCTTACTATTTGTGTGGACCATGAAAGGAACTGTGGGAGTCTTAGAGAGCAACCCTTGCCAAAGACAAATAAAGAATTAAAGGACTACAGGGATATGAGGGGTTTTGGCCATGTACCATTGTAGAGCGGGAAGAAGAGAAAGGTTCTCGCATGATGTATATGCAAAGGAAGCATTTTCTATAGGTTTTGTAGGATTATCAGACTATGGATCTATTGCTTTTACACAATGTAAGGACTTAAAGCAAGGTGAACGACAACATGTAAATAGTGTACAAAGAGGTTTGAAGATGAATGGTTTGCTAGAAGATAGTGAATGCATTGCAGGTGTGTTTGATGAGTGTTTGTTTGTGGATACTATGCAAGACTTGGAGTCTTTAGTGGATTGTAATTTACATATGGGAAGTGAGGTTATGAAAGTATGCTCAATATAAATGTACAAAGTCATTGACGATTTCAAAAATGCTCAAAGTGTTGATGCACGAGTGGAGACCAAGTATAAGTCTGTGGCAAAGAAAGTGAAACCAGCGGCATTACCTCTACCAAAGGATTGTACGGATAAGATGGAACAAGCTTCTTTGCAACCTAGTCTTTGTGAGCCGAGCAAAATTGGGCATAAGTTTTCACATGACACTTTGAAGGAGTTAAAGATTGGTTGCAAGGATAGTTTGACAGATTTTGAAAGAGTATGCTTTGAAGGAATGCTTTCCAAACACGGAAAAGCTTTTTCATTTGAGCCGCATGAGATAGGGTGTGTTGATCCATCCATTGTTGCTCCTATGGTTATCTTCACTATCCCTCATGTACCTTGGAACTTGAGGCCTATTCCGGTTCCAAAGGCCCATTTGCCAAAACTCATTGAATTGCTTAATGAAAAGATCAAGATGGGTATCTTGGAGCCTTCTTGTGCTCTGTATTCAAACAGGTGGTTCACAGTTCTGAAGAAAAATGGTTCTTTACGCTTTATTCAGGATATGAAACCTGTAAATAAGGTGACAATCAGAAATGTGGGTATACGGCCAATTGTCGATG